>NC_037675.1:34719732-35025685 GCF_003255815.1 Theropithecus gelada | reverse complement strand
TTTTTTGAGACGGAGTCTCGCTCTGTCGCCCAGGCTGGAGTGCAGTGGCCAGATCTCAGCTCACTGCAAGCTCCGCCTCCCGGGTTCCCGCCATTCTCCTGCCTCAGCCTCCCAAGTAGCTGGGACCACAGGCGCCGCCACCTCGCCCGGCTAATTTTTTGTGTTTTTAGTAGAGACGGGGTTTCGCCGTGTTAGCCAGGATGGTCTCGATCTCCTGACCTTGTGATCCGCCCGTCTCGGCCTCCCAAAGTGCTGGGATTACAGGCTTGAGCCACCGCGCCCGGCTAACTTTTAACTATAGTCAGCATTGCTCTCTTTCTGCTTCCTAATTTATTTTCTCATACTACTCAATTTAGGATTTTATGATATGTTGTATTAGTTTTTTATTGCTGCTTTAACAAATTGTCACAAACTTTGTAGCTCAAAACAACACAAATTTATTATCTTGCAGTTCTGCAGGTCAGAAGTTGAACAGGGCTAAAATCCAGATGGCAGGCCTTCGTTCCCTCCGGAAGCTCTAAAGAAGAATCTGTTTCCTTTCTTTCTCTGCCTTTTGGAGGTGGCCTGCCCTCCTTTGCTGAGGTCCCCTTCCTCCATCTTCAAAGCCAGCAACATAACGTCTCTATCCCACTTCCACTGTCATATCTCTTTCTCTAGCTCTCTTCCTCTGCCTCCCTCTTCCACTTTTAAGGATTCTTGTGATTAGAGTGAGCTCACTGGATAATCCAAGATAATCTCCCCATGTTAAGGTCAATGGAAGCCAGATGCAGAAATTTTAACTGCATTTGCAACTTTAATTTCCCCTTTGCCGTGTAACCTAACATATTCACAGGTCCTGGAATTAGGATTGCGGGGGTGGGAGGGGCATTATTCTGCCTATCACACACATATATATGTTTTTATAAAGTTTCCCCCATTTTGATGTATGAAAATTTTGATCCAAACAGACTGTTGACTTCTCAAAGGCAAATCTGTGACAAAATGTGTTGTTTTCTTGTATTTTTGGTCTTTCCCATGGCATCTTCAAAAATGACCAGAGCTTAGTAGGATCCCGGTAAATACCTGCCAATGGCTCCCAATGGCTTTGATTGCTTGAATCATCATTCTTCTATTTTATTTTGTGTTTCCTGGCAGTTTGCACATACAGAACATTCAGGTGCTGACGCGCTGCATTTCATACACGTGATGGCTAATGTTCACTGGAAGGAGCTACTGGGAATGCCATCAGAAGAGTTTGCATTTAGCTCCTTCACAACTCAACTTTGATTTTCTAGTGGATAAATATATCAAATTAGACATTGTAGATGTATGCAGTGAGAAGAGGACAGGAGAAATCGAGGATAAGTACAGAAGTGTCTTTGTGATTCTTCCACCAGCTCCTGGAGACAGAGAGTTTCTTTCATGTGACAATGGAAGCCAGACGACAGACTCAGCTGGCTGCTGACAGCCCTTCCTCCCTGGAAAGCCCCAGAACCTCTTTCAGTGAAAACAACCACAATATTTCCAGCAGATTCCAAAGAAAATCCTGCCACTGCTTTGGAATTGACCAAAAATGTCACATTCTATCTATAAAACCAAAGGCTTTCTTCCAACAAATAGTTCCAAGATGAAAGGGAGCCTTTTATTCTTGCTGATCTGCTCTGTCTTCTTGTTTTGGCTTGCTTATAAATGTAGGCTTAACTGTAGGCACCACAATTTATTAATTCATTTAACTAAAAACCAACTATTTGTTAGGTACTGTATTGGTCCAACAATCAAAAAACATTAACAAACATCTTTATAGGGATTGCTAATTGCCGAGTATTATTCCAAGTGACTAAACCATGCTAACTTGTGCTGTCCTCATAACAACCCCAAGAAGAAGGTACTGTCACTAAGCCTGTTTTACAGATGGGGAAACTGAGGTCCAGAACAATTAATTCATTTGGCCAAGTAATAAGAGCCAGGACTCTAACCAAAGCTCTGGCTTGGAGTTGTTGCTCAAGATTGCTTCACCATGTTGCCTCCCCTTGCAGCCAGTGCCTGCTTACAAGGAAGTTCTAGATTCATGGGGAAGACAACGAAGAAGCAAGAAACAACAAATTAGAATTGAGTTGTTTTGTACACTGTTGTATCCCCAAAACCTAAAACAGTACCCAGTGCATAAGCAGGGACTGCATGATTATTTGTGGAATGTTGTTGCAATAAATACTGTGAAGTAAACTGATTGGATGAGATGATAGAGTCTCACGGGAACCTACTTAATTCATATGCAGTGGTGAGGGAGGGCCTCTCTGACAGATAACATTTAAGCTAAGACCTAAAGGATGAAAACAAGAGAACCATGAAAAGAGTGTGGAAGAGCATTCAGGCAGAGGGACCAGTATGGTCAGAGACCCTGAGGTCAGGGGATCCTGGCAGATATGAGGAATGGAAGGAGCCAGTGTGTGGGAGTGGGGTGTGCACAGGCAGCTGTGGAGTGAGATGAAGCAAGTTGTGAGCACAACCTGGATTATGCAGGGCCTTGGGTCATTAGAATTCACTCTCACAGGGCCGTATAAATGCTGTGGAAGAACTCAAAAGGGGGCCCATGGGCCCTGAACACCAGAACCATTCAATCCTTTTAGAAAGACAAGGCAAGCAGAAAAAAGGAAGAAGAAGAAGAGGAGGAGGAGGAGGAGGAGAAAGAGGAAGAGGAGAAGGAGAAGAAGAAAAAGAAGAAGAAGAAGAAGAAGAAGAAGAAGAAGAAGAAGAAGAAGAAGAAGAAGAAGAAGAAGAAGAAGAAGAAGAAGAGGAGGAGGAGGAAGAGGAGAAGGAGGAGGAGGAGGAGGAGGAAGAAGGAGGCATTTGAGCCCTTTGATGAACTTATTTTTTTAGTGATCATCTTCATTCATCTTTCCTTCTCTCTTTCATTCCTTTCTTCCTTCCTTTCTTTTGTTTTCTGAGGCCTTAAAAAATTACTCTTGTATTCTCTTATGATCTTTGGAAGACTTTAACTCAAATCAGGGACTGTCATTTGATCCATTTGACAGATCTCATACCTATAGTAATTTTAACTATGTTGCAATAGCTCATGAGGCCCTAAAGCTAACATTTCCATTTGTGGTATTTTTTAACAAGGCCTAAATTTGGTTTGCTATATTGGTCTGTCATCTGGGCTTTGTTTTAAAGCCCTGACTTACAGTTGAACATTGTACTAAAAGACCACACACTATTTCTATAGTGGTATCTTGGTACAACAGGCTTGATGTCAGCCAGAGAAGTTGAGGAAGGTGAAATGGACTTGTGGAAGTATAATTTTCTCTCTTGTTTTAAAAAATCTTTATTGAAATAAATTTACATACCATACAATTCACCCATTTAGGGTATACAATACAACGGATAAGAGTTGTGTAATTATCACCATAATTAATTTTAGCACATTTCATTATCCCCAAAAGAAATCTTGTACCTACTAGCAGTCAATCCCACTTCCCCTCTTCTATTTTCCCAGCCCATTAATCTATTTTCTATCTCTATAAATTTGACCATTCTGGGCATTTCATGTAAATGAAATCGTGCAGTTTTTCATGACTTTTTTCACTTGCATAATGTTTTCAAGGTTCATCCATATTGTAGCCTGTGTCAATACTTCATTCCTTTTTTTTTTTTTTTTTCTCTTTGAGACAGAGTTTTGCTCTTGTTGCCCAGGCTGGAGTGCAATGGCGCGATCTCAGCTCACTGCAACTTCTGCTTCCTGGGTTCAGGTGATTCTCCTGCCTCAGCCTCCCGAGTAGCTGGGATTACAGGCATGTGCCACCACGCCTGGCTAATTTTGTATTTTTAGTAGAGACGGGGTTTTTCCATGTTGGTCAGGCTGGTCTCAATCTCCCAACCTCAGGTGATCCACCCGCCTCAGCCTCCCAAAGTACTGGGATTACAAGTGTGAGCCACTGTGCCTGGCCACTTCATTCCTTTTTGTAGCTTAATAATATTTCACTGTTTGAATTACATTTTTGTTTATCCATTTATCAGTTGATGAACATTTGGATTATTTCTACTGTTTGGCTATATGAATAATGCTACTATGAACACTTGTGTACATGCTTTTGTATAGATGTAAGCTTTCCTTCTTTTGGGTATGTACCTAGGAGTGGAATTGCCAGGCCATATGATAACCCCATGTTTAACACTTTGAGGAACTGCCAGACTGTTTTCTAGAGTGGTTGCACCATTTTATATTCCCACCAGCAGTGTATGAAGGTTCCAATTTCTCAACATCTTCACCAACGTTTGTTACTGTGACTGTGACTCTTGGTCTGCGACCTCTCCTTTGGAATCCTCAGGCATCTCCATTTCTTCTCCATTCCACCACTTCCTTTGACCTGGCAGATCCTCTGTAACGCCAGCAATTTGTATCATTTTCACAATACTCTGGATATATGTCTTGGTGATTAAATGCAAACTGCTTTTCTTATTGAAAAAACTTGATTTCCCAATGGATAAAAGTGAAGGAAGCTAAGTGATATAGGAAGTTCCATAACTCATTCATCTTCCTCTCATTCTGCAATGAGGAGCTAATATTGGAGATTAAATAATGGACTTTTTTGATTTCAGTGTATCTGCTGCTGAATGTATAAATTCATCCTTTCTCAGATAGTCAGACATGACTAGCTGGTAGCATCCTAAGTAAAAGTGATAACATGAATAATTCTGCCGGGAAATAAGGTCAACCTTTTCAGCCTTTTCTCATGAGATCTGGGCTGTGAGCAAGGAGCAAAGAGCTACATAAACCTTGCACCTCAAATAACTCTGAAGCTCTGTCCTCCTTGTTCCCTCTAATGCCTAAGCACCCAAGAAATGAAATATAGGACTAGAGATTTTTTTAAATAACCTGGATTTTGTAGAAAGAAAGATCATAATACATTAAGTAAAATATGGTTCCCATGTAAAATTATTCTTTCAAAAACTAGGAATTATATAAATACATGAAATCAGAATATATACACACAAAGTAGTAGTGATTTTTATTCCTTAACTGGTGGTTGAATAAGTGAGTGTCATTTTTTTTGCTTTCTTCACCTATATTTTAACTTTTTTCTACAATGAACATATATCACATTGTAATAAGAAAAAGTTGATTTGTAAGTTGTATTTCTGATATAGAATTACAAGACACAGTTTTTTTTTCTACCTTGCAATAAATAATTAGAATGAAGAATAAATTTGGGTCGGAAACTAGACAATTATTTCAAGGTTTGTTCCAGCTCCTGAGGCTTTATGAGGTTGCCATCAAATTTGGTCAGCAAAATAGAGGACAAACCATGACACAGCACAAATCATATTCTTTAGGATTCTTGAAATTGTATCAGAAACCACTAAAACTAGCTTAGCAACATTTATTATAAGAATACAGACAGGGCTGATAGTTGGCTGGTTGCACTTGCCTGGGGACACTGGCTGTTTATATTGTCAAATACCTCCGTTCCTATTACTCTGACACCCTCAAATGCCTCCTGTCTGCCTCAGTCACTTGGGGATTTCTCAGGACTCTCTGTACTTCACAGCAAAAGAGGGAATGTGTGGAATGGCAGTGGACTTCCAGAACCATGTACCAGGTGTCTGACCCTGTCTGTTCTAATTTTCTCCCCCAATTTCATATTAACTATTTTGAATATCACCCTCAGAATGCATGGATATCTCATGGAATCCAAGAGCAAAGATTTAGCTGGGCCTCCTGAAGGGACTAGACCCAGACTCTCGGTGGCTGTCAGGCTTCTCCCTATTTCTCATCCCTGTGCGTCTGCTCCATCCTCTCTTACTGCCTTCTCTGCCTTGAAGTTCACATGACAGAAATATGACCTACAGCTCTCAGAATTGTCATTTGACAGATCTGGCCACTTAGAGAGAGAATGATCTCTTGCTCTTCTTCCCTCCCTCCCTTCCTATTTCAAATGTCCAGGGAAGAAATTGAATGCCAGTCATGTGTCCACCCCTGTACCAAACCTCTATGACCCTATGGGAAGAGGGGATCACATTGCCCAACCATGGCTTTTCCAATTTTAATCATATGAATAGAGGGGGTGAATAATTCCAGATAAAATTAGGGAGCTTGTCCAGAAATTATGGAGTGGAGCACAAATATAATTATGTCCCTGCCTAGCACATAGCTATCTCTCAACTTTCCTTTAATTGGGGCTTCTTTATCCAACAATCTTAACTCTCCATGAAAGAGTCTCTGAATAGCCATATACCAAAGCTTATAATTTTGGGTAAAGAATTGCACATAGAAAAGCACCTAACACAAAAGTTTTAAACTCTTATTTTACACAACTTGTTTATTAGGCTCTATGTCCAAGGCAAATCAGAAGTAGAATTAACGAGGAGGGGTAAGAAAGTCAGGCTCGCTGAGTCTGGATGGCATATGAGTGTGAGTGTGTGTGTGTGTGTGTGTGAGAGTGTGTGTGTGAGTGTGTGTGAGTGTGTGTGTGTGAGCGCTTGTGCATACACATCTTCAGTCATGTGCCCACTCCTGTACCAAACAAACATTTATGGTCCTATGCAGGAGCAGATCGTATTTCCCAGTTATGGCTTTTTCCATTCTGACTACATGGGTGAAGTGGGTATATAGTTTCATACACACACACACACAAACACACACACCCCACACACACACACCCCCTGACATGTAAATTCAGGAATAATGATTCAGCAATGCAAAAGGCAAAAATCATATCTGGGGCCATTTTTCCATGCCAATTATTAGAAATGTAAATAACCTACAAAGTAATAAAGTAAGTTAGCATATAATTATTGATATTTATTTTAATAACTAGAACCCTCCATTTTAAAAGTGAAATTATGTTGAATATATCCTGTTTAAGAAGACAGAGAAAATTTTAATGCATTGATGAAAGAGAGTAATGGTAAATGTAGAAGTACAGGGTTACTTGACATCTAAGCTTTAGCTAGCTGGAAAATTATTGATAAAACTTGATGAGTTTTTAGCTAGCTGGAAAATTATTATTCGGCAATGCTAGATCTTAGACAGGTCTTTGCCAATTTCTTCTCTGTAAAATGGGACTGATAATTGTACCCAATTGCCAAGATAGAAAAGCCCATTATGTGTGAAAATCCTTTGAGATCTTTGAAGAAGTCAAGGTATTTTAAAGTATTAGTGATATTAAAATCTATTTTGGTTTTTGTAAGAACAATTGCACTGGAAACAAATTTGCTTTTAATGAAAGAAACATGAGGGGAAATGAATTATTCTGCCTTGGGTCTTTTTTAGTCCATTTATAAGCACTACTTACTTAGGTCAGACCTTTTGATTGGTCACTTGTCTATAGTTTCTATCAATCATTTCATATTTTAGCAATTTGCAACTCTAGGTTGTCCATCTTTTAGGAAGTTGGACTGATGGCTTTACTTCATGAACTACAATTGTTTAAATCATGCTTTCTCCTACTTCTATCATGATTATCAAATAATGTAATAATGTTGCACAAAATTCAAACTATAGAGAAAATAGTCACTCATAATCCCATTTGCTTCACAATGATTATAATTTTCCATATAATGTATATTTTTATAAAATTTCAGTCATAGCTATGTTCAATACTATAGTCTCCTTTTTCCATTTTGCTACTTGTTATTGTTGTTAATCGTAATTATCCCTTCTAAAATGTGAATACAATTCTTATTGAGTGAATGTGCTAAAGGAATGGAATAACCATTTCACTATTTTCAGATATTTAGACTCCTTTCTTTCTTTCTTTCTTTCTTTCTTTCTTTCTTTCTTTCTTTCTTTCTTTCTTTCTTTCTTTCTTTCTTTCTTTCTTTCTTTCTTTCTTTCTTTCTTTCTTTCTTTCTTTCTTTCTTTTTTAACAATAAAAAGCACACACTTTCCCTTCTTCCCAAATTGTGTAGTCTGGGTAATCCCTAAATTCGAAGTGCCCGCCATGCCCATAACCTGCCTCTGGGGAAAGAAGCCAAGTCTTCATAGTCAATTATGCTCCATGCATGTGACTCTGCCATTCGTATGACGACTACTGAGCCAGGGGGTCTGTGCCTGGGTCAAAGGGCAGCCATGTCCATGAGAAAGGCCCATGCAGAGGCTCTACAGGAGACTGCCCAATAGCAGGGCACCATATCGGATGGTATCAAACGGATCCAGTTTCCTCCTCTCTCTCAGTGAGAATAAATGCGAAATACACAGAGCAGTCAGGATGCTCTGCATACTCTATTGGAGAGAGAAAAAGATGACCAGGACACCAAAGCTGTTGGCTCACCAGAGCTGCTACTACATTCTGAATAACAATGGACCTGGCCGGGCGCGGTGGCTCAAGCCTGTAATCCCAGCACTTTGGGAGGCCGAGATGGGCAGATCACGAGGTCAGGAGTTCGAGACCATGCTGGCTAACACGGTGAAACCCCGTCTCTACTAAAAACTACAAAAAGCTAGCCGGGCGAGGTGGCAGGCGCCTGTAGTCCCAGCTACTCGGGAGGCTGAGGCAGGAGAATGGCGTGAACCCAGGAGGCGGAGCTTGCAGTGAGCTGAGATCCCGCCACGGCACTCCAGCCTGGGCGACAGGGTGAGACTCTGTCTCAAAAAAAACAAAAACAAAAACAAAAACAAAAAAAACACAATGGACCATATCTCTAGTTTGGCACAAGCATTGTGTCCTTGCCAGTGGTGGAGGGCTGAGACTCAGGGTCACAGTCCAGCTTCTGAGACTGCTGTCCATGCCCATCTTACTTCCCTGTGGAAGTAAGCCACCATCCCCTAATATAATTTTCTTTTCTCCTCTTAGATGACTTCCTTGGAATGAATTACCCAAAACAAGATAAAGAAGTATAAATATTTTTATGGTTCAGATATATATTTTCAAATTACCTGGTAATGTTTCTAAAGATTTTCCTCTGGATCTTTTGCTCCACTTGTTCTATGCTCTTTTAATCATCTCACCTTTCTCCACAGCTACAAAGACCATGGAGTTTGAGACACCGTTCAATTGTAAAATGCACCATTATTTTATGAATGACAGAAGAAAACATGTGGTTTATATAATGCTTTCTTATCACTTAAAATGTTTATTTCATAATTATTGAAAAAGTTCTTTTAGACTTTTGTGCATATAAAAAAGGAAATACAAGTAAAATACTATATATCTGACATTATTCAGAGTTTAACTTTTCTGTTACCTTTTAACTCAAACTATCTTTATCCTTATTTTTCCATCACAGTATTGTGTCTTATTCCATCTAAAGTATTGATAAATCAGCATTACTTAAAAGAATTCTTAGCTGGGTGTGGGGCTCACACCTGTAATCCCAACACTTTGGGAGGCTGAGGTGGGAGGATCGCTTGAGTCCAGGAGTTCAAGACCAAGCCTGAGCAATATAGCGAGACTTTGTCTTTACAAGAAACGAAAAAGTAAAAATTAGCCAGGTGTGGTGGTGTGCACCTGCAGTCCCAGTTCCTTGGGAGGCTGAGGTGGGGAGATCCCCTGAGCCTAGCAGTCAAGGTTTCAGTGAGCTATGATCTTGCCACACTGCATTCTAGGCTGGGCAACAGGGCAAGAGACCTCTACTAATGTCCAAAAGAGTTTCTTCCAAGTCATTGACACCCACTCTGAAAGTTTTGATATTGGCTCTTGTTTGATCTTTCTAAAACTTACTAATAGAAAGTCTTTAGACAACAGCCAGGACTCATGTGGTTTTCTCGAATAGTGCTTAAGTGTTTTGTTGACTGAAATGTGCAAAGTGTTACATTTGTCCAATCCAGTCACTTGGACATACACAACTATGTGTATGTTGCCTGTAATGATTATAATCCTTATCAGTTGCAAGATACATTCTGATTTCAGAGATGTTAAAATACAATACATATATAATATATATAATATATGTGTATTGCATTATATATAATATATGTGTATTGCATTATATATAATATATATGTACTACATTATATATAATATATATTTTATATATATGTTGCATTTTAACATCTCTGAAATCAGAATATGTCTTGCAACATATATAGATATAGATATAAATAGATGGATAGCATGTGCCAATGATTCAAAAATCTATAACTCTGTTCCAGACTGCTATGTAAACTGTCCTCCAGATCTCTATTTGGGCAATGCCCACATACCTCAAACAGCTTCCTGTTGCTGTTAGAAACCTTTCCAGAAACGTAGTGACTTAAAACAATGCAAATGTATTGTCTGAAAGTTTTGGAGGTTAGGAGTCCAATATAGGTTTCACTAGACTAAAATCAAGGGATCAGCAGGGCTACATTCCTCCTGGAAGCTCTAGGGTAGAATCCATTTTCTTGTCTTTTCCAGCTTGTAGGGGCTGCCTGCACTGCCTTGTGACTTCTTCCATCTTCAAAGCCAGCAATGGCCTCTCTTTCTTACATCACATGACTCTGAATCTTACTCTCCTGCCTCCTACTTCATTAGGATGTATGTGGTTACATTGCGCCCACCTGGACAGTCCAGGATAATCTCCTCATCTCAAAATTCTTAATGTAATCATGTCTGCAGAGTCCCTTTTTCTGGAAGGAACATATTCACAAGTTCTGGGAATTAGGATGTGAATAACTTTGGGAGGGGTGTATTATTCTGCCTACCACAATGTCCAAAACTAAACTCCTGATATTCCTCCCTGTTCAAATTTACTCTTTCTCCAGTCTTTTCTGTCTCAAAGATTTAAACTACAATCCATCAGTTGCCCACACAAGAAGCCTGGACATCATCCTAGAATCCTCCCTCTTACACATTTCCCACATCCAATTAATGATTAAAATCTGTCATTTTTTTTTTTTTACCTCCTAAAAAGCAAGTAAGTCTACTTAGCTCTACTTACGTGGTCACTGCTCTGGGCCAGACCCTCATCATTGTCTCTTACCTATTTTACTACTACCAGTCTACCTGCTACTGGAAGAGATACAGCTCAAAACACACTAGTGTGAAATTTATGATCAGGAGGTTTATGTTTTTAATATCTACTTAGTAGCATATGCAACTGGGGAGAACATACACACACAGTACAATACCAAAGGCTTGCATTTGCATAGCATATTATGAAACATCTTTACATTCTTACCACAGTTAATCAGCTCCATAGCCATGTGAACCAGGTACTATTATCCTACTTAGTGAGGTTAGACAACTTAGGTGATTTTTGTGCTTAGAGACAAGTCTCATTCTGTTGCAGGCTGGAGTGCAATGGTGTAATCATAGCTCACTGCAGCCTTGAACTGCAGACTCAGGTTTGGAAAAAAGGTCTCATTACCTCCTTAAATTAGTCTCCTTCGGAGTTACCTTGTTACAGTGCTCACTGTCATTTCAAATTCCACATGTTCAGAGACAGATCTTCCTATAACTTATTGATCCTGTCATCAGTCTCCTCCCCACCCCCTTCACCCACCTTCAAATTTACTGTTGATTTACTCTATCCCTATCCTCACATCTAGCCAGACACCAAGACTAGTTGAATTTTCTTTTGACCTCCTAGTTCTTGCTGCTGTCCCCACAGTCCCCTGCATAGCCAAAATGTCCTGTTTTATCTCACTGCTAGGTCAGTTCAGCTGCCTTTCCCACATCTTACTTCATCCTATGTATCACTGCCCAAAATAGAGTGTGAAAACCACTTTTATATCATCACTCCCTAGGTCAAAATCCTTTAATGGCTCCTTATTTTCCGTTACATCATCCTGGAGCCTCTCTGTGTGGCTTTAAAGGCCCTCCATAATTTGAGCCCTTCCTGTGAAGTTTACATAATTCCCACAGTTTTCCAGCCTCGTGCTCTGGGTGGGCTGGCTGCCCCACTGACCACCACTCTGGTTATTCCTTCCAGGGCTGTGTCCCTGTAGATGCCTCACTGGGAATGCTTACCATCTCACATCTGCCTTTCCAAACCTTGTTCTCCTTTAACCTGGTTCAATACCGTCATCACTGAATCCTTCAGCCAGTCCTTAGGGTTCCTATTCCTCTCTGAAATTACAGAGCACGGTCAGGGCCTCATAATAAAATGCTCACATTGTAAGTGTTGTTTCATGCACCTCAGTCTTGTCTCCTCCAACTAAACCACGACCAACTTGAGAGCAAAGCTCAAGTTTTCTGTTTTCTTCTTACTAAAAGTAAATAATAAATTCTTCTTGACCGATTTCTTGAATTATTCCCAAATCATGTTTCTTTCTGCATTGGTACATATTATGGCAAGTTTGCATATACAGATTTAAAAGGCAACTGAAGCCAGGAGCAGTGGCTCACACCTGTAATCCTAGAATCTTGGGAGGCCAAGGCAGGTGGATCACTTGAGGTCAGGAGTTTGAGACCAGCCTGGCCAACATGGTGAAACCCCATCTCTACTAAAAATACAAAAATTATCTGGGTATGGTGGAACATGCGTGTAATCCCAGCTACTCAGGTGGCTGAGGCGTGAGGATGGCTTGAACCCAGGAGGAGGAGTTTGCAGCAGAGTGAGACTCTGTCTCAAATTAAATAAACAAAGAAGGCAAATGCAAGCGTACTCTCTTAAAGAGAAGCTATCTTCTTTCAGTGAGTGGAAGTGTTTGACAGAGAAACACCTTTGGAAGCAAACATTGAGATGTTACTACAACATATTCTCTTTGCACTGGTGCTTATTATGCCAAGTTTACATTTAAAAAAATGGAGGCTCAATTCTGGTTTGGGAGTAATTTACTGGTTCAATTACCTTTAATTATTTCAAACTACTAAAACATTGAGGTCTGCTTGACAATTCGGGGATTTATATTGATTGACGGATAGCTGGTAACTGAAAACCCCAGTTGAAATCCCCAATTTTTGAAGAGATACAGTATAAATAACTAATCTAAACAAAACACAACCATTATGATAGTCAATTAGCACACCATTTAGTGAGGACTTCTTTGTAAATCAAGTGCTAGATGAGACTGTAAATTTGGAGAAGATGGGAGAAAATGGAAGAGGACCTGACCCACACCCTCAATGTCAGGGAACTTGGTAAGTTTAGGGAGGATGGTGTGCCCAACACAGTCAAACAATCAAACCAAGATAACAGACACAAAAGGAAATCAATCACATGAGGACAGGGTGAAAGTAAAATCTTTTGATAAAAAAAAAAAAAAGAATGTTTGAATGTCACAAAGATATTGTAAAAAAAAAAAATGGAGGAAAGAAAGAAAGAAAGAAAAGAATGGTTGGTTCACAAGCTGACTAATTGCTGATCTGAAGACAGTAGTCACAGCACTGTTTTGCAAACATAGCAGCATCATCAGAACCAACGTGAAAGCAGGCAGTTCTGCAACCAGAGTTCCTGTGTACAAGAGCAACTAAGAAGCCCTTCCTGTAAAGATTCCTCTCTGCAAACACATTCCAACACTTTATCAATTTGCTAGTTTGGCAACTCAGTGTTACAATCTGGTCAGATAAGAGATTTTCAGATCTTACAGTGAGAGGAAGAGACACATTTTCTATTCACACAGTGACATTGCCTTTCCACCCCCTGAAAATATATTCTCTCTCGATCTCTCTCTCTCTCTCTCTCACACACACACACAGAGACTGCAACATGTCTAAGTCATTAGCTGTTTGTGCCCTAAATGTGGAACAAGGAATTCCCCAGATGATTTTTAAATTCCAGGGCAATTACTACGTACAGTTTCAAGAGCCAGAAGGAAGAATCAATCTGCCAAGCAACGATTAGGGATGGAATTGCTTGTGCTTCAAAGTATATGCTGGATTAACTTCTAAAGTAGTTAATTACTTTCCAGATCATGCTGTGGTGTCACGTGGCCTAAAGAGAAAACTGCAGCCATCCAGACCTAAGGAGGTGGAAGTAAAGGAAGGTCACGATTTCTATCTTTTAGGCTGTGTCTAATGGGACTGGCTTAAAAGCAAAAGAATCAAAAAGCATTTTTTTTTGTTGTTTTAGCCAAAACAATATTAAATAACAGGGTTTTTAAATCTTTAAATATATTAAGTTGTTTAAGTGAATCCACTGATGGTTGTTTTAAACATTATAAACTTGTAACCTAAAGTGAAGCTGCTTATCAAAGATGCAGTAACTAAATTTTCTTTGCTGAACTACATTTAGATCCAATACCACTTTGACAATGAATTCAATTTTCCTGGTGGAAAGTAGCAGAATACAGAACCACCCAAATTCCTTCAGCTCCAAACTACCTAATAGGCGATAAAGGAAATAGTAACCTAAATGAAAAGGTTGGCAACAGGGAGGAGGTACAGGACACACATACTGTTTTTCCATCTTTTCAGGCCCAAGACAATCACCACTTATTTATCATGGCACTATTAACTCCCATCAAGCTTGGTCCTGGCTTCAGAAACCTCAACACAGTGCTTTGGGAGGCTACTACCTGAAAATGAAACTTATTTGCAACCTCTGATCTAGAAGGAATATAAACTCAGAAAAAGATAGTCTAGAAATACACACTCATCCTCAGAGTTTGTCAATATCTGCCACAACTTGAGGAAATAACCCATGAGATATTTGGTTCATTGACACTACTAATGGTTTCAGTCTTGAGACACTTTATCAAGACATTAAAGTTAAAGGGACGAGACTCATCTTGTTCTATGCCCTCATTTTATAGGTCAGGAAACTGCTTCAGACTTATATACATTGTCAAGCTTAGAACCTAGGCTTCCAGGTCTTCCTGCTCCGATGTTCATCCATGCTGACCCTCTTCTGCTCTACTGATTGTACGCTAGGCTCAACAAATCTTTATCATCTTGATTATATCATCTGTGTTTCTGCATATAGACATATGGAGTACTGTATGAAATGTTACTACATGAAAATGATTCACTAGTAAACTAGGACCTTTATCAATATGCAAAATTCAAGTCACAACCTCAGAGGTTAACTTAATGTTCAAAAAATATAAGATGTAGTTGTCTAGAGATTTTTGAATAAAGTAAAATTTAGCATCTGCCTCTAAGAATAAATGCAAGTTTAATAGGGAGGGAAAGAAATTGAACTAGGTTTTGCAATGAATAATACCAGTTTATATAGATGCAAAATATAGCAGAGATGAGTAAATTGTCTGTGACAGTTTTCTAGAATTTCAGCATTTCCTATGCTCACTAAACTTTCTAATTAAAAAGGAAGAATCACTAGTGCTTTCTAAGGATTCAAAAAATAATATTTAAAGTTCTTTTCAGGACCCAGAGACGTGGCAGAGTACAGACCCCTTCTTTTCAACCTTCCCTTTCACTAAGGGAATTATCCTAGCCTTGCCATTCATTTACTTGTTCACTTTTCACCAGGCCATGTAAATTTTTTCCTCTTTATGCTTAAAGCAAAAATAACACCAACCATCTGTCACATAAATAAGAGATGTTATTACTTTAAGCCAATAGTTCTTGACCTTGGCTACACATTAAAATCATCTGCTTTCAACACTCTCAAACCCAGGTCAATGGAATCAGAATTGCTGGTGCTGGAACTCAGGGATTGCTAGTTTTTAAAACTACACTGGTGTTTCCAATATGCAGGTAATTTTTCAACCACTGCCTTTAACCAAAAGGATGAAATGTTATTACAAGAGCATCATAGATCAGATGACGGTAAGGCCACAGGGGTAGTTCAAAGATCATCAGAGCCATCCCAAACTTTGTCTTTACTGTTCCTGCTGCATCACAGTAAACTTGGCATCCTCCTCTTGGAGTATAACCAAGAGAAGAAATCGGAAGCAGTCCCAGGCTGAGATAGATAGCTAGATCTCAGTGATGTTCGGGAGCTAAATAGTACTAGCTTGCAAGAGGTGATTGTGTACATTTCTTTCCGACTTTGTGTTCAGTGACACATTGCTGGCTGGAAATTGACCAATGGCAGGAGTATTTACACTATAGAAACTGGCAAACAGTACAAATCAGGGCTGGTTTTCCCCTAGAGAGTCAGTTGTTAAACATTCATAGGCACATTACTGGATGGATCCCTAGACCCTGACCCTGGTTGAACTTGAGAGAGGAAAATGTAAAATCGCTCTTGGCTCATTAGCAAGTCTGAACTTCAGATACTATTGCTGGCCTGCGCGGTGGCTCACACCTGTAATCCCAGCACTTTGGGAGGCCGAGGTGGGTGGATCACGAACTCAGGAGATCGAGACCATCCTGGCTAACACGGTAAAACCCTGTCTCTACGAAAAATGTAAAAATTTAGCCGGGCGCTGTGGCAGGCACCTGTAGTCCCAGCTACTCGGGAGGCTGAGGCAGGAGAATGGCATGAACCCGGGGGGCGGAGCTTGCAGTGAGCCGAGATCGCGCCACTGCACTCCAGCCTGGGCGATGAGCAAGACTCCATCTCAAAAAAGAAAAAAAAAAAAAAAAAGGATACTATTGCTTATCTAATTATGGCAAATAAAGAGGGGGAATAAAGCCAAATAGCAAAAACAAAACAAAACAAAACAAAAACAAGAAAACAATAGAAGTTTGCTGCTGATATTATGATCCTGGTGATATTACAGGTAAGCAGGAGAAGACAATATGAATTTAAAATGGACTGATACATCCCTCTTGTCACTTTGCCTAGGCACCTGCCCATTATTTTTGGGGGTAGGGGCACTAGAGAACCAAGAAAAAGGAAAGGTGGACGTGTTATCCAAGATTGAGTGGTTTATTCAATAAATAAGTTTAAAACTCTCATGGAAATTTCCAGAGATAAATGCTACAAGGCTGATATGGGAACGTCCATCACTGACTACCAGGTTGCTACTCCCGGCTCCTGTCTTCAAATCTGCATACCAACCAGTAAGAAGAGGAGAAGGAGCAAGGGCAGCACATACCTTTCCTTTTAAGGACACAACTAGGTATGACTCACATCACTTCCATTATTACCCAGTTGACCAGACTTTAGTCTTGTGGCTGACCCATAAAGGATGCTGGGAAATGTAGTCTTTATGGGGCAATGTGCCCAGGTAAGCTTTAGAAAATGTATTACGAAAATGAGAAGGTGAGGGTGAGTACTGATGGAACTAGAAGACTGCCACACCATCTTACTCATTTAGATGCAAGTTTGTGTGTCGATATCACTAGGGGTGGAGACTCCACAGTCTGATACTTTAAAACATTTTTCAGTCTACAGTGGTTTCTCAGGGTTTATGGGTCCTGAGTTTCCAGGAGCCTCCTATGTTAGTAGAAAATATCCTTTTCTGGAAATCCCTATATATTCATTGGAAATAGGTTTGAGAGTTAATTCAACATACACCTGAAAATATCGTGTGTTAAACAGAATCTGGTCACAGACCTTGTAATATATTACTAAACATATATTTGGCCCAAGTAATGTTTTCACAGACCATTTTATTAGTACTTAAAAAAATACATTGGATATTTTTATAACAACAGAATAGGCTACAAATATATGCTAATTATAAATAAATAGGAGTTAATATAATTTCTAGTCATTTTACACATAGTCATTGCATTAATCTTTCTTAAAAATCACTTTTGTGAGGCTGGGCACGGTGGCTCACGCCTGTAATCCCAAAACTTTGGGAGGCCGAGGTGGATGGATCACCTGAGGTCAGGAGTTTGAGACCAGCCTGACCAGCATGGTGACACCCCATCTCTACTAAAAATACAAAAATTAGCCAGGTGTGGTGGTGCACACCTGTAATTCCTGCTACTTGGTAGACTGCAGTAGGAGAATCACTTGAACCTGGAAGGTGAAGGTTGCAGTGAGCCAAGGTCACGCCATTGCACTCCAGCCTGGGCAACAAGAGTGAAACTGTTTCAAAAAAATAAAAAATCACTTTTGTCATAGTATTGTCCTGCTCAAAAACCTTAGTACCTATTATTTGAAGTTAAAATGCTTTTCTTGGGATTGTGAGGCTCCTTGTGCCTGTGCTGGAGGTCTAACCAAGCATCACATGCAGCAGAAAACAGGGCTGACCAGGAACCCAGGAGTCTTGGATTCTAGTTCTCATCCTGCCACTGTCTAGTTGGGGCACATTGGACTCCCCCACATTCTGACTTTGAGTAGAGCTGGCCCTGAAGCTAAGGTTCCAGACAGACCAGCTAAGGAAGGAGCTTAAGGAAGGCCCCTTAGAGTAGTTGTGGAAAGCAGCTCCTCTGATGACTGTCAGTGGTGCCCATCTCCTGGTGTTTGCCCTCTGGTCTTGCGTAATCTCCTCACCTTGAGTGTGAGCTGCACGTAGTGACTGACTTCTAACAAAAAAAACACAGCAAAAGTGATGGGATGTCACCTCTGAGATTAGGTGACAAAAGACTAGGCTTTTTGCTCACATTCTCTCTCTCTGGCCCTTCTTGCTTTCTCTCTGATGAGGCAAGATGCCATGTTGTGAGTTGCTCTGTGGAGAGGGACCTGTGGCAAGGAACTGAGGGTAGCCAGCAGGCAACAGCCAGCTGCCATGTTGTGAGTAGCCATCCTTGGTCAACAGCCGGTGAGGACTTAATTGCCGCCAATAGCCACATGAGGGAGCTTGGAAGCAGATCTTCTCCCAGTGGAGACTTGAGATGATTGCAGTCTGGCTGACACCTTGAGTGTTGCCTTCTGGGAGACCCTGAGGTTGGGGACCCACCTAAGCTGCCCAGATTCCTGACCAGCAGAAACTGTGGGGCAATAAATGTCAGTGTTTTAAGCCACTACATTTTGGGATAATTTGTTACACAGCACTAGATAACTAGTAGAGAAGTGCTAAAGATCGAACACCATCTGAAAAGGAGGGACCTTAAGGAAAATATTATTTAGAAGTTAAAGCTATTTAAGCTGAGAAGGTGACTTCTGAACTGAATTTAATTTTGAAAATCACATATACAATAAAAGAAAATTAAAGGTTTAAATAAATAATGCCCAGACATGGAATCAACCCAAATGCCCATCAATGATAGACTAAGTAAAGAAAATGCGGTACATATACACCAGAAAATACTGTGCAGCCATAAAAAGGAATGAGATCATGTCCTTTGCAGGGACATGGATGGAGCTGGAAGCCATTATCCTCAGCAAACTAACACAGGAACAGAAAACCAAATACCACATGTTCTTACTTGTAAGTGGGAGCTGAAAGACAAGAGCACATGGACATAGGTTGGGGCAAAACACACACTGGGGCCTGTCAGGAGGTGGGAGGAGGGAAAGCATCAGGAAGAATAACTTATGCATTAATTAGCTATTAATAGTTTCTTATTAGCTTAATACCTAGGTGATGGGTTGATCTGTGCAGCAAACCATCATAGCACACATTTCCCTATGTAACAAACCTGCACATCCTACACATGTACCCTGAAACTTAAAAGTTGAAGAAACAACAAATACCCAAAAGGCTAAGATTGATTCTCAAACTTCCGCCTGCAAAGGAACACATTTGGTTTTCCAGAGAATGATTGTATTGGCACAGTATAAAAGCCTGTCTCCTCAAGAACTGGAAGGTAAAAGAGCTGAAGAAAACATTGGTATGTAGGCAGAAAATGATCAGTTTGAACCAATTTCCTAACAGCGGTGATGAAAAAGAAGAGAAACTTCCTTTTTGTGAGTATGATACAGCGGTGCTATCCAGTGCAGTAGCTATTAGCCACATGTGGTGATTTAAATTTAAGGTAAAATTAATGAAAATTAAACAAAATTTAAAATTCAGTTCCTCAATCACACTAGCTATATTTCAAATACTCAATAGCCTTACTCACTAGTGGTCACGATAGCAGATATAGAACATTTCCAAAATTGCACAAGGTCCTATTGGGCAGCCCCCTGTAAAGCATTTCCACAATTCCTAACCCCATTGTCTCCTTCTGCTGTTTTTTCATATACAGTCAACCAGTTTAAAATGGCAAGTGCTTGGCCAGGCATGGTGGCTCACGCCTGTAATCCCAGCACTTTGGGAGGCTGAGGTGGGTGGATCACGAGGTCAAGAGCTCGAGACCATCCTGGCCAACATGGTGAAACCCCATCTCTACTAAAAATCCAAAAATTAGCTGGGCGTGGTGGAGCATGCCTGTAGTCCCAGCTACTCGGGAGGCTGAGGCAGGAGAATCGCTTGAAACTGGGAAGCGGAGGTTGCAGTGAGCCGAGGTCGCGCCACTGCACTCCAGCCTGGCGACAGAGCAAGTCTCCATCTCAAAAGAAAAAAAAAAAAAAAAAAAAAAAAAAAAGGCTAGTGCTCCTGAATACTTTGTAGGCATCAACAGCTCAGTGAACCTAAAGATATTCTGAGCACATTGCAGAGCATCCTCACTGAGAGGGGAGAATCTAAAGCACGAGAAGGCTGGTACCAAAAAGCACTACAAAGAACCCAGTCTTAAAGTGAGCCAGTGGGAATCACTGCTTCTGATACCAGCTCCCAAACATAGGCCAACTCCCTTTACTGCCCTGGGCTTCAGTTTCCATATTTGTCAAATGGGAGCAGAGGGCCAAACAATCTTTTAGGTACTTTCAAGCTCTAAAACTCAAAGACTTTCTCTATATGTTACTCTGATGAAAGAGTTGTTGCATGTCTAAATTACTTACGACTCTCAGATGCAGGGTAGGGGTCCTATGGTTGGGTAGTACTACTCTTCCACCTCCCCAAGAAGCTGTCTTAAATGATGATTTACCTGGAATTAGAACATGCTAACAATGGCAGGGTCTTTTAGACTATTCACACACTGCCCTGTGAAATCCTTGGCAGCCTTCTGTATAATGAGAAATTATGATACTTCCTGGATTGTTCCTGAAAATTAGCCATTAGCATATGATTTTAAAAACTGTGAGATAAGAATTTCTTTTTGTTTATTTGTTTGTTTATTTTTGGCAGGGTCTTGTGCTCTGTCGCACAGGCTGGAGTGCAATGGTGCCATCTCAGCTCACTGCAACCTCCACCTCCCAGGTTCAAGAGATTCTCCTGCCTCAGCCTCCCGATTCCACATGCCTGCCACCACGCCCAGCTAATTTTTGTATTTTTAGTAGAGACGAGGTTTTGCCATGTTGGCCAAGCTGGTCTCGAACTCCTGGCCTAAAGCAATCCACCTGCCTCAGCCTCCCAGAGTGCTGGGATTACAGGCGTGAACCACTGCGCCTGACCAGATTTATTTCTTGATTGTGGACTGTGACACTCCTCAGGTCACTTGGGCTCTTGGAAATATCCCCTCCACCACAGGGCAGCCGTGGGGAGTCAGTCCTGGTGGTCTCTCAGTGCTTTCTCTACCTGACAATATTTTGGCACCATTTCCACTGCCTTTTGGTTAGCCCATATTGCAGTGGCTTGAAATTTTC
This sequence comes from Theropithecus gelada, assembly GCF_003255815.1. Classification (NCBI taxonomy): domain Eukaryota; kingdom Metazoa; phylum Chordata; class Mammalia; order Primates; family Cercopithecidae; genus Theropithecus; species Theropithecus gelada. The sequence continues at coordinate 35,004,472 of NC_037675.1, read as the reverse complement.
CAGAGCTCCTAGAGGGCAAGAAACAAGTTCCTGCGCTCTGGATTCTTCCAAGCATATCTGTTCCTTCCTAATATTACCTACTCCCCACTGGCTTTTTGACCCTTAAGTTTTCCCCAGAGTGGGGTTGAGCGGGAGCTCCCACATTCACATTTGATCTGTTGCCCTCCACTTCTTCTCCCCTTCCTACTTCACTTTCATGTTTAACCCCAAATGCCTCTCCACCCTAACCTGCTTCCCTATACTGGTTTTTTTTGTTTGTTAGTTTTTTTTTTTTTTTTTTTTTTTTTGGAGACAGAGCTTTGCTCTCGTTGCCCAGGCTAGAGTACAATGGCGCGATCTCAGCTCACTACAACCTCCACCTTCTGGGTTCCAGTGATTCTCCTGCCTCAGCCTCCCTAGTAGCTGGGATAACAGACATGCACCACTATGCCTGGCCAGTTTTGTATTTTTAGTAGAGATGGGGTTTCTTCATGTTGGTTAGGTGGGTCTTAAACTCCTGACCTCAGGTGACCCACCCACCTTGGCCTCCCAAAGTGCTGGGATTACAGGCATGAGCCACTGCACCTGTCTATACTGGTTTTTAGCACATTTTCTTTTCCTTCCCTCTTAAAGAATTCTGAAACACGTGCACTTTTTTTAGGTTGACATCTAAAAATTTTTTATCATAAGTTTCGTAGTTGCAAAAGACATAATCTGTGCTGTATTTTATATTGTATATGTCCTGTAAATGTAACCAAATTCAGCTGCAGCTGCTGGCTGCTCGAAAACCAGACACAAGAGATGAGGGTTGGTGGGAGGAAAAGTAGGTTCATTTGGAAAGCCAGCAAAACCAAGAAGGTAGTGAACCAGCATTCTAAGGTACATCTTAAGTCAGTACAAATTTCAGACTCTTTTTACATTTAGGGCTGCGGGAAGAGGAAATGGTTGGAATCGAGGTAATTGATGGCCACAGACATCTGGGTACCAGCAAGGGTCCCAGGAGATTGGAGACTTCTTTGTTCTTGATCAGGTCACAGTGCTCCTATAAGTCTTTAACAAAACATAGTTATTGTTTACATACTTCTCCTTTAATCCCAGAGTTAGTTTCAAAAGCTACATGATTGCTGCTTCTGTGTATTATCTCAGTGCTCTTAAAAATTATCCTAAGCTGGGCATGGTGGCTCAGGCCTGTAATCCCAGCACTTTAGGAGGCCAAGGCGGGAGGATTGCTTGAGCCTAGGAGTTTGAGATAAGCCTGGACAACATAGGGAGACCCCGTGTCTACACATAGTTTTTAGAAACTTAGCTGAGCGTGTTGGCTTGTGCCTATAGTTTCAGCTAACGGAGGCTGAGGTGGGAGCAATCCTTGAGTCCAGGAGGTCGAGGCTGCAGTGAGCTGTCATTGCACCACTACACTCCAACCTGGGTGACAGAGTGAGTCCCTGTCTCCAAAAAAAGGCAAACAAAACTAAAATAAATAAATAAAATAAAATTATCCTAGCCTGTGTGCAGGAACGGGTAAAGGCCCTTTAAACAAAAATGGAGTTAGTTATGTCAGTTCTTCTGCTGTTTCACTGTTACATAAATATGTTTTTTGTTAGAACATTAGATTTGGCTCATTCAAGTACGGAAAATGTCTGCACGGATCCTAATGGGCAAAGTCAGTTTTTGTCATCCAGCCAAATCAGCTGTACTTTCTGTCAGGACAAGTCTTGATTTAATTTTTCAATTTAAGTTAATGTTTCCATATGCAACCATATCCATTGCCATTCCTCATGGCAACCATATCACTTCTGAATTCTAATACATAGAACCAAAGATAAGCAGATGAGGCATGGGGCTGCATATGGCTCTGCAACCTGGATGAAATGAGGCCCCGGGGCCCTCGGGATTTTTCTATGAGCTCACCTGGCACTGCTCAGAAACAGCCTCCTTCAGGGGCATGCATTCTTCAATTGTCCGTTATTTGGTGCCCTGGAGGTTTTTGTACCCTGGGAACATGTACTATTTTAGGATTCTGGATGGTGAGAGGCATATTTTTCTTTTGTAAACTAGGAGAGCAAACCATTTGAAAAGACCAGCTGGGTAAGGAGGACCAGCCAATCACAGTCAATTCTAAAGGCAAATTAATTAATTTTAGGAAAGAATACACATGGAAGTTGACAATGTCAAAATTTTTTTTCTTAAAATTCCCAGTGCCCAAGACGTCCTGAGGAAGTCTTCGTGTACTTCCAGGGCTGCACGCACACACCGCAGGAAGACCACAGCCTTCTAGTGAAGCTCTGTGCTCAGACCCCAGAGCTTTGCTCTAAACGTTGGAAAAGAAAATTTTTTGAATTTCAGCAAAACCCTTTTTTCTCTGAACAAAGCTTGGAATGATCTTGCTGTGAACTTAAGAAATTTAGTTTGACACTGTAAGCTGAGTAATGACTTTGTTCTAGTTAGGTATTCAGCCTCTCCCTGAAGTAGTGAAACTCATTGATTCAACGAGCGAGGGGTCATAGGACACCACCAGTTAAGGGGAATGAAAATTACTTTGGTTTAATATTTCAAGAGTCTCATCCTTCTTTTATCTTTCATTTGGAACAGGGATTAAACTGATTCTGTGCTGTAGGACCAAAGAAATGGGGATATACAGAAGCCGATTTTGAGTTGGTGGGAGGGAGGAAGAAGCAGAGCTGTGAAACAATGATGGGATCTGCCTTCTGTGACCCACATGTCACCCGGGGCCTCTGCCTGTTGACACCTAAGTAAGATTGACTCACTTTTATCCCGCAGTTTTCTTTCTTTTGTTCCCTTCTTTCCTCCCTCCCTCCCTTCCTTCCTTTTTCCTTCCTTCCTTTCTTTCTTTCTTTCTTTCTTTCTTTCTTTCTTTCTTTCTTTATTTCTTTCTTTCTTTCTTTCTTTCTTTCTCTCTTTCTCTTTCTTTCTTTCATTTTCTTTCTTCTTTCTTTTTCTCTTTCTTTCTTGTTTTTTCTTTCCTTCCTGCTTTCTTTTTCTCTTTCTTTCCTTCCTTCCTTTCTCTCTCTCTTTCTCTCCTTCCTTCCTTCCTTCCCTCCCTCCCTCCCCTCTTTCTTTCTTTCTCCCTTTCTTTCTTTTCTTTCTTTCTTTCTTTCTTTCTTTCTTTCTTTCTTTCCTTCCTTCCTTCCTTCCTTCCTTCCTTCCTTCCTTCCTTCCTTCCTTCCTTCCTTCCTTCCTTCCTTCCTTCCTTTTCTCTCTCTCTCTTTCTTTCTTGATGGAGTCTCACTCTGCTGCCCAGGCCACAGTGCAGTGGCACAATCTCAACTCACTGCAACCTCCACCTCCCAGGGTTCAAGTGATTCTCCTGCCTCAGCCACCAGTGTAGCTGAGATTACAGGCACGTCCCACCATGAACGGCTAATTTTTGTATTTTTAGTAGAGACGGGGTTTCACTATGTTGGCCAGGATGCTCTCAAGCTCCTGACTTCAAGTGATCCATGCCCCCTGGCCTCCCAAAGTGTTGGGATTACGGGCGTGAGCCACCAGACCCAGCCTATCCCTCAGTTTTCACAAGATGAAAGTCCAGAGCTGTCCCTAAGAGTTTGGCAAGTTATTTTCTTGTGGTTAATGCTGATTCCAGGTGCCTGATTTCAATTGTGCCATTTTGCAGCACGTCAATCCAGATGTAAAACTTATCTCCAATTTTGATTTTCACAAAAAGCATTAGAGTGGGAGAGAACAAAGCAAAGGAGACAAGGAGCTGTTAACATCGAAGAAAAGAAACAAAACAAAACAAAGCAGAGTTTCATGGAGCACTAGGTGGAAAGACTTCCAGCCAGCTTCACTCAGAGATAGCAGGATTGGAGCCTGCCTCTCTCCATCTTGCTAAATGCCCACTTCACTCATCTTCCTCTGCAAGCCTTGTTCCCACTTTAGGCTGGTACAAAAGTAATTGCGGTTTTCGTCCTTACTTTCAATAGCAAAAACCACAATTGCTTTTGCACCAACCTAAATAGTGGTTGGTGCAAAAATAATTTCAAAAGAACACACATTATTCTCCTTATCCCTTACATAGCACTTTAGCGTGGGTTTACACCCATGCTCTTGGGGTCTTACCATACCCAGAGTACTACAAAGTATTCCATATTCTTCTCCTAAATGCAATTCTGCTGCCATCAGAATTATATTGTTACACTTGAAAAGCTGCGTGTTCCCTATTAATTAAGTCTGGGTGTTCCCTAGTAAATAAGTCTGTTAAAAACCCTCAGTATGGATTCTAGTACTGGATGTTGCAGGGGATTGGAGGGGCGGGGGACTTGGATTAGGGAATCTTCTACTTTCCCTTCTATTTCAAAACTCTTTGACTCTACCCTTTGTAAGTAGATATTTTTCAGCGTTATTTAAAAATCAGATAATAAAAGTATCCAAAAATAAAAATAACTTCTATATTATCTAAGATAATATAGAAATTCAAATAGTTTACCCAAGAAAAGTACCAGTGTTTACAATTGGCATACATCATTTGAAATCTCAGATTCATATAGTATTTCTTTTACTTGTTTTATGAGAACAGGATTGAAATGTGCTGCTTTCCACGTGTGCAAGTTTGTTACAAGGGTATATTTAGTGATGCTGAGGTTTGGGCTTCTATTTCATCTTGTCACCAAAATAGTGAACACAGCACCCAGTGGGAAGTTTTTCAGCCCTTACCCCACTCCCTCTTTTTGAAGTCCCTAGTGTCTGTTGTTCCCATTTTTTTATGTCTGTGTGCACCAAAGATTATCTCCCACTTGTAAGTGAGAACATACATCATCATTTTTAATAGCTTCATAGAATCTTGTAATTTATTTAAAAACATTGTATTGTTGGACATTTATGTTGTTTCTACTCTTTAGATAATGCTGCAATGAGTATACTAGCACGTATATCTTGTAAAGAGAGTTTTTTAAAGGTTTCATTTTCCTGAAATTTTTGAAACTTTACCATACATTTTACACTTATTGAAATTTTTCTCCACATTTGTAAGTTCTTTAAGATGCAGTTATACAGTCATTTTAGAAAATAATAACAAACAAATAATGTGTTCTTGCATCTTTAGGTTAAGGCAGCTTTAATATTTAAATAAAGACTTTATTTGCCTACAGTCCAATATAATATGCTATGTTAGGAAACATTTCTCATAATTATTGTTGGTAAACTCCGTAAGTATATATTTTTAATCAATTTGCAGCTCATTCTACCACTCAGGAAATGTGGAATAATCTTAATCTCCTATAAAGAAACTCAATTATATCAAGTTATATATCCATAAAAAAGCAGCTGGACTGTGATCCAAGTGACTGTAATGAAGCTGATATGATACTGAACAAAAAAGTTTTCTATTATTAAGTTGAAGTGAGCTCCAAAAATTCTACCTAGGAAAAAATTCTCAGATGCTCCCCAAATGTGTTCTAATTGTTACATTTCCTCGTTTGCAATAGAGAATTCTCTTTGTTCTGCTTTTGGATTGATTTATCTGAGTTTGCAATATGACCTAGTGGCTGGATCTAACAGTTAGAAGTACCTTTCTGGATACAAGTATCAGAAATCACCTTACGCCAACTTGAACTCAAAGGAGAAAATTTGTTATGAGAGTACAGAGGTGTCTTGTCACTGGGGTCTTGGGGAGGTTCTGACACAAAGATGGGATAGCTGGGTGCCCTTTCTGGCTATTGGTCATCTCTGCTTCTGCTTGCACGTCTGCTCGTTCTTTCCTTTCCCTGCACCCTGGCTTCCCTGCTCCGCTTTGGGATAGCTGCACCACAAAGCTCAACCTCACCTTTTACATGTCCAGCTGTCTGAAGAAGGTAAATCAATGAAACTTTGGCCCTCTCTGCCAAAGGGTGGTGGTGGAAGGTAGTGGAGGAAGGCAGTTAGAGTGATCAGTGTGTGCTGGGAAATGCTTCATAAGAGTTCCCTGTGAGTATGAAGCTTGAGAGAGAGTCCTACAAATATAGATAAAAGTCATTAGATTATAGGGGTTGATTAACATGGAAGTAGATGAGATCATGTAGTCAATTGCTTAAGTCTCTAATTGAAGTTACATGTAGTTAATTTTCAGTTGTGCCAAGTAGGAGGGAAGGACGTGGACAGAATCCTAAAGAATATGATATGAAGATGGAGCAAAGGTGAAGAAGCCATTTATCCCAAAATGAACCTGACTTGTCAGTCAAGAGAACTCCAAAAGTGTGTGAAGAACTGCCAAACCCATTTGTTTTTCATCTCTGGAATTTATCAAGTTTGCTTCTTGTTTCCTCCAAAAGATTTTCTACGTCTTTGTCCACTCCCCTTCTCACGTGGTGTGGGCTCTATCCATTTTCCACCGACTGATGACTCCGTTTGTGCTTCCCATTTTGATATTCCTTCCAGATGGGGATGAATCAGGGTTTGGATGGGACCTGAGTTTGCACAATGGTGGGGACTCAGTTTAAGAAAAAGAATACAAAATTATAAATACAAAATTAGGCACAAAGATAAGTATTTATTCAGAATGAGAAAATAATTGATAATAATTACAAAATTTTAAAAGTTAACAGCAAATACCACAAACATCACAAAATCTAGAAAATCACATTAATTTAAAAAACTATCCTTAAAGTACTTTTTCCCCTAAATTTTTGACTTCATAGTCGTTAATCACTTCTTCATATGACAATGATTTTATAATATTTTTCATAGAATAAACAAAAGGGTGATTTAGTATTTTCTCCCATATGGTTATTTAAACTTAAAAATGGATAATTAAGAAGTTTCTTTCAGCATCACAATTATTGGTAGTGCCATGAAATTTGTTTAAGATTGTTGTCAAATCTGGGGAAGCAATTGTTGTCAAAGCTGGGAAAGCTATGAGGTTTCTTTCTACATGAGTTGTAAAATTCTGAAGAGTTTTCCATAAACTAGCTTTTGGCTTCATACATTTCAAATCTCTTTCTCCTCCACTAAAGACATGTATTCAGTGCCGAGTTCTATAGGATCTATTCATACTGCAATACAGCCTCTGGCTGTGCACTTTTGTGTCAGGACATCTAATGCAGGAGATGGGCAGGGAGTGGGTGGTCCTGAACAGGCCAGTAACTAGAGTGGGAGAGGGACAGATGAAGATATGTCTTCAGGTAGGTAAAGTTGTAGAGGAGATGGCAGGAAGATGAGGAAGTTCCAGGTAATGACTTCAAATTTTACTACAAGATAAAGTTAGTTAGGAGAGGAAGAGAGATTAGAGGTAGAGTTGCCAGATATAGCAAATATAAATACAGGACATGGTCAATATTGCATAGGACATACTTACACTAAAGATTATTTATTACTTATCTGAAATTCACATTTAACTGGGTGTCCCATATTTTGTTTCACAATTGTAGATGGGACCTTGAAGAGAAAACAGAAGCTCTGGCATAGTCATTGAGAGAATAAAAGAGCTAATCAAAGATTAGTATCATGAAGGCCTACGTAAGAGTAGAAATCAGAAAACTCAGGGCAGGTGGGAGTGTTTCTCCAATGAAGCTTAGATGTTCAGGTGGCTTGACATTAACATAGCCTGTGATTACAGAAACAAGATTTAAAATATATGATCAGGCTGGGCGTAGTAGCTTACACTTGTAATTCCAACACTTTGGAAAGCTGAGGCGGGAGGATTGCTTGAGTCCAGGAGTTTGAGACCAGCCTGGACAATATAGTGAGAATCTATCTCTACAAAAATTTTCAAAAATAGCCAAGTGTGGTAGTGTGTGCCTGTAGTCCCGAGGTGGGAGGATCGCTTGAGCCTGGGAGGTGGAGGTTGTAGTGAGCTGAGGTCGAGCCACTGCGTTCCAGCCTGCCCTGTTTTAAAACAACAACAACAACCACAGCAATATAAATAAATAAGAAAACAAATAAAATAAATGATTGAAGATATGATTCAACTACGTTTCTCTTCTTTTTATTCTTACCATTTATTCTTACAATTTGACTTTCAAGAAAACCAAGGCAGAAATTTTAAAAAGAAAGATGTACTGATTATGGATTGGAATCCAAATCACAGAATATGTTAACATAAGAATATTTTATTCTACACTATTCAAATATGCCATAATATATTCACCCAAAGCAATAAATCCCATGCTGCACAAGCAAATTATAAACAAATGATAGAAGCTGAAGTTTTCTCTCAAAAGAGGCTAAAGAACAGATAATTTAGAAAGAACAGATTTTATTGGAACGTCAATAGTTTTCATGACACAGATACTTAAACTACTCATTTCAACATACCCATATGAAGAAAATTATGAAAAGGTTTTTTTTTTTTAAGAAAAGATAATTTGACAGATGGAGTCTTTTTATGGGATCAGTAGAAGTGATAAAATTGAATAAATTACCAAGATTTTATCTCCATTTCTGTAATTCTCCCTAAAGATTTAGAGATGGCAGATTGAATCAACTGGAAAATAAATTTGCAAGTTTATAACATTTCTAAAACAGGAATTAGACACAAACTTCTGACTTTTTTCATGAGTGGTTTGCCTTGAGGAAACCTGCTCTTACGGGATTCCACATTTCCTAACTAAGTATCAAGGTTCATCAAATGGGCATGCACCACATAAGTTACACAAATATAGGTTCTGTGAATGGTTTACTGTTTATTATTACCATTAGTGTCAAAGAACACATAAAAATAATTGTGAGCTAAAAAACATTTGGAGCAACTCAAAATCTACTTGCTCCAAATGATTCGTTTATGATCAGGCTAGATTAGATTGCAAATAAAATCAAGCCATGGCCTTTTGGTTCACAACATAAATGACTTTTACGCTTCTTAAGTTGTGTGATCTTATCACAGAGATAGCAGTTGTGCCTACTTCTAGGAGAAGGTGCAGAAAGACATCGCTTGGGTACTGCTGGGATGTTTTATGGACAGAACATATGTATATTACTTTAGGAGAAGCACCAGCAGACCAGATGTATCTCCTTCTACAGAATCTTAGCATTGCTTGAAAATTCAGCAGCTCTTTCCTAAGCCATAAAATGAATGGAAAAAGGCAGTGGAAAGTAAAGTTTTCATAGAACCATAGGAGACAGGGTCTGGGAGAATCCGTCAAGTCCTGTGTCCCTCAATAGGAGAAGATCCTGAGACCCAGAGAGGGGAAGTGATTTGCTCCAAGTCTCGCATACTCACCAACTGAGAGTCAGAACTGGGGTCATGTTGGCAAATAGTGAATAAAAGAAGTCTTAAATTCAAAGCCTTAGAAAGTAGAAACTTTTGGCCGGGTATGGTGGCTCATGCCTGTAATCCCAGCACTTTTGGAGGCTGAGGCGGGTGGATCACCTAAGGTCAGGAGTTCGAGACCAGCCTGACCAACATGGAGAAACCCTGTCTCTACCAAAAATACAAAAAAAAAAAAAAAAAAAAAAAAATTAGCCGGGTGTGGTGGTGCATCCCTGTAATCCCAGCTACTTGGGAGGCTGAGGCAGGAGAATCACTTGAACCCGGGAGGCAGAGGCTGCAGTGAGCCGAGATCATGCCATTGCACTCGAGCCTGGGCAACAAGAGCAAAAGTCTGTCTCAAAAAGAAAAAAAAAGAAAGTAGAAACTTTTTCAAGGCCCTAGCGTAGGTCAGATCTCGACTGGGTTTTGGTACTCTAAATTCAGGATTTTCATAGGAAATATTCATTATGTTCTGTATTTTTTTCTTTTTGTTTGACCTTGTTCTGTAATAACAATTTTGTACTTGTTTTTTAATGTACCCATTAATAAGAAGAATAGATGGTAAGCAAGGAGTAAAATGAATTAACTGTCATGTGGAACGAATTTTCAGATTTTTTTTAAAAGCAGAAAATCAACTCCTGTTTGTTGATATTTTGGGCTGCTTACCCCTCCTCCCCATTTGCTAATGTTTTCCTTTGCTCGTGTATGCAAAAAATTGTAAAACATAAACAGTGAGCAAATCATAAAACGTAGGATTCCTTATGCTTGTGTATCTAATTGTACTAAATGTGTCATAGGCAGGACAACTCCCATCTCCCACAAAATCCAGGGTGGATTATTTATTTATTTATTTATTTATTTATTTATTTATTTATTTATTTATTTTTTGAGACAGAGTCTCGCTCAGTCGCCCAGGCTGGAGTGAGTGGCTCAATCTCGGCTCACTGCAAGCTCCGTGTCCCGGGTTCCCGCCATTCTCCTACCTCAGCCTCCCAAGCAGCTGGGACTACAGGCACTGCCACCGCGCTCGGGTAATTTTTGTGTTTTTAGCAGAGACGGGGTTTCACCGTGTTAGCCAGGATGGTCTCGATCTCCTGACCTCGTGATCCGCCCGCCTCAGCCTCCCAAAGTGCTGGGATTACAGGCGTGAGCCACCGCGCCCGGCCTGGGGTGGATGTTTAAAAAGCATTTTAGGACTTGTTTTCTTATTGGGCATCTCCCAGTTTTTAAGGTGTTCCTGTGCTAGAGATCTCGTGGATGTTTTCTTTATTTTTATGCCTCCTTGTACCCACTCTATTGCATCCTGCCTTAGTGATTCCATCCATAATTGTGACTTTAACTTATCTGTAGGGAAGGCTTCCAAATCAGTTTCCTATCCTGATTCCTTAGGGCATTCTTTACCCTCACCGTACCTAGATCTCAACTGTTAAGAGGAAACCATACTGTCTGTAATTAGCAATTTTGCAAAAACAGCCTGTAAATGCATATTAGCATCACCTGATTATTGAGCGCCTAGTGGATCCATATCTCTGCACCTGGATACAACACAGGAGGGAAATGATGTGGTTCCTGTCCTCAGAAACTCCTGGTCAAAGAAGGTTCCTGTGTCAGATATGTGCAAGATGTGAAAGCCATAGATATAAACAGGTGTCACTGAAAATAGAAAGATATTTCCATGTAAACAGTATACAAACTTGGCCTTCAGTGGTATCGGTGGAGCCAAGAATAAACCATTGGCAGTACTATCACATGGGGGAGGATAATGGAAAGAAAGAAAGTATATTTAAGAAGAGAAAATGAGGGAAACCACAAGGAAAGACGAATGCAGGGGCATACACATCACAGAAAATCTCGGAATCTTGGTAAGCTTAGACTGGAAATAGATGTCAACTAGTCAAACCCCCAAGTAATGCTTGAGTTCCTCTACAGTGTTTCCACACAGGTGTGTTTTACACTGCTGCCTGACAAGTTTCAGGGACAGGAAATAAGCTGACAAATACACCTGGAGCCCACTCCACACTGGACTGTGATAATTATTGGAATGTTCATCTAAAAGTTACATAGAACCTAAAATTGCCTTAACGTCATTTTTTCCCCCCCATTGATTTTGGTTTCTCTCTGGGGTCCAAAAGCTAGCTCATGTCTGTCCCTGGCTTTCAAACCTCCCAGCTTGGGCCTGGTGTGACTCGCTGCTTCATTGTGTATTGTGCTCTCCAGGGCTCCTTCAGTTCCCCAAACACACCCAGCACATTCTTGCCCCAGAGCCTCCTGACTAGAGCACTTGTCTCCTGCCTGTGGCGTGAAATTTAGGTTTTCACTCAAATGCTACCTTTTCAGAGGAGCCTTCATTGACCACCAAAGCTAAAATAAGCCCACTCCTGGAATGCTAAATTTAATGACATTAAAAAAAATATATGTATGGCAAACGCCCTATAAGCCAACTCAAAAGACCAGTGAAAGTCTAGGGAAAATACTTCAAACTCACATAATAGGCAAAGGACTAAATTCCCTAAAATATAAAGGATTTCTGCAAATCAGTAAGAAAAAAATTAAATAACCCAATAGAGAAAAACCCGGCAAAGGGTATGAATGGATCATCAAAACAAGAACATCAAGAAGAACCTTACATATGCGGCTCAGACATAAGGAAAAGTGCTCAGACTCACTGATGGTGAAAAACAAAGGGGAGAGAAATAATTTTTTTAACCTGTCGAAGTGACAAAGATAAAACAACATTGATAATAACGTTGTATCAACAAGGGTGTGGGAAACAGCTTCCCTCATATTATGCTGATGGGACTATAAACTGGAACAATTTCTTTTCTTTTTTTCGAGACGGAGTCTCACTCTGTCTCCCAGGCTGGAGTGCAGTGGGGCGATCTGGGCTCACTGCAAGCTCTGCCTCCCGAGTTCACGCCAGTCTCCTGCCTCAGCCTCCCGAGTAGCTGGGACTACAGGCGCCCGCCACCACAACTGGCTAATTTTTTTTTGTATTTTTAGTAGAGACGGGGTTTTACCGTGTTAGTCAGGATGGTGTCAATCTCCTGACCTCGTGATCCACCGGCCTTGACCTCCCAAAGTGCTTGGGATTACAGGCGTGAGCCACCGCGCCCGGCCTTAAACTGGAACAATTTCTATAGAGAGTGATTTAGTAATATTTACCAAAATTAGAAATACACAAACCCTTTAACGCAGTGATTTCACTTCTAAAATTTGCCTTTCAGATATGCTTCTAAGTATGGGAATTGATGTATGTACCAAAGTACTCATGGCAGCCTTGGATGTACAGTAATAGCAAGAAACTGGAAACAATATACAGATCTATCAGTGGGGGTGGGCAAGTAAATTATAGTGTATTTACATGATTAAACATCATGCCATTACTAAAACGAATGATGCAGATCTGTATGTGGCCCTGAAGTGCTCTGAATGAGTTTTATGTCGACTATAGGCATTTATTGTATTTATCTTCTTTTTAATTTTTAATTAAGTTTTTTTTTTTTTTTTTTAACTTTTGTGGGTAAATAGTACACAGTGGAGTACTATTCAGCCATAAACAAGAATGAGATCCTGTCATTTGCAACACCATGGATGGAACTGGACGTCATTAAGTATGTAGGTGTATATATTTACAGGGTACATAAGATATTTTGATGTAGTCATACAATGTATAATAATAAACATAACATAAGGGTAAATGGGGTATCCATCACCCCAAGCATTTATACTTTCTTTGTGTTACAAACAATTATAGTCTTTTAGCTATTTTAAAATCTACAATAAGCTATTGTTGACTGCAGTCACCCTGTTGTGCTATGAAATTACTAGCTCTTGTTCGTTCTTCTAACTATATTTTTGTACTCACTAACCATTCTGACTCTCCCTACCCCACTCTACTCTCTATCTCCATGAGTTCAATTGTTTTTTAATTTTTTTTGTTTAGTTCCCACGAATAAGTGAGAACATAAAAAGTTTGTTATTCTGTGCCTGGCTTATTTCACTTAACATAAGGAGTTCCAGTTCCATACATGTTGTCGAAAATGATGGGCTCTCATTCTTTATGACTGAATAGTACTCCATTATGTACCACATTTACTTTATCCATTCAACCGTAGGCAACACTTAGGTTGCTTCCAAACCCGGCTATTGTGAATAGTGCTTCAATAAATTTGGGGGTGTAGATATCCCTTAATATACTGATTTCCTTTCTTTTGGGTATATACCTAACAATGAGATTGCTGGATCCTATAGTAGTTCTATTTTTAGTTTTCTGAGGAAAATTAAACTGTTTAACTAAAACTAAAAAGAAAACTGAACTGTTTCAAACTGTTCTCCATAGTGGTTATTCTAATTTACATTCCCACCAACAGTGTACAAGGTTTCCTTTTACTCCACATCTTCACCAGCATTCATCATTGTCTACCTTTTGCATGAAAGCCATTCTAACTGGGGTGAGATGATATCTCATTGTAGTTTGGATTTGCATTTCTCTGATGGTCAGTGATGTTGAGCACCTTTTCATATACCTGTTTGGCATTTGTAAATCTTCTTTTGACAAATGTCTATTCAGATATTTTCCCCATTTTTAAATCTGATTTTTGGTTTTTCCCTATAGAGTTATTTGAGAGCCTTATATATTCCAGTTATTAATCCCTTGTCAAATGGATACTTTGCAAATGTTTTCTCCCATTCTGTGGGTTGTCTCTTTGCTTTGTTGATTGTTTCCTTTGCTGTGCAGAAGTTTTTTAACTTGGTGTAATCCCATTTGTCCAGTTTTGCTTTGTTTGCCTGTGCTTGTGGGGTATTACTTAAGAAATCTTCACTCAGTCCAATGTCTTGGAGAGTTTCCCCAATGTTGTTTTGAATAGTTTCATAGTTTAAAGTCTTAGATTTAATTATTTAATCCATTTTGATTTGATTTTGGATATGGCAAAAGATGGGGGCTAGCTTTATTCTTCAGCATATGGATATCCAGTTTTTCAGCACTGCTGATTGAGAGACTGTCTTTTCCCTGATGTATGTTCTTGGCACCTTTGTTGAAAATGAGTTCACGGTAGATGTGTGAATTTGTTTCTGTGTTCTATATTGTGTTCCATTGGTCAGTGTCTGTTTTTATGCCAGTACCATGCTGTTTTGGTTACTATAGTTCTGTACTATAATTTGAAATCAGATAACGTGATTCCTCCAGTTTTGTTCTTTTTGCTTAGGATAGTTTTGGCTATTTTGGATCTTTTGTGGTTCCATATCAAGTTCAGGATTTTTTTTTTTCTATTTCTGTGAAGAATGTCATTTGCATTTAGATAGGGATTGTAATGTCTAGATTGCTTTGGTAGTATGAACATTTTAATAATATTGATTCTTCCAATCCATGAACATGAAATTTCTTCATTTCTGTGTGTCCTCTTTAATTTCTCACATCAATGTTTTATAATTTTTATAGAAATTGTATTTATTTTCTTAAAGTGGCTCCCTAAAATTGTATCAGTTTCAGGACCCACAAAGCTTGGATACACTCCTAACCTTAACACAACTGGGAGATAGATAATCTCCTATGAGTAACAGAGGCTCCATTGCACAGTGATAGGAGGGGGATATGGTAGTACTATTTTTAGTTTTCTAAGGAAAATTGATCTGTTTAACTAAAAAAGAGAACATGGGCAGTGGGGTGCAATAGAGAACAGGAATGGAACAAAACTGAGAGTTTGAAAAACGTACCACAGGTGATTATGATATGCTCCACCACTTTGAAATCCACTACTACTCTGTTCAATGCATGAGTCCCCAATCCTGCATAGCCCTCCACCCCATTCTCCTTAAGGCTTCAAAACCACTCTCACTTTCACATGAAGACTAAACGCTGCAGGTAAAGTTCAGGTGTCCTTCATCCATTTAATCACAACTCCCTGCCTTTATCAGCCTAGTTCTTCCAGCCCTTGAAGTGCCCCTAAGGAGCTCAGACTAGTGGATCCTAATTCCAGAGTCGTTTCCTCTCCCTGGGTTTTCTGATCTCTAATTTGAAATGCAGCTACTCTTCTTCATCTCATGTTTATCAAGAAGATAGCAATACGCTGAAGACATTCCCAGATCATTCTCTAAGCTCCTCAGTCTTCTTGGAGGCAAGCAGCCTCTAAACAGTTCTTATCTTTTAAAAATGGCGTGAGTATTCACTTTTTATGTGTTTCCTTTTTGCCAGTTGTCTGACAAAACTGATGCTGCTGCTGGGAAGGTTTGGAGAAATTTTGAGGAGGCCAAATGAGTAGTAAGCAGGCTAGCAGGAAGCGTCACAGTCACGTAAATCAAGAAGTGAAGTTATGCGGGGTTTTTTCAACCACAATTTTTTTAAAAAGCAAGGGAGGTGAGGCATGGAACATTTGAAAAATGGAGAGGCAGGCTTAAGAGTAGTGCCACTGTGTTTAGTAAGACATGATTCCATTTACTTTTCTAATTTTCCTTCTTTCCTTCTTTCCTTCCTTCTGATGAAACAAAAACTTCAACTCAGCTTGCCCAGGTGTGGTGGCTTACTCCTGTAATCCCAGCACTTTGGGGGGCCAAGGCGGTGGATCACCTGAAGCCAGGAGTTCCAGACCAGCCTGGCCTACATGGTGAAACCCCATCTCTACTAAAAATACAAAAATCAGCTGGGTGTGGTGGCACGTGCCTGTAATTCCAGCTACTTGGGAGGCTGAGGCAAGATAATTGCTTGAACCCGGGAGGTGGAGGTTGTGGTGAGCCAAGATCATGCCACTGCACTCCGGCCTGGGCAACAGAGCAAGACTCCGTCTCAAAACAAAACAAGACAAAACAAACTTCAGCCAAATGCAATTTAAAGACGTTTAATTGAGCAATGAACGATTTGCAAATCGGGAAGCCTTCCAAGCCAGAATAGACTCAGAGACTCCAGCACAGCCACGTGGTGGAAGAAGATTTGTGGACAAAAAAAGGAAAGTGACATACAGAAAATGGAAGTGAGGTACAGAAACAGCTGAATTGGTTACAGCTCAGTGTTTGCCTTCTTTGAACACAGTCAGAGCAGTTGGCTACATTTGATTGGCCAAAACTCAGTGATTGGCACAAGTGTAGGCTACAGTCTGTTTACACCTCTTCTTGTTAGATTATGATATACAGAAAAACCTTTAGGCCGAACTTAAATATGTAAGGAGACAGCTTTAGGCTAAATTTGTTTTAGTCCTTCCTTCCTTCCTCCCCGGCTCCCTTCCTTCTTTCCTTCCTTCCTGCCTGCTTGCTTTCCTTCCTTCCTTCCCCTTCCTGACTTACCTTTAATGAATAAAAATACCTAAAAATATTTTATACAAGTTTCTTTTGTTATTAATATGATTTTGTGGTGTTTCTGAGGCTCTGCCTTCATCTGATTTGCCTTCAGACTTATAAAATGAAGGCACCTTCAGGGGGTGCCCACACTAAAGATTCCAATTCAAATCCACAATGATTTGGGAGAAAGTGGTTTATTCCTTTAAAATTGAATTCCACCTTGAATATAGTTATATTGAGCGTGAACAAAAGAAATATGGCAGAAACCAGCCACTCCTGATCAGTCAAAGAATTTTGTCAGACCCGTCAACCTCCATCACCCTCTGCAGCCCCCTCCACTTTTTTTCCCAATCGTCTTCCCTCTTCATCTGTGGGGTGTTGGTTCCAGGACCCCTGCAGATACCAAACTCTGAGGATGCTCAGGTCCCTGTGATATGGTTTGGCTGTGTCCCCACTCAAATTTCATCTTGAATTGTAATCCCCATTATCTTCACATAATGTGGGAGGGACACAGTGGAAGGTAAGTGATTCATGGGGGCAGTTTTCCCCATGCTGGTCTTGTGATAGTGAGTGATTTCTCATGAGATCCGATGGTTTTAGAAAGGTCTGGCATTTCCCCTGCTGGCACTCATTTTGTCTCCTGCTGCCCTGTGAAGGGGTGTCTTCTGCCATGATTTTAAATGTCTTGATCCCTCCCCAGGCGTGTGGAACTGTGAGTCAATTAAACCTCTTTTCTTTTTCTTTCTTTCTTTTTTTTTTTTGAGATGGAGTCTCAGTCTATCGCCCAGGCCAGAGTGCAGGGGCACGATTTCAACTCACTGCAACCTCCGCCTGCCCTGTTCAAGCAATTCTCGTGCCTCAGCCTCCCTAGTAGCTGGGACTACAGGCACATGCTACCATACCTGGCTAATTTTTGTATTTTTAGTAGAGACGAGGTTTCACTATGTTGGCCGGGCTCTTGAACTCCTGACCTCAGGTGATATGCCGTCCTCGGCCTCCCAAAGTGCTGGGATTACAGGTGTGAGCCATCACGCCTGGCTAAACTTCTTTTCTTTACAAATTATGCAGACTCGGGTATTTATTCATAGCAGCATGAGAATAGACTAATACACCCTGTTATAAAATCATGTAGGATTTGCATATAATTGTGAAAGGAAAATATATCTCAGGACTCCAAAATCACTAAGCCAAATGAAGTCAGGCAAACCTGCCTCTCATTTTATTCCTAAATAAGATAGCTACAAAGATAAAAAAGCTACACACCTCCCTCACAATTTCTTCACAAGGAAATTCCTTGTGGGCGTCAAGTTCTTTTCCCTAAAATGGTTCTGTTGAATTTTACCCTGGCAATATAAATTGATAATTTATCTTAACAGGCACAGACAAAGGATAGAACTAAAAAGTCATTTCTCTGCTCACCCAATATCTGCATATCTGATTGATTCCTCCTCCCTATTGTTTATGTAAAAATGCAGATTCACTGAGCCAGACTAAGGCATAAGTGACTATTCTGCCACCCCCCTCTCAAATGTAAATTGCATATTCAGTGCAAGGCTGACCAAAGACTCAAAAGACTGCAACCATTTGTCCCTTATCTACCTATGACCTAGAAGCCCTCACTTTGAGATGTCCCGTCTTTTTAGACCGGACCAATATACATCTCACACATGCTGATTGATGGCTCATGTCTTCCTAAAATGTATACAACCAAGCTGTGTCCCCACCACCTTGGGCACATGTCCTCAGGACCTCCTGAGGCTGTCACGGGCATGTCTTTAACCTTGGCAGAGTAAATTTTCTAAATTGATTGAGACCTGTCTCAGATACTTTTGGGTTCACATAACCTACGCACATCCTGCTGTACACTTTAAGTCACCTCTAGCTTACTTATAACACCTAATATAAAGTGAATGCTATGTATATAGTTGTTGTGTTGTTTTGGGAATGATGACAAGAAAAAAGCCTGCATATGTTCAGGACAGTAGCAACCATCGCAGGTGTAACTACATTTTTGACCTGTGATCAGTCGAATCTGAGGATGTGGAACCCACAGGTATGGAGGGCCAACTGTACTGGCAGAAAAAAGTAGAGGCAGAATGGGGTGCCAGCTACCAGAAAGGCGGTCGACTCAAGTTAGAGAAAAGAGGCTGCGTTGCTGGGGATCACACTAAAGGGGCACGGGCCTGCCTCCCATCAGGACTCAGTGCTCGAGCAGGGAAGCCCACACAGGTAGGTGCATCCGCCAAGCCCAGAAGGCTGTGCGCTCTGCCATGAGGACCTTGGAACAGGGGCATAGTGTGGGTTGGGGTGGGGTTGGGGTGGCAAGGAGTAGTCTCAGCACCAGCCCCCAGGGTTTTCACGAGCTTGTCACCATGAGGAGCTGAAGAACGAGTACCAGCAGCCACGGTGTGTTCCTTGTGGCTCTGAGGGCTTACAGAGGCTCTAGGGGGCTTTTCAAGACATCTGGTACCTGAATGGGATACCAAAGTTTCAGAGGCTTTTCCTAAGGCCTAAAGTCAGCAGAAACACTGTCAAAGGCCTCTAAAATAAGAGGGCTAATCAATGGGAAGACTCAAAAGGTATTTGTGGCATAATAAGAAATAAATTCTTATAGAACGCCAAAAAAAAGTTGCTTAGTTATATCAAGTAAAAAGAAAAAATATGTATATTTGATCCTTGTCCTCAGTACCTATCATAGGCTCCTAAAACCCTTGGAATTTCCTGATAAGAGCATCTTTTGTTATTCATAAGAAGCCCCTTTGATCATACCTGAGATGAGATAAGTCAGGGTGGGGCCAGTCACCAGAAAGACCAAGTGTGGAGAGGATTAGAGAGTAGGATATTTCAGCCCCACCCTCCAGCTTCCTGGAAGGGGAGAGGGGCGATGGAGATTAAGCTCTGTAGAAACGCTTGAACAATCCTCAATGAGCTTCCGGGTCACTGAACATGCATAGGTGCTGGGAGGGTGGTGTTCCTGGAGAGCACTTGGGAACTCGGTAGCACCTCCCCCATACCCTGCCCCCTCCACCTCTTCCTCTGGCTATTCACAAAGTGTGCTTCATTGAGTTCTGTGAGCCATCCTAGCAAATTAGTCAAACCGGAGGAGTGGCTGGTGGGAACCCCGATTTATAGCCAGTTGATCAGAAGTATAGGTGACAACCAATTGCTTGCAAAGTGGGAGCAGTCCTGTGGGACTGCGCCCTATACTGAGAAGGGCTGGACACTGTGTGAAGGACTCTGAGAGCTCTTTCAAGAGAAAAATGAGCCCATGTTGTAGCTACATGAGGGTTGATCCCTTCAGGAGATTTGATGCTTATAGCTCTCACCCAACTCCAAGCCCCAGCAGCTAGCACCAAACCTTCATCCTGTTCTCTTTGCCTCTGTGGTGCCTGCCCCCAAATCCATTCTCTACACCGCGACCAATGCCACTTTTTAAACAATAAAAATGAAGTCCTGCATCCTCCACAACTGAAAAGTCTCCAACAGCTCCTAATCTCACTTCAGAAATAAATAAATAAGCAAGCCCAGGGCTCAGCAAATATTTTCTGTAATGGACCACATATTTTAGGTTTAGCCCGATACCGTGTCTACTGTACTGTTGTGCTGCAGCGATTGACTACACGAGAGTGAGGCCATAAAAGAAACAAAGTTTGAGGCAATCACTCTCAGGGTCATGCAAGTGAGAAAGTAGCCACAGACAACATGTGAAAGAACAGGCAAGGCTATTTCAAGGAAACTTTATTTGGCCCATGGCTGTATGCACCAAGCTCTCACGTCCATCTTTGCATTTGCTCTTCCCTCTTCCTGGATGCCCTTCTACAGATTTTTGCATGGATGACTCCAAGTGCTAGGTAACTCAGTAAACAGATTAGACATATATTTGGAGAATCAGCAGGGTCCTAAAACAAGAAAATAATTTTAAAAGAGTTTTTAGATATTACCATAGAAGTATTCAAGTAGTTGCCATTGGGAAGAAAGCAGAACTGTGTTGACCTTGTTTGCAACTTTTTTTTTTTTGAAATAGGGTCTCACTCTGTCACCCAGACTAGAGTGCAGTGGCGCGATTTTGGCTCACCACAACCTCTGCCTCCCAGACTCAAGTGATTCTCCTGCCTCAGCCTCCTGAGTAATTGGGATTACAGGGGCACGCCGCTATGCCTGGCTAATTTTTGTATTTTTGGTAGAGATGGGGTTTCTCTACCATGTTGGCCAGGCTGGTCTTAAACTCCTGAACTCAAATGATCCACCAGCCTTGGCCTCCCGAAGTTCTGGGATTACAGGTATGAGCCACCACGCACGGCTGTTTGCATTTATTTTAAGGCTTGGTTGATTATTTTTATTTTGAATTACTTGGGGTAGAAGAGAGAGAAGACCCTATAATATCATCATGTTTAAGACATCGAAAGTCTCTCTTTAAAAATAATTGTTTTAAACTTTTATTTTAGGTTTAGAGGTACATGTGAAAGTTTTTTTTACTTAGGTAAACACATGTCACAGGAATTTGTTGTACGTATTATGTCCTCACCCAGGTATTAAGCCCAGTACCCAGTAGTTGTCTTTTCTCCTCCTCTCCCTTCTCCCACACTCCCCCATCAAGTAGACCCCAGTGTCTGTTGTTTCCTTCTTGTGTTCATAAGTTCTTATCATTTAGCTCTCACATACAAGTGAGAACATGTGGTATTTGGTTTGCTGTTGCTGCATTAGTTTGCTAGGGATAATAGCCTTCAGCTCCAACCATGTTCCCACAAAAGACATTATCATGGTATATATGTATTCCATGGTATATACGTACCACACTTTCTTTATCCAATCTGTCATTGACGGGCAATTAGGTTGATTCCATGTCCTTGCTATTGTGAATAGTGTTGCAATGAACATTTGTGTGCATGTAAGACCTCTAAAGTCTCAATGTGGCCCTGCTGGCTCCTTCTGGTAACTCTGGCCTCACGGTAAGTGTTGCCTTCTCAGGCAAAGTTTTTCCCACTACAGACTTGGTGGTATCCCTCCACACCTATTGCATTTAGCTGTTTCACTTTCTCACAGCATTCAATCAAACTTGAAATTGTTGTGTTCATTCATGTACTTTCTTGTTTATTTATTTGTTTATTTGAGACGGAGTTTTGGTCTTGTTGCCCAGGCTGGAGTGCAATGTCACGATCTTGGCTTACTGCAACCTCCGCCTCCCAGGTTCAAGTGATTCTCCTGCCTTAGTCTCCCGAGTAGCTGGGATGACAGGCATGTGCCACCACGCCCGGCTAATTTTGTATTTTTAGTAGAGATGGGGTTTCTCCATGTTGGTAATTCTGGTCTCAAACTCCTGACCTCAGATAATCTGCCAGCCTTGGCCTCCCGAAGTGCTGGGATTATAGGCGTGAGCCACCATGCCCGGCCCCTTCCTTGTTTATTGTCTTTCTTTTGCATGTGGTTCTCAGAAGCACAGGGATCTTGTCTGTCTTCTTTGTGTGTGCATCTGGCACTGAGTACGGTGCCTGGCACATGGAAAGAATGAAAGAAAACATTTGTTGACTGAATGAATGGGACAGATGCCTAACTGAAGAACGCAACAGCTAAAACTGCTTCTAGAACTTGATCTGATTATAAGTGAAAATCTCTGGTTGTCCTTCACAGAGCCTTAAAAGTGACTTAGAAACTAGTTTAGAGAACTGCATCAACTTTACCTAATAGAGTTAAATCAATTTAGGTCAAAGCAAATTTGTCAACCGAAGAATTTGGATTTAGGCCAAATTACACTTGGTAGAAAATTTTGCTATGACATCTTCAGAAAATGCTTTCAGCTCTTTATTTATCTTTTATCCACTTGGTCTATTTTCCAAAAATGTTTATTTTCTAAATTCCTGCTTTTTAAGATTTTAATTAACTTGTGGCTTATTCTCTAGAGAAACAGCAATCGAAGCATCTAACAAATACAGAATGTACTGAAATTAAATCACATTTTCTTCATTTCCAGGCATGAATATGTAAAGAAATATGCAGAGCATTCATTCAGCATATAGTGAACAGCTGATTTGTGTCAGGCACTGTGTTGGGCACTGGAAATACTGTGGTGAACAGGTCCCTGCCCTCATACTCCTGTGGGAGAGAAACATAAAAAGATCCATTTAACCAAACAGACAAACAAAAATGTCATGTTTTAGTAGGGACTACATAGGAAATAAACAAGGAGCTGAGATGGACAATGCTGACATCCTATTAGGTTGGTGCAAAAGTAGTTGCTGTTTTAGCCATTACTTTCTTTTTTCTTTCCTTTTTTTTTTTTTTTTTTTTTTTTTTGAGACGGAGTCTTGCTCTGTCACCCAGGCTGGAGTGCTTGGCTCACTGCAACCTCTGCCTCCCGGGTGCACGCCATTCTCCTGTCTCAGCCTCCCAAGTACCTGGGACTACGGGCGCCTGCCATCAAGCCTGGCTAATTTTTTTGTATTTTTAGTAGAGACGGGGTTTCACCGTGTTAGCCAGGATGGTCTCAATCTCCTGACCTCGTGATCCACCTGCCTGGGCCTCCCAAAGTGCTGGGATTACAGGCGGGAGCCACCAAGCCCAGCTTCATTCTAGTATTTTTAAATAGAAGGAATTTAACATAAGAAATCAGTCTTAGAAGTGTTGGGAAGTTTGGAGGAACCAAAAGGGGAAGATGTGTTAACCTACAGATAAGTATCTGCAGAAAATCACTGCCACTTGAAAGGCAGGAGGAATACCAGGGAGGGGGTGATGTTATCAGAGCCCAGGAGTGTCTGGCATCTGACAGTGCAGGAAGCTACCGATGCTGCTGGAGCTGGCCACTGCCTGACACCTATGCGGCTGCTGGAACTGCTAAAGGCTACTGGAGCCCCTGCAGCTGCCAGTCACCGTGGCACCCCTTTCCAGAAGAGCCTAAAAACAAACAACAACAACAAGAAAAATGGGTCTCTCATTTCATGCATCTTCTCACCAGTGCTTCCCATTGGAGCATCTAACTGGGCCGGCTGGCAAGGGAATCTGGGAAATGTAGTTCACAGG
This sequence comes from Theropithecus gelada, assembly GCF_003255815.1. Classification (NCBI taxonomy): domain Eukaryota; kingdom Metazoa; phylum Chordata; class Mammalia; order Primates; family Cercopithecidae; genus Theropithecus; species Theropithecus gelada. The sequence goes on along the minus strand of NC_037675.1, from coordinate 34,981,032 downwards.
ATTTCAGCCACCTCCAGCAAAGCAGTGCACAGGATGCTGGGAATGGTACTTAGCTCAAATAAGCCAATGACCCATGGAGGAATGAAAGATTTGTTTTTAAGTAGCAAAACAATCCCATATCCTTAAAAAAGTTCTTTTTCTTTCTTTCTACAAAAGCAATATGTGCCCATTAGAAAAATATTAGAAAACATAAACAACAGAACATAAGAAGGTCCATATTCCCACTTACTCAGAAACAATCATTAATAACATCTTGGCACCTCTCTCTGTCTCACACACACGGACTCTTACCTTATATTCCATCTTATAACCCATTATACTAGATACATTCAATAAAACATTGGCTTTGTTTCATCTAGCTTCCAGTGTTATTTATGTTCTACCAACATTTTCCTATTATAAATTATAAATATTTTCCTATTAAAAATATATTTTATAAATATAAAAATTTCCTATCTAAATATATATATTAAGAAAGGAATTGTCGGGAAACAAATTTGCTATTTAAGGAAGCCATTTGTGAATGATACAATTGTAACCTCCAATTTGACTATTATGTGATTGTTTGCTTAGGTAAAAGACAAAAAACTATTTATTTTAACTATAAGGTAAAACGTCAGGTCTTATCCTGTTCATTTCCTTTTTGAGGAAGAAAAAACGCCATTAGCAGAATTTCTGAGCTGGAAATGAGCAGGCTAGAGGTGGAGAGGAGCTGCAGCTACAGTCTGCACTAGAACCACCCCGTTGCCCCATCTGGTTTCCATGGAGTCAGACTTCTGATGGGGAAGCTGGTCCTCTGGAATGTGCAGAATGCAAGACACCCGGGCAAAGTGTCTTTAAGGGCAGGGACTGTTTATTATGGCTATGGGGTGACCACAGATTTCTTTGGTGTTATCTGTTAGAATGCTTTTGAGTGCTAGTAGCTGAAAGCCACAACTTAATTTGGCTTTACAAATAAGGAAATGTATTATCTCACATAACTGGAAGTCCAGAGGTAGGAGAGGCTCCAGGGACAGTAAGATAGGCAGCTCAGTGATGTCACCTAGGTCCCAATTTCTTTCAGTACTCTGCTCTGCCTTCCTCCATGTTGGCTGCATCCTGAGACTGACTCCCTTCACGGGGATGTGATGGCTGCCAGAGGCCACTGGGCTGTCTGTTTCCCTTCTTCATGTGCAGCAAGAAAGAGAAAGAAAGGGAGAGACCTCTCCCTTTGTATCAATTCTCTTCAGTTCAAGCAGGCCAGTAGTTCTCAGCACTGTTGCACATTGAAGTCACCAAAGTGCTAAAGCTGTATTCATTACAGTCATGCTCTGCAAAATAACATTTTGGTCAACGACAAACCACATGTAGGATGGTGGTCCCATAAGATTATAATATAGTACTGTATTGTTACTCTACCTTTTCTCTGTTTAGATATATTTAGATACACAAGTACTATTGTGTTACAGTTGCCTACAGTATTCAGTACAGTAACATGCTGTACAGGTTGGTAGCCTAGGAGCATTAGGCCATACCACAGAGCCTGGGATATAGTGCGCTATGCCATCTAGGTTTGTGTAAGTGCACTCTATGATGTTCTCAACAACGAAATTGCTTAGTGATGCATTTCTCCAAACGTATCTCCTTTGTTAAGTAATGCATGACTGCACTTGTTTATTGCTATTATTTTATTTTTATTTTGTTTATTTAATAACGTAGTATGTAGCATTATTTATTTATTTGTTCTTTTCAAACTGCAGATACCTAAAGCTTTATCTTCAAAAACATTAATTTATTAATCTGGGGTGGGGTCCAGCTGAGAGTCATTTTTCAGAAGCTCCCAAGTGATTCTAGGGTACAACCAGGGTTTTCAATCACTGGATTTGGCTGGTGCAGGTCACCTGCCCACCTCTAGACCACTAACAGTTACCAGGGTAATGACATAAACTGATTGGCTTGGAATGGTGGGTCTCAAAATATGGTCTCAGGCCAGCGGAAGTAGCTCCTGGAAACTTGTCAGAAATGCAAATTATCAGGCCCCATCCCAGATCTACTGAATCAGACACTAGGGGTAAGGCATAGCACTTTGTGGTTTAACAAGCTGGCCAGGTGATTCTAACGGCCACTAGAGTTTGAGACCCACTGCCTTAGAGCAATCAGGCTCTTTCTCTGGAGGGAGGGAGAAGGTAAATATATGGCCAAAAGCAGAGAGGTCTGTCGGAACTGGGAAGTCCAGGGCCAGTGGAGCTTAGCACTGCCTACTCCCACTTCCAGGCCAGGAGCAGGAAAGGGCGGGATCAGCTACCTGAACCCCAGAGACCCCTGGCTGTAGAAAGAGGGCCCCACAGCAATGGTGCTACTGACCTTCAGCCACTGATATGAACTGTTAGGAAAGGAAGGAGGCACATTCTGTAGGTAACCACTCATTTTGACCCTGGGGATTTTGGGAACCGTTTCTGTAGGGCTAAAGGGCTACAAAGAATTTAGTATCACTTCCCTAAAAACCCTATAAACTTATTTCTACCTCTGCAAACTTCAACAGGATCTGGGAAAAGAAAAAGGCCACTACGTAAAAAACAAAGAAATCTGAACAAAATCAGGACTTTGGTTAACGATGTATCAGTATGGGTTCATAAAATATGACACATGTACTATACTAATGTCAGATGGTAACAACAGGGGAAGTGGGGTAGACAGGCACTCTGTGTATCAACCTTCCTGACTTGACTGTAAGTCTAAAAGTGTTCTAAAATAAAAAGTTTACTCCAAAAAAGATACAATGAACACTGTACAAAGACACAATTTGACAGTATTTTAATGATCTATGCAAAGACTTTTTAGACACTTTCAGCTTAAATGAGAGCTGAGTTGGAAAACATTAATGAACATTTCTGATACTGTCACACTTCCCAGAATCTGCACACGGCCAGAATGATCAAAGAGCAGATGAGAGAGGCTGAAACTTGTCTATGTGCTGAGAAACAAGAACTGATAGAGAAAGTAACTTTCTTTGCCATCCTCTTAGACCTGGGAAAGGGTAGGATAGCTCAACTCCTCAGAGAGAAAGGGACATAATCAGATCCTTCCTTCTCTAAACCCACTTTATACCAGTGAGCTCCAGACCATAAATTTACTACAGGCACTTTCTTCTTATTTCATCAGCTCCACTAAAATAAATTCACTCCTGCGTCCTGAGGGGTGGACCACACACTCCACCACACTGAGGGGCAGCTCATTACCAACTGTTCTCCACAGACCTGCGCATCACTAAATCTATGTTGATTCCTGGAAATCCTGGGCCATAATTGGAATGGAGCAGGGAGCAAAACCTAATTTGTAGTTTGGAAAATGACTCTTAACGTAGTGTACTATATAATTTACGGGAAGTTTTGCTTATCTCCCTTCTGCACCAAATATCAGTAAAGAAACCAATAATTAAACTAGTCATACAGGTGAAAGTGTTCTTTTTTTTTTTTTTTTTTTTTTTTTTGAGACGGAGTCTCGCTCTGTAGCCCAGGCTGGAGTGCAGTGGCCGGATCTCAGCTCACTGCAAGCTCCGCCTCCTGGGTTCAAGCCATTCTCCGGCCTCAGCCTCCCGAGTAGCTGGGACTATAGGCGCCCGCCACCTCGCCCGGCTAGTTTTTTGTATTTCTTAGTAGAGACGGGGTTTCACCGTGTTAGCCAGGATGGTCTCGATCTCCTGACCTCGTGATCCGCCCGTCTCGGCCTCCCAAAGTGCTGGGATTACAGGCTTGAGCCACCGCGCCCGGCCAAGTGTTCTAACTGGAGTTACAACAAGAAAGAGAGTACTTAAGGGCAGAAACATTTTTATGCCAGACAGGTGGCTCAAGATGATTCTCCCTCCGCACCCCCATGTTACTACCTTGGAATCTCTCAAATTTTGTCCTACATTGTTATACTCTTGCAGTGTGACCTTGGGCAAGTTCCTTAGCCTCTTTATTTCCCATTTTTGTCATCTTCACAATGGGGAAGAATAATAGTACCGATTTCTTGGTGGTGCTATAAGAATTAATTGAAGTAATGTTTGTAAACTTTTAGCACAGTACCAAGTGTTGCAAAAATGTTTAATGGATCAATAAATAAGATTGCCTTTGCTCACAATGAAGTCATGCAAAATAATGATAAACCTTCTGATGATATAGGATGGCAAAAACACACACAAAAAATATTCAGGTACCAGCTAGGAGGAAGAGAACCTCAGGTATGGCAGTACTTTGATGGAAAAGAAGATACGTAGACAGTTTTCATTAGAAATAAAAAACGACATGATGGAACCTTCCCATATTTCCGTTGGAAATGTAAAATGGTACACCTATTGTGAAAAACAGTTTGGTGGTTCCTAAAAAGTTAAACATTGGCCGGGTGCAGTAGCTCATGCCTGTAATCCCAGCACTTTGAGAGCCCAAGGTGGGTGGATCACTTGAGGTCAGGAGTTTGAGACCAGCCTAGCCAACAAGGTGAAAGTTCGTCTCTACTAAAAATACAAAAATTAGGTGGGCATGGTGGCAGGCACCTACCACCCAGCTACTTGGGAGGCTGAGGCAGGAGAATTGCTTGAACTCAGGAGGTGGAGGTTGCAGTAAACTGAGATGGCACCATTGCACTCGAGCCTGGGCAACAGGAGTGAAACTCTGTCTCAAAACAAACAACAAACAAACAAACAAACAAACAAACAATTGGCTGGGTGTGGTGGTAGGTGCCTGTAATCCCAGCTACTTGGGAGGCTGAGGCAGGAGAATCGCTTGAATCCAGGAGGTGGAGGTTGCAGTGAGCCGAGATTGCACCATTGCACTGTAGCCTGGGCGACAAGAGCAAACCTCCATTTCAAAAAAAAACAAAAAACAAAAAACAAAAAAAAGTTATAAAATTACCGTATGCCCCCAAAACTGTATGCCTAGTTATATTCCCCAAAGAATTGAAAACAGGTACTCAAAATACTTATGCATGCCTGTTAATAACAGCACTATTATAATAGCCAAAAAGTGGCAACAACCCAAATACTCATCAGTGGATGAGTGGATAAACAAATTGTGTTCTATCTACACAACGGAATTATCACTCAGCCATAAAAAGAAAGAAAGTCCTGGTAAATGGTACAAAACATCATGCTAAGTGAAAGAAGCCAGTCACAAAAGGTTGCAGATTATATGATTCCATAATTAGGAAATATCTAGAATGGGCAAATCCATAGAGAAAGCAGATTGGTGGTTGCTAGGGGCTTGGGAGAGGAGGCAATGGGGGAATAACTGCTTAATAGGTACAGTTTTCTTTTGGGGTGGTGAAAATGTTTTGGAATTAGAGAGAGGTGGTGGTTGCATAACATTGTGAATGTACTAAATGCTAATGAATTGTTCATTAAAACATCATAAATTTTATGCTTTGTGAATTTTACCTCATTAAAGTAAGAATACATACATACATACATAGGACAGTGTTATAGTTGAGAAGGCAGAAGCGTCCTATGCTTCCTCTTCCACTCAACTGAGACTCTTTGGTTTCCTCATCTGTAGGAAAATGAAGTCGAATTAGGTGACCACTAATATCCCTTCCAGTTCAAATTCAAAGGTAAGGAAACTCAACATTTTTCTTTCTCCTCTACTCCTCCACATGCTTGAAAATGACTGCATCTGTACTGCAGATGCACACTGGAAGACAATGTTGCTATAATTAAATTACAGGGAAATTAATTTGTTTTAGTTATTATGGAAAGGTATTTTAATATTCATTATTATGACACAAATTAGTGGACAAATAACTAAAGCAAATGCACTTTAACAATTAGCTTGGGTTTTCCCTCTCTGATGCTCAGATCCAGAGCCTGTGCCTGGCTCCAGCCTGTCTGTGTTCCTCCGTGCAATCACACACTATGATTTTTGCCAGTCACAGTATCTCTGATTCCTCTGCCAAATGCAGTGCTGGCAGCCCTGAGCTGATCGGGAGGTCCTTGATTGATTAATGAGTGCCCTTGCCAAGCAGGGATGGTGCCAAGGGACTGAATTCCTCTCTAAACTGCCCATGCTTTACAACCAATGTAATCTAGAACGGTTGTCACTAGAACTCGCTTAGACTATTGCTCTAGTTATAACTAGTTACAATTTTACTTTGAAGTCTTGGGTCAACATGTTCATTCTGGAAGGTGGGTGTATAATTTTCTGTATTTTATTGACCACCACCCCTCTACCAGTGATTGTAAGCTTCCATTCCTTTGTAAATTCCCTCCTTCTCATTCCTAGGAATATAAGATGTATCTACAAAAAACCTTCAGCTAGAAACATTTTAGCCAGTTACTAAGGATTATCTGTCACCTTCCCCCTTTTTGATTCTGTCCCTCTTCAGGGATATCTACTTCTGAGATTTACACAGTCCCCAAAGCTGCAAAACGCACAACCCAATGCCAACCAGGGTCTACATTCAGGCTGCCTTAGACCAGGTTTCTCCTGGTCACCCTGTTATCCAGAGTGCCCCTGGAGGAGATCACTGCAGGAGGCCAATCTGTTCCTTCTGTGCAGGGTTCAAGCAGAAGTGGAGACGAGGGCTTGCCTCCTTTTTGGTACTGCACTCCATTTCACTCCTTGCTGCAATTTTTTTTTTTTTTTTTTTTTTGAGGCCAATTTCACTTTTGTTGCCCAGGCTGGAGTGCAGTGCCATAATCTCAGCTCACTGCAAGCTCCACCTCCCGCGTTCAAGTGATTCTCCTGCCTCAGCCTCCTGAGTAGCTGGGAGTACAGATGCCTGCCACCACGCGTGGCTAATTTTTGTATTTTTAGTAGAGGCGGGGTTTCACCACGCTGGCTAGGCTGGTCTCCGACTCCTGACCTCAGGCGATCTGCCCGCCTCGGCCTCCCAAAGTGCTGGGATTACAGGCGTGAGCCACTGCGCCTGGCCTCTTGCTGCAATTTAACAGTCCTCCAGCTTTCACTTTACGTCTCTGGCTCCCACCACTCAAATGTCCACCGCTCAGACAGACAAAGCCGAGAGACAAATGCCCTGTAGAACTCCTAACTGCTCCCTCCACTGGCCTCTGTTTTGTGCTGGGTCAGGCTAATTTGCCTGACTCTTTTCCAGTGACTTCTCTTTGGGGAGGCTCCCAGCCCCTTTTGCAAATAGATCCTTCCAGATAAGCCCAGACATACTGAATCCCAAGTGGAGGCTGCTATGGCTCAGGGTTAGACATTGAGTTCCCAGTAACTATTTATTAGCCATGCACTATGTGCTAAACACTGGGGTTCCAAGGATGATGGTCTCCTCTCATCATGGAGCTGCCTTGGGAATTTAGACAAGAGCTCTTTGAGCAGTGATGGCCTATTCAAGCCTTTACCCCAAGGAGGGGTACCTCCTGCTCAAAGGTAATACCAAAGGTGCCAACTAATCACTGACTTGGCAGAGAACCTCTCTCAATATAACTAGACGTTTCATCAAAGTTTCTCAAGCACTCCACCATTGACTGCTCCCCCTCAACATCCCCCAGGTTATTACTCAACCACGTGCCTCTGTCTCCTTCTTTCCAACTTGTAGCAGTACCTTTCCTCTTCTACTCTTTGTTCTTGTCCTGGATGTCATTCCCTTTCTCCCCTCAGAGGCAGAGAGGAGAGGGCTGCTGGAGGAAGAAGAAAAGTGAAAAAGCTGTAGAAATTTGTTTCCACAATAAACAATATCTGAAAAGCCTGTACATTCTTTTCTTCAACTTAAATAAAGAACCTGAGTGTACACTAATATGAAGTAAAAAAGGTGCAAATAGGCCGGGCACAGTGGCTCACGCCTGTAATCCCAGCACTTTGGGAGGCCAAGTGGGCGGATCACCTGAAGTCAGGAGTTCCAGACCACCCTGACCAATATGGAGAAACCTCATCTCTACTAAAAATACAAAATTAGCCGGGCATGGTGGCGCATGCCTGTAATCCCAGCTACTTGGGAGGCTGAGGCAGGAGAATCGCTTGAACCTGGGAGGCGGAGGTTGTGGTGAGCAGAGATCACACCACTGCACTCCAGCCTGGGCAACAAGAGCAAAACTCTGTCTCAGAATAAATAAATAAATTAATTAAAGGTCCTTTTTTTTTTTTCTTTTTTTCTTTTCTTTTTTTTTAAAAGGTGCAAATAGCTTTGCATGCAATTTATGAATTTTTCTTTTCTTTTTTTTCCTGATTCTGATCGCTGGTGTTCAGTAGGAAAGGGAATCAAAACTCCATAAAGCAAATTGACTTATCTGTAGATAACCAAAGTCTTTTCAGTGGTGTCTGTCCCTCTTGTGAAAGTACAGCTGCTTGTGGGAAAAGTAAGAGACCTAGAATACAGTGTACCTTTTGGGGGACATACTTCTGTTACAGAAGCATGTGATTAATTTTGAAGGTAGAATTTCGGAACATCATATTTTAATAGGAAGCTTGAAAGATAAGTAGAGGAAAACATCAAGCAAAGCAAAATACACCATTTGCAGAGTTCAATCAGATATGACTCAGCATTTCTTCATTGTGCTCATCCCCAGCTCCTCAAGCACATAGTGCCTTGCACACAGTAGGGGCTGAGGGAAATATTTGTTAGTGCATTAATTGTAGTTAAAACTAGATACCTCCTAATCTCTCAGTGGCTTGAACTGGGTCAAACAGCAGAGGAATGGGGTAAATAAGGAAAGACACCAGGTAAAGGTAGAACAAGACCACTGCTTAATAAATACATTTGTTTTTGGGGTTATTATTTTGCTCAAAAGTCTATGAGATGACCAGCCCAGAATGTGGCAGTTAATTCCATTTACATTTTCAGTGTGGGATCCAGGTTTTCAAGTTTATTATGTGATTTTATGCAAAACAATATGCAAATCCAGCGCATTCTAAAAATTCAGTCTGTTCTCCAGCCGCTCCCCTGGTCACAAACAACTAAGGTTGGCGCCGGTCTCTTTGGGATCCTTCGCGGAGGGGCAGAGCAGGCGGGGGTGACGGGCCGGGGGGCGGGGGAAGGGGCGGTCTGGGAGGCGGTCCCGGGGCGGGGCCCGTGACGCGCGGACTCGGCCGGCTTAAGGGCCGGACCTCAGCGTCTCCCGGAGTCTGGCCGCAGTCGCGGCAGTGGTGGCTTCCTATCTCCAAAAGGCGCCCTCCGACTCCTGGCGCCGCGCTGCTCGCCGGGCCAGTCCGGAAACAGGTCGTGGAGCCCTGCACCACTCCCGCTGGTTCCCGAACGCGGATCCCTTCTTCTGAGAGTTGCGAGCAACTTTCCCTTGTCCCTGGCGCTGCAGCGGCTCGGGGACCGTGGCAGCCGCAGGTTTCTGAACCCTGGGCCACTCTCCCCGTGCCTCGGCTTCGCGCTCGTGTAGATCGTTCCCTGTCTGGTTGCACGCTGGGGATCCCGGACCTCGATTCTGCGGGCGAGATGCCCCTGGGACACATCATGAGGCTGGACCTGGAGAAAATTGCCCTGGAGTACATCGTGCCCTGTCTGCACGAGGTGGGCTTCTGCTACCTGGACAACTTCCTGGGCGAGGTGGTGGGCGACTGCGTCCTGGAGCGCGTCAAGCAGCTGCACTGCACCGGGGCCCTGCGGGACGGCCAGCTGGCGGGGCCGCGCGCCGGCGTCTCCAAGCGACACCTGCGGGGAGACCAGATCACGTGGATCGGGGGCAACGAGGAGGGCTGCGAGGCCATCAGCTTCCTCTTGTCCCTCATCGACAGGCTGGTCCTTTACTGCGGGAGCCGGCTGGGCAACTACTACGTCAAGGAGAGGTCTAAGGTAGGACGCGCTCGGCGCCCTGCCGCAGCTGCCCCCGCGGGGACGGGAGGCACTCGGAGTCCGTTGTCTGTCGCCTTCCCAGGGCTGCAAGCGAACTTTGTTTTTTAACCAAGAAGTCAGCCTGGTTTGTCTCTACTTGCTGCTTCACCCCACCCCTCGCCCCAGCTCCTCTGAGCGAAAGTCCACGTTAAGGGGCTCAGGTGAATCATGATGATGACCTTCTGTTGACTTTGAAATATTGGCTCTTGTGGGTGACAAAAGCCAGACAAGCTGTGGCTTTGGTCCGCTTTTAAGACAAGAGGTTCTCAAAGATCCAAAGGAGGGAAAGGGTATTAGAAACACTGTGTATCATCTGAGACACAGGTGTCCTTATGATCTTAAATACCTACTTTAAGGCCACCTAATACTGCCCTTCATTGTGGTCAGAAGAGATTTCTACAAAAGCACTCAGAATTCTGGAGGCAGTTGTGATTTCGCCATGTGGCAGTTGGTTTGTGGAGTTGGGCAGGTGTGAAAGGGTAAAACGCTACTTCTGAATGCTGCTTCTGCCCTCTGGGACCCAGCACATTGTTAGACCATCTTCTTGACCGAAAATTCTCTCCTGGTGCTTAGCCCTACACCACCACCTTCCTTTTCCTAACTATCAATTGACAACAAAGTCCACTCAAAACAACCAGTTAAGTGCTCACGAGAGAGTAGTCAAGCACCTCCGGAAAGAAACAGTGTTTTTGTTCACATAGCAGGAAGTGACTCCCTGGGTGGTAATTTATCTTGGAAACACAGGTAGATTGGCAGGAAAACGGGAACATGTAGGTACCGCGATGTTGGTGCATGTACATTACTTTGGGATAGGCTTTCTCAGTCTTTCCTCAAATGATAGTTGAGCCAGTTTTCCAGTGGCAATTCTGAGTGACTTGCGCTTGTCTTATGGTGTGGTCAAGGGACATTCAGAACTATGGAAAACTTTTACTGAAACAGCGAAGCAGAGTATACCATGGCATGAGAGGTACCACTCTCTGACACCTATGTACCACTCTTTGACAATAAATATAGTATTTCTCAAATCAGTCTCAAGACTGATCCTGTCTCAAAACAGACCATTGTTCTCTCCTCTCTCTAGTACACGGAGAGGAACACTCTGAATAAAGGCTAAGTGGTGAGAATTGGAAACGTGTGGGAGTGAAGGGGTGGAGATGGATGAGTGCAGTGGGGAGTCATAGTTTGTTGTACAACTTCCAAGCCAAGAGGCCATGAATAGAGTATCTGAAAGCATCGTTATTAGTGCACCCAAGTAAAGTAAATCTTAGAAGATTCTGCTTTCTAAATTTTACTTTGGGGAAAAAAATTATGTTAGCGGAACTCTGTAGAAGATTGATGTTAAAGTGTTTCTTCACTCTTCTTCCATTGTGTTGGTGGTGGACTAGTCATTTGTCTTTGACTAGTTTGGTTTTTGCATTAAATGACCTTGCTGTCTTCTGTGGTGGGGGTGGGGCGGGGGAGGGGAAGGGTCAGCTTCAGTGTTGCTGAGGTGCTGGTAGTTTTACCTGAAGAGCAGACGGCTTCTTATCGGGTTTTTGAATGTCTCTTGTAAACTCAGGTATTAGGAATTTTTCTTCGCCATCCTAGGAGCTGAATTTGCTCTGAGGGACGTCAGAATTAATTGGTATAGAAAGAGGCCACTGACATTGAAAGTTAAATATTTTTATTTAGCTTTGACTTAATGGATAGGGATAGGATTTCAGACTAGAATTTAACTCAAGTGGAATGAAAAACACTGTGTAAGGGTAAGGGAAAGATCTTGTAGATATGATTCATCAATTTTAGGTTATCTTTTGGGTGGAATGAAAAACTTTTCAGGTGACCCTGTCAGAAGGTGATCATGAGTTGAAAAGAAAATTTATCCTGTCCCACCCCCAGATTTCCAGGTTTACTTTGGCTGGTTTGTCACAAAGCTCCCTGCCCTTTAGATAAATCACCTTTCGATTGGAATATTCCCTGGCCAATTAGAACCAAATGCAAACCAGGCTTGAGCAAACAATTAGTGTAGCTAAATGTTTTTTAAGTGTGCTTTGCTTGTATACAGAAGTCTCCTTAGTGATGTCTTGTGGTCTTGGGTTTCTTGTTTGAAGTTCATTATTAAAGTCATCATATAAACACTTTCCGTTTCTACATGATTTATTTTGGTTTCACCTTAATTTATTCCTTCTTTTTCTTCACTCACTTTTTATCCCTCAACTGAGCTCCTTATTTTGTGCTGCTTTCCAGAGCAGTGACAGAGACCCAGTTTGCTGGTGCATCCTTCACACGTTTTCAAGAAAAACTAAAGTTTTAAATTTATTTATTATTATTATTTTTTGAGACAGAGTCTTGCTCTATCCCAAGGATGTTGTGCAGTGGCGTGATCTTGGCTCACCGCAACCTCCGCCTCCTGGGTTCAAGCGATTCTCCTGCCTCAGACTCCCGCATAGCTGCAACTACAGGAAGGCCACCACACCCAGCTAGTTTTTGTATTTTTAGTAGAGATGGGGTTTCACCATGTTGGCCAGGCTAGTCTCGATCTCTTGACCTCATGATCTGCCCGCCTCAGCCTCCCAAAGTTCTGGGATTACAGGTGTGAGCCACTGTGCTTGATCTTTAACTTTATTTTTAAGTTTTAATTAAGGTTATTTTCAAACACACATAAATATAAGAGGCTAATAAGCCCCCATCACCCAATTTCAACAATTGCCAATATGTACATTTATTTTAGAACAATTGTTTTTTAGCTACTTAAAATTATTTGAGGTTTTGCTTATTCATACACTTACCTAAATTTGGGTTTTTTTTTTTGGTTCTTTGCTGGACTTCGAAAGGTCATTGGATAATATAATATTGTCCTTTATCTCAATGAAGCAATAGCAAAGGCATTGGGAGTAAAACAGAAAGACGCACTGTACCTAAAATTGAAATTGTGGAAGAATATAGAAAGAAATATTAGATGGTTCCGCTTCCTGCCAAGAAAGTGGTTAATGGTCAGAATTTATGTACCTCGTCTTTGCTGGAGAAAATTCCAAGGGTGTTGAAGACCCCTTGGGAAGTGGTTGCTGTAATGTACAGCAGTATGGTGCCCCCTAACTTCACGCGTGATCATTGCTTTCAGGCTAGCAATGGATTTATCTGCTACTCCCTTTTGGAGGTTTTAGACCATATCCAAGATAAATATTGGTCATATTTTGCTCCTTTTTCTTGGCTGCCTAGATCTTGAAAAATGGCTGTTTTCCAGAGAATGTATAATTTTTAGAACCAAAAGTCCTTCTGCTTCAAACAGTTCACTGTAGACTCACTAGTTAGTGACACTAATAATAAGAACTACCTTTTATTGAGCAGTTTGTATTGTCTGGCACTGTGCTAAGCACTTTACAGATGCTATCTTGCTTAATCTTCAGAAACACAGTCTTAAACACATTGAGTGATTAAATACTTTGCCCAAAGTTTCAAAGTCAGTGGTAAGAAACAGTTTAAGTGGGGGCTACCAGCTTAGGCTCAGTGTTACTAACCTTGTGGCTTTAGGCAAGTTGCTTGGTTTACACCAGGTGTAAAATGAGGGGAAATAATGCCTTAAAGCTGCTGGGGGAAGAAGCATTCAATAAGATGATGTATATGAAATTTTTAGCAGCATTCTGAGCCTTCATCAGTGTTTTAAGTCTCCAGAGGGGAAATTTGGGATCCTAACCTAGATTTGTCTAAATCCAGAGGCTGTGTTCTTTCCTTTTATTCTCTCCTACTTCTGACTTTTCATTTATTCAGCAAATGTTTATGGAGTGTTCACCCTGTGTGAACTGTGCAGGGTGATAGTGCAATGATGAACGAATTTATACTTTCGTATACTTCGAATTGTAGGATCATCTCATTCACACTTGACTAATTCTCAGGCTTAAGAAAACCCTCAAACACTGAAGTGGGTCAGTTGAGTACATCTGAAGAGAAAATGGAGTACTGTGCTGATGTTTTCCTACTGTTATTTTTATTTATTTTTTGAGACAGAGTTTTGCTCCTGTTGCACATGTTGGAGTCCAATGGTGCAATCTTGGCCCACCGTAACCTCCGCCTCCCAGGTTCAAGCGATTCTCCTGCCTCAGCCTCCTGAGTAGCTGGGATTACAGGCGTGTACCACTACGCCCGGCTAATTTTGTATTTTTAGTAGAGATGGGGTTTCACCATGTTGGTCAGGCTGTTCTCTAACTCCCGACCTCAGGTGATCCGCCCGCCTTGGTGCCTCCCATCATGCTGGGATTACAGGTGTGAGCCACCGCGCCCTGCCCCTACTGTTATTTTTAGGAAAACATTTATTGATAGGGTTTGTTTGTAGGATTCCTGACCAGACTAGCTCTGGAAGATGACATTGTAAGGACTGCATTGTGAACAGACAGATTGGTCCTCCCCTGGAAACAATAAAGAGGAATGATGAAACAGCAAAACATTTATGAATAAAAGAAGATGTGTTGCAAGGTGGTGTGTTTATTCCTTGCTGTTGAGCAATAACAGTTTTGGCCCACCCTTCTCATGTGAGGTCAGGAATATACATTATTTAATGGAGCTTATCATGGTTGCAAGCTACTTTAAGGGAAAAATGAGATACTGTACTATGAAGTGATCTCTCAGGACCCAAGTGCAAGAAATGCAGCCAGGGTTCTCACAAGCTTAGAGGTATGAACTAGGAACCAGAAAGTCCTTAACATCCAGGACAGCTGGTGTGTTCTTTTCTCAGAAGCCTCATGACCTCCATCTTTGCTTCCCTGCTTTTGCTCTTCATTTCCCCCTCGTTTCAATCCAGCTTTTGCTGCCCTCCCATGCACATGGGCTCAAGATGGCTGCCCCACAATGGCCACCTCAGCCTTTAGTTCCAGATGAGCAGAGACTTGAGTAACATTCCCGAATCCCTATTTTCATTGCCTGGGAGCAAGTCTGATTGTCTCACCTTGGCTCAAGGGACCTATCAGCCATAGTCAGGCACGGTGGGAGGCATGTGGAAACCATGTGTCACAAAGATGGTTGCCAGGGCCCATGAGAGTTAGAGTTTTTAGAGCACAGAGTTGGAGAGCTGGATACCATAAATGGTATCTCTGCAATTAGAATCTTAAAAATCTATCTGTGAATAAGGTATTTTGGGGAGAAGGAGTGTTGAGTTTGAAGCTCTGGATCATCTTTCTGTAAGGATGTAAGGGATTCCTATAAAAGCTTTTGTATTAAAAATAACTTAGCTCCTGGAGGAAGGAAATTACTCCACAGTAATTTACAGAATACAGCCCCACTGACAGTGAAACAAGTCTCTCCAATGGGCAAGTTTTCATGGGGTTTTTTGTCTACTTTGTGAATGACAATTGGAAACAAAGAAGGCAGGGGGGTGTGTGTGTTTAATTTGTAATTTCTTTTGCTCAATTTTGGGCCACTGGCCACTTCACTATAACCTTATCTGCTTCAGTGAAGTGGATAATCAGGGATATCGATTTAATTCATTCCCAGATGACTCAGTGCTGTGCACTGCGGGAGACCTGTCCGTGGATGGGGGAAGGGAGGTGCCGAGTGATTATAAAACCACCTGAAGAACTAAGCTGAGAGTTGAGTGTAGGGTGCAGTGGTTGTCACCAACTCTTTCTCTTTTTCTGGTTAGAAAGTGCACGTTTACACTCATTAGTCATTGTTTTTCTTTGGGTTTTCTCCAATTTCTCTGTTAACTTAAAATGAAGCAACCAGAACAAGTGATCAAAACTATACAGGACGTTAATAATATGGGTTTTTAGGGCTAGAGAGATATTAGAAATCACATCTATCCAATGTCTCAGTCATTCAGCCGTTGTTTTCATATTTGGAGAGATGATATCTCGAGCAGGTCCTTGGGAAGGGATGGGTAAAAGGTACTTTAATAGAGAAGGGGTGGCCCGGTGTGGTGGCTTATGTCTGTAATCCCAGCACTTTGGGAGGTCAAGGCGGGCAGATCACGAGGTCAGGAGTTCCAGACCAGCCTGACCAATGTGGTGAAACCCCATTTCTACTAAAAATACAAAAACTAGCCAGGCATGGTGGTTTGTGCCTGTAATCTCAGCTACTCAGGAGACTGAGGCAGGAGGAGTGCTTGAACCCGGGAGGTGGAGCTTGCAGTGAGCCAAGATTGCACCATTGCACTCCAGCCTCTGTGACAGAGCGAGACTCTGTCTCAAAAAAAAAAAAATAAAAAATAATAATAATAATAATTAAAAAAAAAATAGAGAAGGGGCTACACTGGCTGGGGTTGGTCCATGAGTCAGATAGACTGGGCCCAGGGTCAGTAGGTTAATTCAGTGGCATCACCATTTTATTTGGGAATTTTAAATATAATTCTGACTGCAAATCGATAAACACCCTTAGGTGGAGTTTATGCAAGCCTGTCTCTGCATTAGGCTTTGGAGTATCATGAATTATTTCCCTTTCTAACCTTTCTGTTTCAGCTCAAGCAAAACTGGTAAAATTTTTCCTGATTCCTGAATCTGGCTGGAAAAACTTGTAACTTCATAAGTAACAAACAGCCCTCCATTTTATGACCCTATCCCAAGAACACACCATGTGTGAAAGACTTCTCTGAGGAAGCTTAAAGGTCAGGGTGCAGTTCTACCCAACCTCTGATGAGCAGAGTTTAAGCACCCCCAGCATATTGTGTATTTCAGGATAAAGCTGGGAAGGTTGCTCACCTGCGGGC
Organism: Theropithecus gelada; assembly: GCF_003255815.1. Lineage (NCBI taxonomy): Eukaryota > Metazoa > Chordata > Mammalia > Primates > Cercopithecidae > Theropithecus > Theropithecus gelada. The sequence goes on along the minus strand of NC_037675.1, from coordinate 34,964,603 downwards.
CACGTTTGGTTTGGCAAGGCCTCTGCTTTTGACCCAACTTTGCAGTCGTAGGTAAATTAAATTACATTTTGATCTGTGCCCACTGAAGACCAAGGAGTAGCTTGCAGGTTACCATTATGGAGAAGGTTATTAATTTTTTGTTAATTATTACGGCAACAGACTCGACAATTCCTTGGTAGCAGCACTTTGTAGCTGTTAACTAATATTGCTCTAAGAAACGGGTGTCGCTTTTCTCTAGTGTTTGTCAAATGCACATGTTCTGACAGTAATGATAGTTCAGATGTATTTTGCTGGGCATCTGCCAGGGGTGCCCAGCGGGTAGCTGAATCCAGAGGCACTGGAATTGTAAATACAACAGACAAATCATTTTATGATGCCAGACTAAGGAGTTCAGCTTTGGCAGCTTGCCAGGAGCCGTTGATTTGGCCCAGATTCCGTGCTATGTGTCTGTTTGCCAAGCAAGATTAGTTGTCTTGGTTAATTATACATAGAATTTGTACCCCCTTTCTCTCGATTATTTCCATCTTAAACCAGTATGACACTTGCTTTAATTTTGCATCTTGTTTCGATATTGATTTGTGAGTGAGTTTCTGTCCCTGTTTTTGGTGAGTCTGTAGTGACTACATGTTTTCCTGCCCTGGTCCCAACACAATCCCAGCCTTACAGACCCTGGGTTTGCTGGTGTATAATGCAGGCTTTCAGATCTTGTATTGGATTCATTTGGTACCTTGTTACTTAGTGTTCTCCGTGTTCAGTACAGTGTCAATACCGCCTTATTAGATCAAGCTAATTTTTGATTCTTTAGAAGGTACAATGATTCTCAAGTTCTGGAGTACATGTGCCTATCTCATATTAAACATTATTTTTTCTTTCCAAAATGAGGCCAAAATACTTACTGTTGCTATACAAAAATAATTCCAGAATATAAAGAATCAAATAATATGATAGTAACCTCAATTCTTTGTCAGTGGGAAGAAGACAAAATGAAAAACTCAATTCCAGGTGTCAGTAACATCTCTTTTTTATTCTAATATGAGAACCTGAAGTTGTTTTGAAGTTGTCAGGATAATTGCATTTGAGCATTGCTTGGAAGCTGTAAGGATATACTGTTTGGGACAGTTTGTACATCTTAAGGAGCTTGCTGTGTGTTCTCCGGACACTGAGAACAAAGATTCAGCCCATGCCCTCCCTCTAGCTTCCCTCTCATTTCTACTCATCTATCTGGTCATACCTGAGGGACCATCATTCAGAAATCTCAATGCCACCCACATGACTGATGAGTCCTTTTTTTGGGAAGGGAAATGACTTCTTTAATGTTCATATTGTTTTGCAGGTTAAACTGAATGACTGGAGTGGAATAAATAAAACCCCTTTTACTTATTTTTATAGAGATGGGGTTTTGCCATGTTGCCCAGGCCTCCCAAAGTGCTGAAACTACAGGTGTGAGCCACCAGGCCAGGCCAACAAAACCCCTTTTAAACACAAAATATTGAAGACTCAGGCAAGAACATGCAGTATTGCTCGTGAAGGGCCTATTGTGCTTGTTTTGTTTAGTTTTGCTTTTTAGGTTCACTACAGAACCTCAAGTTGTCTTTTTTTTTAAACTAAATTTTCATCCCTTTCTTAGTAGAAAAATCCTTGAGTGGGGAATTTTTTTAAAAGTAACTTGCTGTAACCATAAATCACTTGCCGTTGGTTCTTGTTCTCCCTGTAATCCATTTTATGTACTTTAGCTAGAGTGTAGTAGTCCCAAACCCAATTCTAATCATGTCGTCTCCGTGCTTAAAACAAAATAATCCAAAAATCCAATCATGTTCTTTCTTCATTATCTACTGTACAACACTGTAAAGACTGTAAACTTAGCCAGCGTTGACAGCCCTCTATATCTGACCACATCTGACCTTTCTACACTTACTTTCCCACCACTGCCTTCCTTTCCTCCCAGTCCCTGAAATGCCAGAAACTAACTTGCCAGGCATAATGAGCTTCCCCATTGTCTCCCACTCATCAAAAATCCATCTCTACCGCCTTCTAGTACCTGTTCCCTGAAGTCTTCCCTTCTGCTCCCCAGAACTCTGCTGGCTCAATCCAGGCTGCGCAGTTCCTGGGTTTGTTGGGCTGTTTATGCTGCCCACCGTGTGCTCAGAAATTCCCTGAATGCAGAGACTGTTACGCTTTGTATCTACTTTTAGTGCCTAGAACAGTCCCTTATACTTCATAGGTGCTTGTTGGCTTAATTTCATCTTCAGAAGGAACTTTGATTTTGATGGATATTTGAGTGTTAAAAAAAAAGCTAGAATTTTTTTTGGGGGGGTGGGGGGAAATGATGGGGGAAGATGGGTGGCTGCAGCTCGGTCTCTAATTTGATGCCTAAGTATTTAAATATTTTATTAGAGTGACATGTTATGTGAGACCATCTCAAAGGAGGAGCTTAGCTTTGTTAAGTTTTTTTTCCCTCAGTTTCGAAATCCTAGGCTTCACCCTAGAAATACCTGAGTCACACCTGGATCCTGGCAGCTCATACCTACAGGTCTGGCTCAGAGATGCCAGGGTCATGAGGCTTAGGACCCCAGGTTCTGGTCCTAGCTCAGCCCCTGGCAAGTTTCATGGTCTTCCATTTCTACTTCTTTATGGTTGAGTTAGATATTTGTTTTCATTTTTGAACTTAAATTTGGTCAGCACCTACCACTTGACACTAGGATGGACACTTCAGATTTTATTTCGTCTTCCTATGGTCTTGGGCAAGTCAGTTCTCTGAGCCCACTTTCATCATCTGTGACATAGGCACAATAATACTGTATGTCTACCTCTAGGATTATAAGGCATTAAAATTGAGATGACATTTCCATTTGAGAAGGAAAATAGTTGCTTTCAGTGCCTCTTATTTGATTCCTGGAGAGAGTAGACTCGCACCAACATTCAACCCCAGCGCTGATATGACAGTAATCCTCAGAGGCAGAGGCCCACACAAAACAGCAATGCTAGAAAGTTACAATTGGAAAGTTTCCTGCCAGCTTCAGGAATGACACTGCAAAGCTGGTGCCAGAAACTGCCAGAGTCATTCTCCTCATTACTGCTCTACCCACCCACTTTCAGCTCCCCAAATTAATTAGTGCAGTTGACTAATTCCTCTTTACCTTTATCATTTAGGGTGAGGCACTGCACAAAAACTCTTGACTTTGCCATATACGGCCGTTGTTCTCTGTGGTCCCTGGATAAGAAGCATCACCATTATCTGGAAACATGCAGCAAAGTCAAATGCTTCAGCTTCTCCCCAAACCTCCTGAGTTGGAAATTCACACGTTCTCCAGCTGATCTCATACATGCTAAAGTTTGAGAACCATTGAGTAAAGTTAATGCATTAAGAAGAGATTAGATAGGGACGGTGGCGTATCTTCCTACAGTTTCCTTGTTAACAAGAAAGTCAGACGTCAGTTGATCAGACTTTAGATTATTTATTGCTAAAACTAAAAACCAAAAAACAGATTTTTAGTTCACTTGGGAAATCTTTGAGAAAAATCTACGTGTTGAAACACACACATTTATAGCCTATTATTTGTACCAATATATTTAATTTTCCAGAACCAGAATTGAAGCAAATTTTGGAACCAATTCCCTCCTGTTATGGTGAACGGAGGTGAATGTCTGGCCTTTGGCAAGACAACTGCATTTGAGACCCATGTGGGCCCTGCAGGGGCTACAGAGAGTTTTTGGTGGGCTTGAGGTTGACCTGCACTGGGAATAACCAAAGCAAAGACAAGACAACTTGTACAAGTGTCAATTTTCTTGGCCTCTTGCCTTTGTTAAAATTCCCCCTTTGGACCTTTGAGTTTACAGACTGAATACCAAGCATACTCTTTTAAAAAATATTCTTGCAATTTTTTGTATTTTGTGATTTTTCTGTCACTCCGGAAGGGTGATAGGCAAGGATGAGGTAGATGGGGTCAAATATTTCAAGTAGAACCAAAGATCTTAGTTCCCTCAAAAATGAGGTGGGGGTGAATTTGCCAATGTTAGACATTAGATAAACTGAGTTGGTAAAGCATGACTTAAGACCTCGCACTCTTCAGCCAGACCGACTGGGTTCAAAAAGGCAACTTACCCAAGCTGTCTGTGCCTCCATTTCCTCATCTGTAAAATGGAGATAATGTTCCTACCTCATGCGGTTGTTAGGAAGTGTGAAGGAGGGTCCGATTTGTGAAGCACACAGAACAGTGTCGGGCACATAGTAAACTCTATACAAATGTTTGTTTAGTAAATAAATATAGCCACTGAATTTCATGAGTTCTAATCTACGCCGACTTGCTGTGTGTCCTTTTTTTCATTCAGCAGATCTGTTTTTCCAAGTGCCGAAATGCATATGTAGGTTTCTCCTGTTTTAAGATGATTGTTTCAAGGCATTTTTCATGATGTTTTGATTGGTAACTTCATTTTTTGGTATATTATCCATTAATAAAGTCTTGTCTTACCAATTATTTTGAGTTATGGATTCTTTAAGTATTTTAGGATTAAGTTCAGATGAAAATTTCAAATACTCCATTCTCCGATGGGCCTGCAGTCACAAGTATTCCTTGTCTCTGTTATGCTCAAAGCCTTTAGAGAGCCATAGGTGATGTTTTATTGTTCTGATAAGGCTGTTTTCTCATATCAAGTTGAATATTATGTTTCTCTAAAGAAATAACCTGTGATAACTTCTAGGTCCATAGGGTAACTTCTAGGGTTAATGACTTCAACCAAGGACTTGTGAGCAGTGTGACTCAGGGCACACACTGCTGCTCACCTTCCCAGTAACCAGGAAATTAAACAAGGTATGTGCAAAATGCCACCAGGCTACATGAATTCTCAGGAAACAGCAGCTGTTAATATTTGGGGAAAGGCAGCAGAAAGGAAATGGTTAAATGCGTCTCGATGTCCTTATCCCTGGGCTGGACTGACCTTTGCTGATTTTATAATTGTGAGGAAGCCTGGTTGAAAACATTTCTCTGGTGACTGGGGTAGCGATGGGGGAGGGGGATGGTTCCCAATGTCCGTTCCCAGCTTAGGCTGCCTGGCGGTGTGCTCGGGTGTGGGCTGGCTGCCACCCTCACGCAGCGCACGTAGCCCTGTCACTCAGCCATCACCCTGCTGGCTTAGAGCCAGTCCTCCACGGGAAGGGCGGCCTGCCCAAACCCAAACACCCTGTATTAATATGGCGATGTCGCCGGGCCTGTTTACTGTGCCTAATTGCATGGGCTCTGGCTGAATCCCCTCCAAGGAGAAGAATTAACCACAATGCAGAAAGGAATGACAATAGTCTCTTAGCCTGGTCTCTGAGCCTTTCAGTGGCTTCTTGGGGGAGGGTGATTCACTCAGAAGGTCGTGCATGAAGTGCGGGATCTCCTGGAATAGAATCTCATCCAGCACAGTTCAACTTTAGAGGCCTTAGAACCCCCTGGACTTTTGTGCAGACTTCTATGTGTGCATGCATATTTCTTACATCCTTTTAGTGTAAGAATCTCAAAGGGCTATTGTGCCTGGTAGAACGATCATCACTGACCCAGGAGAACTAGATGGATGCTTCCAGTCTCTGGGTAGTTAATGATCCTGAAGCTAGGACCAAGTTCATCTGAGGACAGGTTTTAAAGTGAAGATGGTAAATTGTCTGCTATTCAGGCACGGTGCTCTCGCCTGACCAGGAGGGCGTGGGCAGACCCACTTCACTAAAGCAACCAAGAGTTGGTTATTACTTCTTATTTTTTATTTTCAGAAGTTCTGAAGTTTCTACAGTATTAGAAAATTCAGGTGTAGGTGTATGATGACTGTTATTCTACCTTGGGAGGGAGGTCATGTGTAGTGTTCTGGGTAAGTAGGTTCTGCGAGAGGAATTATTTTTAGTGTGGATTTAGGACAAATGAGGAAGGCAGAAGTAGTCTGCATTGTGGAAATAGAGTAGTAAAAAATATTTTCATGAATAATTTGGGGTGTATTGAAAGGATTACCTACCTGACAGAGATTTGTCTGGTATTCTGAATCTTCCAAATGGTCTGGTGAGATGGTGAAGCTTTGGGAAGGTGAACATGGTGGCTGGACATGGCTTGTGTTATGGCCCACCAAAAGTGTATTTTCTCTTTCCCCCTCATTTCGTTAAATCAGTCTGTAACTAGAGGCACTGGAAATCAGGAAATAGAATAGCTAGGCTTGCTCTTAACCAACAACAAAGATAACCAGCAAGATGCCAAGATAACTGATGACAGTTTACACAAAATTTCCTACCTTTCTAAGAGCTCACGTTAGCTACAACTATTTTCTTCATGCCTGTCTAGGTGAAGTTTGAATGCATAAAAATTCTAAAGCACTTTTAATACTTACTAGTTAGCACTGCTTCATCATCACATTGAGACCTTTTTTGTCCAATTCTGTATAAAGGATAAATCCAACTGGCAGCAAATGTGAACTTTGTGTCAGTGACATTTTCTTAAAACTTGGAGAAAGCTTTGCATAGTTGCCATCGTCTTGTAAAGAGGCCCTGCGAACATTGTTCTGTAGGAATTTAATTTATTTGACAAGAGTAGATCCCACAAAATGTCCTTGAAGATCACATATCCCTGGACAAGGGAGATGATAGAAGGCTAAAGTAGTAATTCCAGTTTGCTCTTCATGTCCTCCAGATTTAAGTGGCAAATAATTTTTTGAGTTCTTTTCTCTTACTGCTTGTCAGAGCCAAGTGGAAAATAATGGAATTGGACATTTTGGCTTAATTTGTCTTTAGATTTTTTTTTTTTTTAATAAAACTTGTAAAGAGCATGTCTCTTTCAGGTTTTTTTTTCTCACTCCAGCCTTTCCTCCAGTATGCCTGCATATAGCAGTTTGAATACCTAAAGGGTTTTTCGGTTTTTCTTTCTTTTTAAATAGGAGAATTTCAGTTTTAGAGCTGTCACTAGCACATATAGTGCCTTTGTTCCAGTTACTAATCCCCTTTCTTCTCCCTCAGATGAATTACCAAATGGGGCCCCTACTGCAGCAGGGTGCCTTGATGAAGGCAGGACCTAAAGTATGTGATCATGGGGATGCCCTGCTCACTGGCTGCAGTGAAGGTGTGTGTTAAAATATGTGCTGAACATAAACCCCCCAGAAAAATAGCCCTGGAAGTGCAGCCTTTAGCTCCTCTACCCACAGCTGACTAAAAACATTGGCAAGTTTGTCACCTAGGCTGTTGTCACCCGAATATAAATGAGACCCATTTCTGGCCAGAAACCTCAGCTATCGCATTCTACATTGTGATGAGTTGCTTGGCTGTTTTACCAAGCAAAAGAAGGTGCATGGTCTCATGTATTTCTTCCCAACTCTTATTTATTTATTTACTTATTTATATTTTTTGAGACAGAGTCTCGCTCTGTCACCCAGGTAGGAGTGCAGTGGTGCGATCTCGGCTCACTGCAACCTCCGCCTCCCAGGTTCAAGTGATTCTCCTGCCTCAGCCTCCTGAGTAGCTGGGATTACAGGTGCGCCCCACCATGCCCGGCTAATTTTTGTATTTTTAGTAGAGACAGGGTTTCACCATGTTGGTCAGGCTGGTCTTGAACTCCTGACATTGTGATCCACACACCTTGGCCTCCCAAAGTGCAGGGATTACTGCGCCCAGCCCCCAACTCTTTACACATCTAGTTGTCTGTGTCGTCGTACCTTATGGTGAAGAAGGGAAGGATCCTGGGTCTCTGTTGCTCTGTACTGGGTGGACATGGGGGAAGGACTTGATGGAGCGAGGTATGAGGATGCAATTGGAATGTGGATGGCATTAAGGATGAGGCATTGTCTTTGGACAGGATGTGTTTGAGTCTGGTGGAGACAGATGGGGAAGGTGCCCACTCAGCAGCTGTCTCAAAGTAGCTTCACTTCTTGGAAGGCCTCACACAGTGATCTCAAAATATAGCCTGATATATATGTATATGTATATGTATTTATATATGTGTATATATTTTATATATATGTATTTATAGCCCTGATTAAAAAGTTGGGATCAACAATATTCAGGAGAGTTTACATAAAAATCTGATCACCTGCTACTCTCATAAAATCGGAAGATTTGCGCTCTTTGAAAGTAACAGCAAGTCCCCTCAGTGTAGGTGGCATAACACACACTCCAGAGTTCTGACTCATGTAGACCTGATTGGCTTCAATCATTTGTTACTGGCAAACATCAAAAGCTATTTTAGTTTGCCAGTCCTGGATTCAAAACTACAAAACACTTAAGTAGAATTGGATCTCTGAAGAAGAGACATTCTACAGCTTCAGTTGAGGGGAAGACAAACATAACACATCATCTTTAAAAATAGCTAACATTTATTAAGCACTTTGTGTGCCAGGCCATGCACTAAGCATTTTGCGTGGATTATCTCCTTGAGTCTTCATAAACCCATTTCACAGATGAATAAACCAAGGTGTAAATAAGTTAAATGCAGATTTTCCCGTACTTAGGTTGCATTTTATTTAAAGTACGCTTTGCTCGAGACCCTGCTTACTTCGAAATGAATCCTCACAGAGGTTGGCTGGTATTTCTGCTTGGCAGCTAGAGGGGATCTAGCATTTGTCGGCAGATCAGAATACTAGTTTAAAGCTCCTTCAACCACATAGTTTGTTTTTTTTTTTTAACCACATAGTTTTGAAATCATGCTATGCTCAACAAATCTTAAACAATGGATTTTCATTTATTGCAAATTTTGCAAATAAAATGAGATGTAATTAATACTTTAATTTGGTAGGTTAAATTTTGTATAAAATGCCACTTTATTATAACTTGTTCAAGATTGAGTCATACTAGCGAATCTGTCTCACATCATGAGCAATTTAAAATACATTTCTATGAAAATACATGTTGTAACTGTTAGTAGAGAAGTGGTAAGTCTAACCGCAGGGTGGGTGTACCCCCTTCTTACCTGTGGGTCTGAAAAAATGATCGGCATTGCTGAGTGGATGGTGGAGGTCACTGATGCTGTTTTTGAAGTGGCTTTTATATGCGGTCAAGCTGCGGTTGATGGCATTCAGGAGCATTCTGTTTAGGCATTGGAATGGAAATCCTGGACTTTTATTTTTCAACTTTACCTTTGGACTTGATGAGATAGGTGTTTTTTGTTTGTTTGTTTTGTTTTGTTTTTAATGAAGTCAGCTTACTGGTAACTCTTACCAGAACCACTGTTTTCTTTTCCACCTGTGGCATTTGGGGACCACATTTTTATACTGGGTTTTGACTGTTATGGTTCTATATATCTGTGTATATATTCAAAGAATACATACACATTTCTTGTCTGGACATGGCTGCATACGTGTCTAGAGCACATATTCTGGTCTAGAGCCAGCCTGGGCCTGCCTGATTCACCTCTCCACTCATTTCTTATTGCTACAGAGCTAAGGAGAGGCCTCTGGGAATGGGGATGGTGGGAGGTGGGGTGGGTACACTGTATAATGTCAGTGGACGGAACGGTAAATGTGTAGGGGGACACGTGGATTTAGCAGCATATCCAAGAATAGAACTATAGGACTATACTGTATTGGCTGCTGGAGATGACACTAAAGTGTTAAACTTCTGTAAATTTCAAATATTAATCTAGTCAGGAAGTTTTAGAAAATAAAAAAGCCTGTACTAAAGTAGGCATCCTCTTGACATGTGTCAGTTTATTGCTTGGCATGTTTGTTATATGATCATTAAATTGTTCTGGCCCGTTCTTTTAACAATACAGCATTGAAGACTTCTCTTCTGTTAAACACTAAATCCCTTCCCCGGCTTGATGAGGTTTAGATAGCAACTCAGTTGGACGGATCTGCTTCCGGAGTTTGTTACTGCCCCGTGCACAAATTGGCACAGAAGTGAATGGCTAGTTATTGAAGTCAGGCTTGCTTCTTGGTGCATCCTTAGCCTCATGGTTTTAGACCCTGTCAAAGACGAGCAAATAGTTGGGAATGTGCCCAAGCAAAGACCCATCTCCTATGGCACTCATCCAGAAAACACACTGATAAAATTGGCCGAATGTAGCCTCAACTGGCCCACTGATGCTTGAAATGATTTCCTTCCATTGTTTCCAACTTGATGCATGTGGTTTCTGGAACCAGGAGAGAGGGTGAATATTCACTCTGGCCAGAAAAATTATCTCTGTTCCTCTCCCTTAAGCAGATACTTTGCTGACATGTAGGGGTTTTGTCCTAATAGTAAGTCCTCTGGAATTGGCTCTTTGTCTCTGTGTGTTTTATAGATGCAGCATTTAGTAGAGGGTGTACTTTTGTGAGTTTGTATCCATCTTTTTTTTTTTTTTTTTTCCAATATTTTAATCTGAGCTGAGTTCTGAGGCAGAGAAACACTCCTTAATGACCTGAAGAACGATGTTGCTTTTTCAAGGGTTGATGCTTAGATCAAGTCTTAGATCTTCTTGGGCCTTTGACAGATGTGTAACCCAATCCCCTCTTTATAGGAAAGAGACAGCCTGGGATCACAGTTAGTTGCAGAGTGAACTATGGTAGGCATCCAGACCACTGACCTTTTCCTTAGAGAAGAGCTGTTTCAGCATATAAGATTATAGCATTGATGTCGTACTTTTTCTTTTCAGACACACTCAGTGGGGGGAGCGTGAGATAATAGTGAATCCAGCCTGTAATTGTTTGTGGCTTAAGCGACTTTCATTATTGGCTCTGTGGTGGCTCTTATAATCCTAATAGCTGCTTCCAGGGGTGGGTAATTCTTTAGTCATTATAGGTGACTTTATTTATCTCTTCTTCTCTTGCTAGGCCCTTCAATTCTGTTTGCTACCAATCACCCTTCCTCAAGCCATGCTTTGCTTAGTGGTACCTTCATTTGTTAAACCTTTATTGCTGATGTTGCCTCACAGTTTCACCTTCTGAAAGATGCTCAAGCTAACAGCCTAACTTGAGCTCTAAGGATGACATTGCATTGACATTTTCATGTTCAAAGGCAGGATATGGGGATTGTTTGCTGCATGAGGATATGAAGTTTGAGAGAGATGGTGATTTAAGATTTAAAATTGTTGTGAAGTCAAGTTACTATTCAGCCTTATTGTCGATCTGGTATGCACGATCTAGTATGCAAGGTGTGTGATGCCTAGTTCCATGTCATAGGAGCAGTAGTTTCATGCTACTATTGAGAGTGACTCGGCAGCCACGTTCAAGTTGATTCATTGAACCACTAGCCCATTAGCTTGGGGCTGTACTCAAATGGTCATTTTACCGATGAAGCAATGCTGCCATTTATCAGGAAATCTATGGACTGGATCCTTACATGTATGTTTGAAGATAGGTCTTTTAAAATGACAGAAATAGCTATTGATCTTGGTAAAACGTGAATTTACTCTTTAGAGAAAGAGCCATTCACTAGTTCATTGATTTATTTATCACATTTTAGATGGATACCTTCTATATGTCAGGCACTGTCCTAGGTGCTAAGAATACATCAGTGAGTAGAATAGGAAAAAAATTCCCTGTTCTAATCTTATGTTGTTGGTTCCAATATTTTCCTTGCACCTACTGCATCCCTATAAAAAATATTGTTAAAACATGGCAGTATCCTGTGAAGAAAAGAACTGGCTTTCTATACTTTGCCTTCTTCCCTCTCCCCACTCTCTGTTACAGTTTTTCCCATGGAACAATTAGAGGTTTGTTTTCTCTAATAGTAATTTTCAGTAGGATTTTTGGTATGGCTTTCTACTTTATTCCTCCACCTGATTGATACAGGTAGCAGTTAGACAAAGAGAGCTTCAGATTATCACCTGATTTGATAATTATTAGGAAGAAGACATGCATTAAGAAACACATATTAAGATACATGCATGGCTTTTTTCCTGAAAGGAATCTCCCTGTATTGTCTTTGTTAACAAGTTAGGGCGTGGCTTCCTATTGATCTTCCTCTGTTCCTTCTATCCTAAGCATTTTATTGAGTAAGCCTGACCTTTTCCTCCTTTGGTGATTGGTTCTGTCACTTTGTGTATGCAAGTACCTTTAGCCATTGTTCTGAAACAGTGTGAGTGATTCAGGGGCACTTGCTAAACAGTCATAATCCTTAAGCTCCACACCTAGTGACTCTGATTTTGTAGGTCTAGTATGGGAAACTAGAAACTGCTTTTCCAAAAAGGAGTATTGAAGAAAGGCAGGGCATCCAAATAGGTTATGCAAATAGGGCATGTAGTTAGGTTACTTTAAGAAAGACTGTATAAAATGTTCTAGAACTTTGGGAATATTGTTGAACTACTTTCTACTGGACAGAGCCATAGTATGACCTGGCCATTACTCTTATGCACAGAAGGGTCCAAATTTATGTACCATACATGAAATTAAGAAGCCAGCAACTACCTGTAAATGTCACATAGCACCCAAGGAGACTGTGTTACTTATCTGCTCACCAGTGGGAGGAGAAGATTGTCTGTCTCAGCTTTGTTAACCAGCTTTCTTGGGATTTCTCCATAGGCAATGGTGGCTTGCTATCCGGGAAATGGAACAGGTTATGTTCGCCATGTGGACAACCCCAACGGTGATGGTCGCTGCATCACCTGCATCTACTATCTGAACAAGAATTGGGATGCCAAGGTACTCTTGAATAATGGGAGTAGAGTGTGGGGTTAAAAACTATAGGAAAATGATTCAGATAACTTAGAGGAGAGTTTATATTGGGTTCATAGTTGCCCTATCTCCCACTGATGAAACATTTCTATTTCCACTTCATAACCTCCTGCGACAGTGGAATTAGTACTAAAGTTGTTAAGAAGAAAATAATGAAGTTAATTTGGAGGGGGATAGGTAGGGTGATTATTAACCCTACCTCAGAGAAGGGTGGTTGATGAAGAGAAGGTAATTTGATATTAGAATTAATGATTAATTTTTTTCAGTTTAAATCAGAGTTGCTCTGACTCTCAATGCGGAATAAGATGTACACTTTTCCCTCCCAGAAGCAGCATTGGGAAAGTTCCACAAAAATAGAACTGTAGGATATAAAACCATCCCCAAGAGAGATTTCCCACACAGTCCTCTCCCTCAGGGTGATATGTCTCGTTGATGGCTGCTTGCCATGGCTTACTATGGTTTGTGAATGCCAAAGGCTTTGTGGCTTATTTTTGTGTTATAGAACTTATAGATAGATGGAGATATGAAGCCTGGTTCCATGCTTACAGACATTTGTGTGGACTCTGTATGCTTTCCGAAAGTTAAGAATGATTTAGGAGTCTGGCAAGTCAGATAACTTTTCAAGCTTATTTGGCTTTTGAACCTTCTGCATCTCCATTTCCTGTTCATTAGGCAAATACTGGCTGTCATAAAGCAATAATATTTTATCCAGAGTCAGAAAAACGAAACTTGGGAAACCAGTGAAAAGGCCTATCTCTTCTCCCTGTTTGGTAACATCTCTGGAATACATTGGTAACATGACTGGAATACATCCATTAGGTCTTCTTTAAAATCTTGAGAGGTGCTAATAGAGACAAGAGAATAAAGTTATCAGATTGGTAATGACAAATTGGAAGGTCTGCAATCATTCAACAAATATTTGAGTTCCTGCTAGTGTCAGTCATTGTATTATGAAGAAACATTGATGTGTGAGGCCTGAACTCTACACTGAATAATGTTATTCTAGTAGGATGAAATAGGTTGACATGTAAAAGAAAAAGTAATTCAAGGAAAAGAGTGATATATGTCATAAAAGGTGCAGATTAGGTGGTCTGAGAGTTCAGAATAAAGAGCATGTAACTTCCAACTAACGAGGTCAGATAGGAGTTAAGGGAATTCAGAAGAGCTGTAAATTCTAATTGAAGGGGAAATTACCTGTGATGATTTTCTTAGAAAGTTGTTAATGGTTAGATGGAACCATGTGAAATTGCTGGGTATTTTTTTAAAGTCAAAAACACTCAAATTTTAGCAAATCTGTATGATTCAATCTAAGAGTACTCTGTTTTACGTCCATGGGCTTTATGACTGTGGGGGGCGGTGGGAATGCTTTTTTTGGTTTAAGGTGAATAAGGAGATATCTCTAGCCAAGTTTGGTATAAAATTTGGTACAAAGTGGCCAGGTGTGGTGGCTCATGCCCATAATCCCAGCACTTTAGGAGGCCCAGGTGGGTGGATGACCTGAGGTCGGGGGTTCGAGACCAGCCTGACCAACATGGGGGAAACCCCATCTCTACTAAAAATACAAAATTAGCTGGGCATAGTGGCACATGCCTGTAATCCCAGCTACTCAGGAGGCTGAGGCAAGAGAATTGCTTGAACCAGGGAGGTGGAGTTGCAGTGAAACGAGATCATGCCATTGCACTTCAGCCTGGGCAACAAGAGTGAAACTCCATCTCAAAAAAAAAAAAAAAAAAAAAATTTGTACAAAGTATGAGGTTGAAGTAAAAATCTGGGGTACCATGCATTTGGAGTGGTAGTTAGCAGATGGCATGTTTCTAAATGGGGCTGAAATATGGTTGTCGATAAACTACATGAGAGGTAAGAAGTAATCCCCCTTCTTTGTGTCTTTAAGCTACATGGTGGGATCCTGCGGATATTTCCAGAGGGGAAATCATTCATAGCAGATGTGGAGCCCATTTTTGACAGACTCCTGTTCTTCTGGTCAGATCGCAGGAACCCACACGAAGTGCAGCCTTCTTACGCAACCAGGTAATAGCCGGAGCCATGATTCCTCTTCCGGAGTTCGTTGTATAAACCCTAGTTCCAGAGAACTCTCTAAATGTGTCCTGTGCATGTAGGGGATTGATCACACCCCATAGCTGATAGCAAACTTGTTTGGAGTCTACAAAAATTAAAGGGGAGGCTTTGCATTCTTTAGCATACCAAAGCTAACCTCAGTTTGAAAGTACTATTAACAAGTTGTTTTCTATTAGGTGAGCATATTGGATTCCAATTTCTCAAGAGTATTTTTCTCTTCTCTCCGTTCCTCCTTTCTCTTACCTCTCTTTCCCTTTTTAAAAAAAACCTATGCCTAGAGAATGTTGGCTGTCACATATCAGGAATTCTGTCTGGTTACTTTGGATGAGTTTACAAGCCACTAGTTGCAAGCAGAGAAAGAACCTGGAGAAAAGAAAGAGTAATTTGTTTTGACTTTCTCTTTTTGTCTATTCCTTGGTTTGAAATTGGCTTGGGCTTGCTGTATCCATGGTCCAACAGTTGAATGTTTTATTAATCTTTATGTGCACATGAAGATTCTCAGAGTAGCTGAGCACCTTAGTATTGTTTAGGACCAATTTAGACAATCTTGATAAAAATCTTCATTCTCAATTGTGCTTCTTACTTACCTTTGTCTGTGTCTAAAGCAATAAACCAGGCAGCATTGGAGGGCTACGGAGTGCAGCTTATACTGAGACTAGCATTCAGGGGCGGGAGGAGAGAGTTTTGATAGGATGATAATTAAACCCTGACAAGCCTAATTAAATTAAGATCACATGTGTCCTCCCGAAATCACACAGCTTAGCCCTAAACCCAGTTACATATTAACTGCCACATTGGAATGTCTTCTAGATGAGCAGGGAACGAATTCTACCACTGAAGTCAGCTTTTGTGTTTTATGGGGTATGTAACTAAACCCTGTTGTTTGTGGCAGAAGCCTTTGGTTATTCCCCAGTATCATGATGACTGGCCTTACAGGGAAGACATTAGCAAATGTTGATGAGAAGTCCTTGAAAAAAACTCAAGTGCTGTAGAAATTTCAGTAGCTAACAATCATTACAAAATGAAACTTTAAAAAAAACCAAGTATGAAATGGCTCCCATTACAGTCTATCCAATGAATGGGATAAAGCAAATTAGTGGGGGATGCAGTAGAAAGCTCTGGGGCATTATTATTATTCAATTGCAATTTTGCCTCAATGTCCAAAACTAAAGAAAGCAAGCCAAGAGTTTTAAACATACTGTGATTTACATAAGTCGTTTTTCAAAGCTTCACTCAAATGTCATCTCTCCTCTATATTCTCGCTACCAACTTGGGTCTCCCAGTCTTTAGCAGAATGACTCCCTTCTAGTCCTTTCTGTAGAGACCATGTTTACCTGTTACATTATTGCAAAATCACCTGTCTCCCCTACTTTGAGCCTGAGATCACAGAGGAAGATCTGATCACAGGGTCATTTGAATTCCTAATGCCCAAGAAAATTTCTGGCACATACCTGGAATTCCTTATGCATTTTATTACACTGAAATAGAATTAAAACCAGAGAAGTTAATTTTAAATTAAAATCAGGGTAGACAGGCCGGGCACAGTGGATCACACATGTAATTCCATGTGTGAATTGGCAGGCCGAGGCGGGCAGGCCAAGAGATCGAGACCATCCTGGTCAACATGGTGAAACCCCATCTCTACTAAAAATACAAAAATTAGCTCGATGTGGTAGCGTGCACCTGTGGTCCCAGCTACTTGGGAGGCAGAGGCAGGGGAATCGCTTGAACCTGGGAGATCGTGCTTCTGCCTGGCAACAGAGTAAGACTCCATCTCAAAAAAAATAAAAAAATAAAAAAATAAAAAAAATTGGCTGGACGCAACGGCTCACGCCCGTAATCCCAGCACTTTGGGAGGCCAAGGCAGGCGGATCACAAGGTCAGGAGATCAAGACCATCCTGGCTAACATGGTGAAACCCCGTCTCTACTAAAAATATAAAAAATTAGCCGGGCGTGGTGGTGGCCGCCTGTAGTCCCAGCTACTCGGGAGGCTGAGGCAGGAGAACCTGGGAGGCAGAGCTTGGAGTGAGCCAAGATTGCGCCACTGCACTCCAGCATTGGCGACAGAGCGAGGCTCCATCTCAAAAAAAAGAAATAAATAAAATAAAAAATAAAAAAAATTAGAGTAGACTTACAATAATATGGAAAACTTTAAAAGTTTTAATGTGAGATTTATAGGACATTTGTGTTTTTAGTAGTAGTATTAAACCTCTTTCCTTATATCTGCTTATCTTTCACAGATATGCTATGACTGTCTGGTACTTTGATGCTGAAGAAAGGGCAGAAGCCAAAAAGAAATTCAGGAATTTAACTAGTATGTATTTGATAATTTTCTGTGACTTTTGATCAAGTTAATCCTTGACTTTTATTCAATTTTATATATTTTTAAACATGCTCTGTTCAATCTGTTACAGCCTAACTTTATATATAATGACATCTTGATGGGTTTGATCCTGAAACCTTGGCCTCAGGGCTCTTAGAAAAATCAGAAACAATGCAAGGGGCTTCCCCTGAGAATGCCCACTGAATGTATGATGGTTTATGATAGATGGGAAATAGTTAACTTTTTCTTATTAGTGTTAACCAGTCAAATGTAACATTAAATTTTGCCCATGATTTTTGGCATATTGCAAAGGAAATGTAATGGAACCCAGTTATGATGGCAAAATTTATTATATTGGGTGAGACTGTGACTCTCAGTATAACAGCAGGGCTCATGTAATATAAACTGAATATAACATATTCCTATCCCATATAGCTCATATAACTATTCCTAATATAACATATTCCTATCCCATATAACTCATATAACTATATAAACTCATATAACTATTTCTATCCCATCCAACCAGTATTAGAAGGCAGCATTTCCCAAAATATGTTGCATTAAAACACAAATCCTGCCAAGTTGGTAAATTCCTGGTCCCAGAAATGTGGGAAATGTTGCATACTGTATGCCTGTCTTAAAGAGTCACAGTGCTCACTAGCATATTAAATTAAGGCTCTAAGAGATCCTGCGGTAAGGACACATATATAATATTGCCTAGCCCATAGCCCATTTGGACTGTATACCTCTCAAATACCAAAGTGGTCTCCAAATTGCACCCAGGATATCTGTTTGTTTTCTCTTCCAGATGGCCTCCACTGCTTAACTCTGATATGTGAGTGAGGCCACATTTCATACAACTTATGCTCAACACATTAGCCCAAGAGGCCAATGCTGGATGTAAACCCAAAGTTCCTTCACAATCTGTGAGGCATATGGGAAAGATCCCATTGCAAAGTCAAGAGAGGATCCTTTTGCAGAGCTCTATTAGGAGGCTTATATAAGATGGGAAGTGTTTACTGGAGGCTTTTTGGTGACATCTGTGACATAAAACTCATCAGAGCTGACTCCATACCCTCTTTATTCTCCTTTCTATCCCCAACCCAGGGAAAACTGAATCTGCCCTCACTGAAGACTGACCGTGCTCTGAAATCCGCTGGCCTTGTTCATTTTAGTAATGGTTCCTGAATTCTCTTAAATTCTTTGAGATCCAAAGATGGCCTCTTCAGTGACAACAATCTCCCTGCTACTTCTTGCATCCTTCACATCCCTGTCTTGTGTGTGGTACTTCATGTTTTCTTGCCAAGACTGTTGATCTTCAGATATTCTTTGCCAGATGAACTCATTTGCTAACTCCAGAAATTCCTGCAGACTTCCTACTCGGCCAGCGGTTGAACTGATAGATTCGGTAATACTGACTGTCAAGAGAAGAGCCTAGGAGCATAGCGAGGGAATGAACCTTACTTGCACTTTATGTATACTTCCTGATTTGAAAGGAGGAGGTTTGTAAAGAAAAAAATGGAGGGGGTAGATGCCACAGAGAGGCATCATGGAAGTCTTAACAGCAGGAAACAGAGAAATCTGTGTCATCTGAACAATTTCCAGATGTTCTTAATCCAGGGCTGTTGGGCTTTCTGGAGAATTATCACAACCTAATGACATTAATACCTCTAGAAAGGGCTGCTGTCAGAGTGAACAATTTATAAGTGTCCCATGGGGCAGACACTCCTTTTTTCCCAGTCGTGCAACCTGGATTTTCTGCCTCAGCCCCATTTTGCTGAAAATAATGACTTTCTGAATAAAGATGGCAACACAATTTTTTCTCCATTTTCAGTTCTTAGAAAAACTAAAAAACTAGATATTAGTTGTTTTGGTTGCTTTGTTGGAATGGAATTTGAATTTAAATCAAAGGAAAAATATCTCCCTGGTAGTTTTGTGTTAACCTCTGATAACTATGGAAAGAGCTAGGTCTACTGATATACAATAAACATGTGTGCATCTTGAACAATTTGAGAGGGGAGGTGGAGTTGGAAATGTGGGTGTTCCTGTTTTTTTTTTTTTTTTTTCAGTTTTCCTTTTTAATGAGCTCACCCTTTAACACAATAAAAAACAGGGTGCTGTATTTTAAAAAAGGAAATGGAAATAAAAAAAATCTCAAAGCTATTTGAGTTCTTGTCTGTCCCTAGCAGCCTTTCTTCGCCCACTTGGCTCTCCAGATCCGCTGTGGTTGGCAGTATGGCCAGAATCATGGAATTTGCTAGAACTGTGGAAGCTTCTACTCCTGCAGTAAGCACAGATCGCATTGCCTCAATAACTCGGTATTGAGCACGTATTTTACAAAAGCTACTTTTCTTAGTTTTCAGTACTACTTTCATGTTTTAAAAATCCCTTTAATTTCTTGCTTGAAAATCCCATGAACATTAAAGAGCCAGAAATATTTTCCTTTGTTATGTACGGATATATATATATAGTCTTCCAAGATAGAAGTTTACTTTTTCCTCTTCTGGTTTTGGAAAATTTCCAGATAAGATATGTCACCATTCATTCTCATGACTGCTGTATTTTGTTGTATGGTAATAGTTACCACCTTCTAAATCACTACGTAATTTACTTATTTATTATGTTTATTGTCTTGTATCCTTTCTCTAGAGTGTAAGCACAATAAAGACAGGAATTTTGTGTATTTTTAACCAATGCAATATACTCTCAGCACCTAAAATAGTGCCTGGAACATAGTAAGGGCTCAGTAAATACTTGTTGAATAAACTCAATCTCCTACATTAGCATTCTATGGTTTGATTAATCTATTCTATCTTTGGCAGGAAGGGCTTGCTAGAATTTTTACACACATCTTTGTAACATTGTTGACTTATACATTTACGCTAAGAGTTTTAGAAAGCTTTGGTCATAGTGTCACTTCATATTTGTTTACCCATGAATAGGTTATTCACTGACCACTATGAATCTGAAAATTGAACAAATTATATTTTGCCCTTCCATGTCCTGGAAACAACATTAGTAAAATAACATTAGTTTCAGATAGGACAGAGTAAATTCCCTTTTTCAAACAATTTTGAAAAATTTCAATAGGAAAGAAAGGAGGAAGTTTATTAAGAATTTTATATTCTGTAAAATTGTAACTATGTATTTTTCATGATTCCTAATGTCATAAGAATGATAGTGACAGTATTCTGAAGGAGGATCATATAGTTCCAAAAGCATGTCTTGTATCTTTCACTTTAGTCAATATGCCAAAAGAGCTGACCTCCAAGGGTTTGCTTGTTCCTTCCGGACAAAGGTCCTACAAGCTAACAAACCAATTTTTTTATATGTACTGATTTTTTTTTTTTTTTTAATGGCTCAATTTGAATCCTGGAAAATTAAGCTGGAAAATACAACTTTAATGCTCAGAGTCTGTTTTTTGCTCCTCTCTTTGACAGCCCACTTAGGGGAGGAGTTAGCCCTGCTAAAGAAACATTATTTGGCAAATAATCTGATCAATTTTATTTATATTCCCGGCAATGAAATATTAAGAGCCTACCTCACCATTATGTCACTTATAGAGTCCAGAGTTCTTGGTAGGAGATTAAATTTTGAACCAAAGATCCAATTTCATGGAAATAAAAAGTCTTACCTAAGTGCATTAGATAGATCCTTAGTAGAGTGCTTAATACCATTAAATGCTGGACTGTCAGAATCATGAATTATCCATTCAGACATGATTTTGTTTTTCTTTAACTCAGGTTTTTTAGAGGCTGGCTTGTCCTAATTTCTTTTGCCCATTCAGTATTGAAATTTCCTGTGTTTTAAAAAGCAATGATGGGAAACACCACGCTGGGTCAGCAGTTTGCATAAGATAGGAGTTTGGACATGTCAGGTACTTATATATTTGATTGACTATGAGGACAAGCAGAAGGGATATTCTTAGTAAAGTTATTTTAAAAATGATACAACATTGACTTAGCTTCAGTCTTGAATCTTTTGAATGGCATGAAGAGTTGGTTAGTAAGGTGGTTAGAGACTATTGTTAGAAGAGAATAGAAATAAACTCTTTTTTTTTGAGACAGAGTCTTGCTCTGTCACCCAGGCTGGAGTGCAGTGGCGTGATCTCGGCTCACTGCAACCTCTGATTCCCGAGTTCAAGCAGTTCTCTGCCTCAGCCTACTGAGTAGCTGTGATTACAGACGCCCGCCACGACGCCTGGCTAATTCTTGTATTTTTAGTAGAGACGGGGTTTCACCATCTTGGCCAGGCTGGTCTCAAACTCCTGACCTCGTGATCCACCCGCTTCGGCCTCCCAAAGTGTTGGGATTACAGGCATGAGCCACCGTGCCCAGAGGAAATAAACTTTTCAAATGAAGCTGTCTATAGTTGAACTCTGTTGGATAATATATGCTGGTTTATATTAAAGACCCAGTCTACTTTCAGACTCAATCTACTCTCATCCCAGTATGGGTTTTAGTACGCTGTTTTCTTGTTGTGTTGCTAGGTCAGGATTTACCATGGTTCACCACCTTTACATTTTCAAGGCCATGGCTAGAGAGGTTAAAGAGTTGTGATGTAAAGAAGCTGGGAACAATGGGTAAGATGACTCGCAATATTCAGGGAATACCTATATGCCAGGCCCTGTGCTACGTGCTCCCACATATTTATTCTTTGCAACCACTGTGAGTCAGCTCTTCCTCTTTCACAGCTGAGGAAACGTACTCAGAACGGTTAGGTGGCTTGTCCAAGGTTATGCAGTGATGGAGTAGCACACCAGGATTTGACAGAAGACTTCCAGCTCCTCAGTATTTGTTGTCTTTGGAATCTCCTTCCTGCCAAAAGAGCAGGAATGAGTGGAGTTGGGAGAGGGGGAGTTTTAAATGCTTGCTGCTTGATATTTTTATATAATGTTATGGTTATGAGCAAGGGTGTCATGCCATCCTAAAAGAGTGTCAGTCATTCAATAAAAACCACACAAGCAGAAAACATCAGCTGGATTCTCTCCTGACTTTGCAATGGGATCTTTCCCATATGCCTCCCAGATTGTGGAGGAACTTTGGGTTTACATCCAGCATTGGCCTCTTGGGCGAATGCTGAGCATGGGTTGTATGAAGCGTGCCCTCACTCACGTATCAGAGTTAAGCGGTGTAGGCCATCTGGAAGAGAAAGCAAGCTGAGATTTCTTGGGTGCAATTTGGAGGCCTTCCATCAGGCCACAGCACACTGGGACAGTTAGACAATGTGCAAGCTGCTGCCCTCGTGTCCTTGTGTCAGATGCACTTAGAGGGAGGAAAGGAAACAGATTTCCTTTCTTTTTGATACACATAACTTTCCAGCTTGCACTTAAGGTAGAGCTGAGATGTCAGTGGAGTTCTGTTACAATTCTCCATCAAATAAGTTAAATGGCCTACTTTTGTCACCTCTGAGGGACATTAAGTAGAGATGGACAAACATTTTTAATTCTTAAAACCATTTGAGCCATGTCTACCTATTTTTTTATGGTAGCCTGTGGAAAGATGCTATTTTAATTTCTTTAAAACACAGCTCTTTGCCTTACTTAAACACCATGAAAAACTATGAATATTGAAAAATCACATTTTTTCCTTGGATCTTGCTTGTTTGATCTTTTAAAAACAGTACATAGAAAAGTCAACTTTTCTGGAAGTACTTGCTGCTTATGCTCCTGAGGGCTGAAATTTTTCAGAAAATAAAGGTCATTTTGTGATTCTTTTTTAAAAGTCAGAGAAACAGACAATGGCTGTTATATTTTATTGTCACAATTTTGCAAGAAGATTTAAGAGCAGTTGAGTGAAATTCATTATTTTAGGAGTGGCTAAACACTGGGTCATTACAAATTAATTTAACAGGTACATACCTCAGAGGTATTGCAGGTTTGGTTCCAGACAACCACAGTAAAGCGAAAATTACTAAAGTGAGTCACACAATTGTTTGGTTTCCCAGTACATGTAAAAGTTATGTTTATACTATACTGTGTCTATTCGGCGTGCAATGGGATCTATATGCAATAGCATTATGCCTGAAAAAACAACGTACATACCTTAATAAAAAACACCTTATTGCTAAAAAATGCTAATGATCATCTGAACCTTCAGCAAGTCATAATCTTTTTGCTGGTAGAGGGTCTTTCCTCCATGTGGATAGCTGCTGACTGATCAGGGTGGTGGTTGCTGAAGATTGTGGTGGCTGTGGCAATTTAAAAAAGAAGACAACAGTGAAATTTGCCATATTAATTAACTCGTCCTTTCATGAAAGACTTTGCAGCATGCAATGCTATTTGATAGCTTTTTTTTTTTTTTTTTTTTTGAGACAGAGTCTTGCTCTGTTGGCCAGGCTGGAGTGCAGTGGCACAATCTCAGCTCATTGCAACCACCGTCTCTCGGGCTCAAGCAATTCTCCTGCCTCAGCCTCCTGAGTAGCTGGGGTTACAGGCGTGTGCCATTATGCCCAGCTAATTTTTGTAGTTTTAGTAGAGATGGTGTTTCACCATGTTGGCCAAACTGGTCGCGAACTCCTGACCTCAGGTAATCTGTCTGCCTTGGCCTCCCAAAGTGCTGGGATTACAGGCGTGAGCCACCGTGCCTGGCCTTGATAACCTTTTACTTATGGTAGAAGGAGTCAGTCCTCTCAAATCTGCTGCTGCTTTATCAACTAAATTACATAATAGACTGGGTGCAGTGGTTCACATCTGTAATCCCAGCACTTTGGGAAGCCGAAGCAGAGGGATCACTTGAGCCCAGGTGTTCAAGATTAGCCTAGGCAAGATGATGAGGCCTCGTCTCTATAAGAAATAAAATAAAATTACATAATATTCTGAGTTTTTGTCATTTCAACAGAGTCTTTTCCAGAAGCAGATTCTATCTCAAGAAACCACATTCTTCACTCATCCATGAAAAGCAACTTATCTGTTCAAGTTTTATCATGAGATTGCGCAATTCAGTCCCAACTTCAGTCTCCTCTTCTGATTCGAGTTCTCTTGCTGTTTCCACTACATCTGCTCTTCCTTCCTCCACTGGAGTCTTGAACCTCTCAAAGTCGTCCATGAGTGTTGCAATCAACTTCTTCCAAACTCCTGTTAATGTTGATATTTTGACCTCCTTCCACAAATCAGTGTTTTTAATGGCATCTTGAATAGTGAATTCTTTCCAGAAGGTTTTCAATTTACTTGGCTCACATTCATCAGAAGAATCACTATGGCAGCTATGGCCTTATTAGATGTATTTCTTAAATATGACTTGAAAGTCAAAATTATTCCTTGGTCCATGGACTGTAGAATGGAAGTTGTGTTAGCAGGCATGAAGACAACATTAATCTCTGTGCACCTCCATCAGAGAGCTCTTAGGTGACCAGGTGCATTGTCAGTGAGGAGTAATATTTTGAAAGAAATCTTTTTTTTCGGAGAAATAGGTTTCAACTGTAGGCTTAACATATTTGGTAAACCATGGTGTAAACAGATGTGCTGTCATCCAGGCTTTGTTCCATTTATAGAACACAGGCAGAGTAGATTTAGCATCATTCTTAAAGGCATTAGGATTTTCAGAATGGCAAATGAGCATTGGCTTCAACTTAAAGTTAGCAGCTGCATTCGCTCCTAACAAGAGAGCCTGTCCTTTGAAGCTTTGAAATCGAGCATGGACTACTTTTCTCTAGCTGTGAAAGTCCTACGTGGCATCTTCTTCCAATAGAAGGCTGTTTGATCTACACTGTTGTTTAGTGTAGTCACCTTTATCAATGATCTTAGATAGATCTTCTGGAGAACTTGCTGCAGCTTCAACATCAGCACTTGCTGCTCCATTTTGCACTTTTATGTTACAGAGATGGCTTCTTAACCTTAAACATCATGAGCCAACCTCTATTAGCTTCCAACTTTTCTTCTGTAGCTTCCTCTCCTCTCTCTGCCTTTATAGAATTGAAAAGAGCCTTGCTCTGGATTAGGCTTTGGCTAAAGGGAATGTTGTAGCTGGCTTGATCTTCTATCCAGTCCACTCAAACTTTCTCCATATCAGCCATAGGCTGTTTCACTTGCTTATTTGTTCACAGGAGTAGCACTTTTAGTTTTCTTCCAGGACTTTTTCCTTTGCATTCACGAGTTGGTTAACTGGTGCAAGAGGCCTAACTTTTGGCCTATCTTGGCTTTCGACACACCTTCCTCACCAACTAACTTGTGACCTAAAGTTGGAGATGTGTGACTCTTCCTTTCACTTGAACTCTTAGAGGTCATTGTAGGGTTATTAATTGGCCTAATTGCAAGATTATTGTGTCTCAGGGAATAGGGAGGCCAAGAGAGGGCAACAGCCAGTTGGTGGAGCAGTTGGAACACGAATGCAAAATTTATCAATGAAGTTCATCATCTTATATGGGTACAGTTTTTGGGACCCCGAGATCATTACAATAGTAACATCAAAGGTCAGCGGTCACAGATCACCATAACAGATAATATAGTCATGAAAAAGTTTGAAATACTGCAAGAATTACCAAAAATGTGACAGAGAGACATGAAGTGAGCATGTGCTGTGGAAAAATGGTTCCAATAGTCTTCTTAATGCAGGGTTGCTAGAAACCTCAATTTGTAAAAAGTAACTACGAAGCAGAAGAAAGTGGAGTGCAGTGAAATGAGGTATGCTTGTAGTCTTCGTTTTGTGCCTTTTGAGGGAAACTGCATATCCCTTATGACTGGGTGCATGTTTTGAAGTGAGCTTAGGGAGGATATCAAGTTCACAGATCTCTGAAAAGCTACAGGGATGGAGCATGAGGGGTCCAGGCAAGCCTCTTCAGGGCTGCAGCCAGGACTGGGTGTGGACAAGGGGAGCAGTAGGGAGCAGCTGGGGCAGGATTTAAGTGTTCACCAACTATCTGGAGTTTCCAGATTCTCTATTCTCTACCATAAAATGCTGGGAGTAGGAATATTCCAAGAACGGCTTCCATAAACATTCACTTTTTTTTTTTTAAAGGTAATATATGCACATGGGGGAAAAATGGAAATAGTTCAAAAAGGTATAGAGGAAAAAAAGTCTGTCTTCCCGGGAAACAGTTCCTTGGCCAGGATTTTTGGCCTTGACTCACTCTCTGGGGGGAGTAGGTGAGGGAAGGAGAGCAATCCTGGAAAGTCAGCATTTCTAGGATGAGAGGCGTCCTCTGGCTGTTTGGCACGTTTGCTCGATCATTTCCTCCTATTTTTATGCTTATTCATCCTGTGGCCTGTGTTCTCCTTGACATGCCTATTTTTTTTTCCACCCTCCTGTGGGGAGAGATAACATTCTCAGGACCTAATTCTCATCTGATAAGTTTTATTTTTAACCAACTTCTACACCCTTTCCTTTTTGCTTCTTATTTTCATGGGCGCATATACTTCTCAGCCTTCTCTGGCTTTCTCAGGAGGCGTGTGCAAAACGTCTGGCATGGTATCTTGTGCCAGGGGTTTTCCAAATGGGAGCAGCTGGTCAGGGTACTGGGAACCTGGCTCAGCTTCCAAGGGCAGGGAAACTTTCTCCTCTGCACATGTTCCTGTTTTTAACCAGGCAATTCACTCCTACCTCCTGCTTCCCCTCTGGGCTGTCTGTAAATTTCATTTTATCATAAATTCATATTATCTTGATGAAGGAAACCCACTTAAAAAACAACAAGACATTGTGACTTGCAGTGATGAGTGTGGACTAGTCTCCCATCAGCAGCAGTTTTGTAGCTACGTAAGGCTTCCACGGTGTGACAACTAAGCCATGAGTTTACATGATGATTCTTGGTTTGAGATTTAATCATACTAACAAGTTTTCCACCCAAATGAAGAGAAAGGGTGTTTTGTTTTGTTGTCACGTGATCTCCAATGGCGGCTTTCCCAGACAAGTATGTTAGGAGTAAACTGTTAGCTACTTAAGTATATATACATTCTTGGTTTTTTTTAGCCTTTGACCCACCACTCCCCTCTCCCCAAATATAACTAAATATGGTTATGGCTGAAACTTTTCAAACTAACATCAGGGTGAAGAGGAACTTTTTAACCTGGAGAGGGGAATGGGGTTTGCAGGGACTGGCTGCATTCCCCAGAGAGGGGTGTGCATGGGAATGCTGCTCTCAACTTGAACTTCATGGCCTCCAAATACATTTTGTTCTCAATGGACCAGTTGTCTCTCAAGTACACTTAGCTCTGTTGTGCATGGTGTATGCAGTCACAAGCATTTCCTATAACACTGCATTAGGCACTTGGAAACAAGAGTTTAAAAAAATCCATGTTGTAGCTTCACAGGATGAAAGATTATTACCAAATGACTTAAGAATACTACTAACAAAATTACACACCTCATCATGGTGTACCAACAGATCCTAGGAGACACATACAAATTAGGCTAATTGGAAGACAGTTAAATAAAGGCACATTTTACCACAGTAGGGAGGGTACAGGAAAATCACAAGGTGGGGAGGGTCTAGGAAAACCCTAGTACTAGACTGCAGGAAAGGGTGTGGGGTATGGGAAGAAATCAGTAACCAGAAAAGAGAGAGGCCCACAAGAAGAGAAGGAAGGGAACAAACACCCTGCCCTTTCCCTCTTCCCTCTTCAGACCTGCAGGAGCACACCCCGGGCTACACACATCTAGAAGTCAGCAGTCAACAGAGTCTGTTGACCTAGCCCATGCAGGTTGAGCTCCTGTGGCTCAGAGTGGGCATAAGGATACAGAATGTGGAGAGGCAAAGGGAAAACAGTCGACACAGATGGCCTCCAGATTTCACATGATCCAGCCCTGCCTGCTCCTCACAGCCTTTCTCCTACTAGGCTATCCCCTATTTGCTATGTTTCTGACACACTGCCATTTTCCTCTTCTTCAAACAAGTCAAGGTTGTTTCTGCCTCAGGGCCTTTGCACTTCTTCCCTCTGCCTAGTGTTCCTCCCTTTTCTACTTTGCATGGATGATGATGGGCCATTTAGATCTCAGCTCCTTAAAAAGAATTTCCATCCTAATGTTCCTTCTGTTTCACCCGCCCATGGTCTGTCTCACTATCCAGGTTTTACATTTAAGAGAGTAATGAAACAGTTTCATTTTAAAATGTTGATGTTTACTATATACTGGAAGTCGTATTCTTTGTAGCTATTCAAGCTTAAGGTGAAAAATCTACATGTCAACCTTAACATGATGCAGTGGGTACCTGTTTGTATGAACCTCACTGGGAATGTGCAAACTAAGACATGTGGACATCACTGGCAGGGCATAACCACTCAACAGGGCCTGCTGGAAGGAGTGAGGCATAAAAGGGAATGTCTGTGCTTTTCACCATGGTGATCTGCACTGCATTTCCTTATCTACAAAGACCTATAAAGTCTCCTCCAAGGCTTCAGAGAGCTCCCACCTCCCTCTGATGGCCACACCCTGGCCCATTCTAACTCAGGTGGATATAAAGGAACTACAATTTGAAGTGACTACTTTGGTTCCACCTAAGGATTTGGTTTGTGTGGCAGACCAGGGCCATTTCCTTGTCTTTCAGAAGGCGCTGTCCCATTCCTTTCAGGCATCATCCACCAGGAGTGAGGTTTGAGGAGCCAAGCCTGGGTGGGAGCAATTTGAAGATTGTATCGCACTTGATAATTTATGGTGAACTTTTGCAGCATTGTCCCATTCAGAGATGGACATGAAGCTGTTCTCAATGGCCTTCCTCCAAGTGCCATGATGTTCCTGACTTGAGCAGGCAGCCAGGATGCACCTGCACTTTCACTAGCGGCCTGTGGCAGGGCAGACCTCCATTCTGACCAGTGGGGCCTGTGCCACCTAGTTGTAAGTGTCTTCATGATCACACCTGCTTTTGAGGACAGACACATCTGTTTTGGTTTGGAGGTCAAAGTTTTATTCCACATTCTGCTGTTACTTGGTGGGCCACCATGCTTGTCCTCCGGTGGTGCTCTCCTAGTGTCTGGATTCAAGAGGAAATGTCATGGACATCTAAGAACAGGGACCAAAGCCACACTGGACTAGAACTGGAAGCTAAGAGAACAGTCAGGACTGAGGAACCTCTCAGGGTAGCCATCTGCCTCTCTCTGCTGCCCCACTCTTCTCAGCTGCTCAGTTTCTTTTGGACCCTGGGGCCCCACGTGACTTTCTAGCTATTCCAGCTGCTTTCAGTTTTCCAATTCTCAAGAAAAAAAATATGATTTACAAAGTTCATTTTTTTGTTTTTTTGAGACAGTGTCTTGCTCTGTAGCCCAGGCTGGAGTGCAGTGGCGTGATCTTGGCTCACTGCTACCTCTGCCTCCCGGGTCCCAGTTCAAGCAATTCTCCTGCCTCAGCCTCCTGAGTAGCTGGAATTACAGGCATGCGCCACAATGCCCAGCTAATTTTTTTTTTTTTTTTTGTAATTTTAGTGGAGACGGGGTTTCACCATGTTGGCCAGGCTGCTCTTGAACTCCTGACCTCATGATCCACCTGCCTCGGCTTCCCAAAGTGCTGGGATTACAGGTGTGAGCTACCGCGTCTGGCCATACAAAGTTCATCTTTTTGAGCCAGACCAGAAGTCTGGATGGACTGCCTGCCCTCTGGCCACATGTTCACAAGTGCTGTAGATGGAGGGGATGGGATACAATCCTATGGTATCCTATCCTATAGGGCTGTTTAGAGCTGTTTCTCTCAGAAGGGGATGTGGGCAGAGTAGGTGATAGCAGGTATTTCTTTTCTAGGAATATAAGCAGTAGAGCCGATGTGCTTTGCCTGGCATAGTATAAGAAGTTTCAAGAATCCTATCTGCCCCTAAAATATCCTGCAGGCCCTGAAGGAAGTACCTGACTTGAATTTCTGTTATTATTCACTGAAGGTCTAGTATATTTATTCACCGACTCTAGAGTCATTTAGCACCAGGGTTAGATTCAGGTATAAGAACCTATTCCATCCCCTCCAGATCACAAAGGAGCACTTTCCCTCTTTTGGTCTGCCAAAAACAGAAATGAGGCCAGGTATGGTGGCTCATGCCTGTAATCCCAGCACTGTGGGAGGCCAAGGCAGGTGGATCACGAGGTCAGGAGTTTGAGACCAGCCTGGCTAAAATGGCGAAACCCCGTTTCTACTAAAAATACAAAAATTAGCCATGCATGGTGGCGGATGCCTGTAATTCCACGCAGTTGGGAGGCTGAGGCAGGAGAATCGCTTGAACCCAGGAGGCGGAGGTTGCAGTGAGCCGAGATCGTGCCACTGCACTCCAGCCTGGGTGACAGAGCGAGACTCCATCTCAAAACAAAACAAAACAAAACAACAGAAATGAATACTGGGTGTTTATCCAAAGGAAAGTAAATCAGGGTATGAAAGAGATACCTGCACCCCCATGTTTATTGCAGCTCTATTCACAATAGCAGAAATATGGAGGCAACCTATGTCCATCAGTGGAAGAATTGATAAAGAAAATGTGGTATATACAGAAAAAATGGAATACTACTCAGTCTCAAAAAAGAATGAAATCCTGTCATTCGTGGCAACATGAATGAGCCTGGAGGACCTTATTTTAAGTGAAATTAGTCAGGCACAGAAAAATACCAAATGTTCCCATTCATATGTAGCGCTAAGAAAACCATTGAGCTCATAGAGGTAAAGTGTAGAACTGTGGTTATTAGAGACTAGGAAGGCTGGTAGGGAGGGGAGGGGAAGAGAGACTGGTTGACAGATACAAAGTGACAGCTGATGGGAGAACAAGTTCCAGCATTTTGTAGCACTGTGGGTGCATATAGCTAGCAACAATTTAGTGTATATTTTCAGAAAGCTAGAAGACAGGATTTTGAATGTTCATAGCACACAAAAAAATGATAAATGTTCCAGGTGATGAATGTACTAACTACCCTGATTTCATTATTATACATTGTATACATGTATGGAAAATCACTCTGTATCCCATAAATAGGCACAATTATTACATGCCGACTAAAAATAAAAGGAAAATAAAATCAGACCCATATTTCACACGACAGGCAAGAAAAATCTCCAAATGAACTCGAAATTTAAATGTAAACAGTGATAGCATGTAAGCAATGGGTGATTTCCTCACTAACTTTGATGTACATAAAGCCTTTCTAAATATAACTGAAAATTCAGAGACATAATTAATAAATTTGACTATATTAAAAAAACCAGAAGTGAAGCAATTCAAATTACTTGTCACTTAAGAGGTGAACAGTTATGATTTGCTAAAAGTACACTTTTTCATCCTTCCAGGAGTGTTAAACATTTTGGTGAAGACAGGTCTGTTACATCAGCTTGTGGAGGTCTCAGCTGAGGGTCAGTGTCCCTGAATTTCCCTCCGTTCTTATCACTGGGCTCTGCTGCCCCCACAGCTGCCTGGACTGTGGCTGCAGAACACACAGAGGAAAGGAGCCGGGGACTGGGGCTCTGACTGAGGGACCAGGGCAGATGCATTCTCCCTGACCCTACAGATCTTACCAGTCTCATCCCATGGACTGTATTTGCCAGTCCCCAGCAGGGACAGGTTTCTGTTTGTGTTAAATTGGAAAGGTAACAGTCTTAGGTATTGTCAGTTCCACATTGGTTATTACTGGCAAGCAAGGAGAGATGGTGACATGGCATACTGGCTGACTTCAGATGACAGGGGAAGTTTGAGATTGCTGTTACTGCTTGTTTGGAACAAACAGAACAGAAAGGCCTAAGACAGGCTTAGCTTCTAAGGAAATGATACATCCTTATTTGGGTTCTGCCCAAACATCTCTTTCATATCTCTTGAGACTGCAATAGGGACCTCTCCTCTAATTTTAAGCGGAGAGTAGGCTTGCTGTTCCGAGGATTTAGAATGGTAAAAGCCAAACTTGTATTTGTGGGTATGTTGTGTCGAAACCCCACTAACCTTAATAAGAGAAGGCACCAGGTTTAAGAGGCGAAAGAAGAACCCCAGCACCAACAAATGAGACATGGGGTTTTATTAGGTGCTTATGTACGGGGGAGAGAGTCCAGTGGCAGTGGACTGGCCAGGAGAACTGCTACCACCTGCAAACCTGCTGTTTATGTAGCATTTTCACTTAACACCCTCTCCTCAACAACCTCTACCTAGCCACCTTCTTTTAACCCAAAACTAAGGGCCTCAATGCCCTGTACAGCCCATGTTCCATGGGATGGACCCAGGGCTCAGATATTTACCATAGGCAAATAACAAATCTCTGGGTTGGGCGTGCCTGGATTCCCTAGCTCAAAATACGAATTCAGGTGGCATCTGCCATACAGGGTCATTCTAAGGGTATGCTTAAATTATTACTATCAGGTGCATTAACCCTATAGCATATAGGTGAAAGTATTGAACCTTTGAAACTGGCCTTAAGCTTACTAGCTGTGTAACCTTAGGTGAGTTCCTTACCCTCTCTGTGCCTCAGCTTCCTTGTCTATAAAATGGGGCTCATAATAGAACATATTTCCTGTTGACTTTTATGAGGCTTAATGAGTGAATATTTGTGGAGTGGTTACAACAGTGCCTGCCACATGATGACCAGCATATTCTATTCATGCTTGTTTAATAAATACAAACACTGTGAAACTACTGCCCTGGTAGAAGAAGTTAGTGTCTTATCTCCAAAGATTTAAATAATGGGAAGCTACCTATTTGCCTCCTTGTATGTGCAGTGATTGTGAAACAGATTCGCCATTTGACACCTGGACTCCGAGAGCATGAGGAGCAGGAAATAGGGGTTTCAGACAGTCCCAAGCAGAGCCGAATAAGACCTTGGCTTAGGAAGCTTGGATGGAGGGGTGGAGGAATGGGAGGCACCTTGTCATGGGGCAGCAGCTGAAGGCACTTCTTCTCATTTCGCATTTCCCAAGGTGCGTTCTGCCTCTATACTGCACTTGACTCATTGGGAAAATGGGATGAGTATATGAGTAATACTTGACCCTGTGTGAGCACTTATAGCTACACAAATTCAATCATGTCTCTGAAAACCACGTAGGAGCCTGGTCTTGGCGATGACCTGTACAAATGAAAGTAATGTTATTATGAAGTTTCGTCTTCAAGGAGAATAATTACATCATGGCCATTTCTTTCCCTATTAAATTATGGCCAGCTGCCTCTTAATAAAAAATAAAAAGAAGGACTCTGTATTTACCGTAGTTAAACGTTAATGGTCTTACCATAGGCAAGGAACAAATCTCCGGGTTGGGCGCCTGGATTCCCTAGCTCGAAACACACATTCAGGTGCATCTGCCATACAGGGTCATTCTAAGGGTATACTTAAATTATTGCTATCAGGTGCACAGTTAATGTTTTCCCCAAACCCCAGCCATGTGTTTCCATGGGGGTAGAGATCACTGTAAAAGAGAGATATCCCAAGATTGTGAAGAAGGGGCATTGATGACCTTTAACCCTCTATAAGGGCTGAGCTCCTCCACAGCTGCTGCTGCTTTACTGAACAAACTGCTATGCCTGAAACTGGAGGGGTCTTTAGAGGTCAGCTCGTTCCTCCATCAGATGCCTGATTGCCCCTTCTCATTACCAGCTGTGCCTTCCTTCTGCCTAACCACACTTAAGCCAGACTAGTGCAGGGTCCACTGCCCACATGGTTGGAAGTGTGTGGTCGGACAACTGCCAACATTCTGGACTTGTGAACTAGTCCTTGCTACAGTATTTTCAAGCTTGGAAAAGTCTTAGCTCTGGGATAAGGTAAGTACACTCGATTTTGACATCCTTGGGTATATGGTGCTGCTTTTTGGATGATAAACACACAAATGGGCAGGGAATGCTGCAGGAAGCTAAGCACAGCCATCAGTGTTGTGTGTGTGACATGTAGGTGGGCCTCTTAGACGTTGAGAGACAGTACCGGATGTTTGGGGTATGAAATTGTGTTAATTAATTACCATTACTTCGTAGTAGCTTGGCAGAGAGTCAGAAAAAACATGTATTGGAAATAACATGGACTTTGGAGTCAAACCTAGTTTTAAACTCCAGTTCAGCTGTTTATAATTGTGCAAGCTGTGTATATCATTTAACCTCTAGATCCCTCAGCTTCCTCCTTTGTCACCTTGCCTCCACTCTTAATGGTTACATAATAACTTACAAAATGTTTCTTGTCCCCATGAATCTGGGCTCTGCTGGCTTAGAGGCTTTAGTGCCCAAAGGACATACACTTCCACCAGGAGGTACAGTGATACTTCTGTTGAATTTGGATATTAAAAGCACCACCTGGCCGTTTATGGCTTCAGGAATTACTACTAGGTAGGTAGGCAAACATGAACAACAAAAACCAGTGTTGGCTGGAGTATTCGATGAAACTACCAAGGGCAAGTAAACGTCACTGTTGCCCAAAAAAGATTCAGAAAAACAGGATGGAAGATATCAAGGCTTACCCTGGGTTCCATCCCTGGACTAATGTGCCCCATAATAAAGGTTAAGAGACAGCTCTAGCAACACTCCTCAGGCAGCACTTCATGGAGTTCAGCCCCATTGAGAACAAGGGTTGGGTTACTCTTCCAGGCACAGAGCCCTGAACAGCTGTGGAGCTGGTTGAAGGGAAAGTGTAATGGTTAAACAATTGTTTAACCACTGAAAAGTGCAACAGTTAAACAGTTACCAGTTGACTCCATATCCACCCTTCATTACCTGGATGATGGAGCTAGGCCCTGGAAAAATTTCTCCCTTGCCATCTCACACAGTGTTAAACTTTGTCAGTAGAGGGTGCTGGAGGGATGTCGCAGGAGGAAGGGACCTCTCTTTCTGTTTTCAGTGTGCACCTATTTCGGCTTGCTCCTTGCTTTGCAGTAGCATACATTGCAGGACACCAGGTGGCACTTACCCTTTAGCAAGTTTTAGCGCTAGTCCTCAGCCCGTGTGCTCGGCCCGTGGCACCTAGTGCAAGGTTTCCTGATCACCAACCAGCCTCAGCCCCCAGAGTTTGGATCAGCTCCAGCCCACCATCCAGTGGGCTGCAGCCCAGCCTTGTGAAGGGTCTGCCCTTCCAAGTTCCTTCCTCCCTCAGCTGCTCCTCTTCAGCCCTGGGACATCTTTTATGTATTAACATATACTCCCTATACATATATCTTCATGTTACAGTGTCTCTGTTCAAATTACTTAGTTTCCATCTCCTGCCTAGACCCTGACTGATACAGAATTGGTATCTGGAGATCCCTCCTGCTCCTCCTGAAAGCGAGCGTGCGCGCACACGTACATACACGGTTTTTGAGGGCTTTGTTTGGGCCTAAGTGCAATGCTCAGCTACTTGCCAATTGGAAATGAGATGTGAATAATCTATTGCATGCTGTGGCATCACAATTAAGCCCTTGTGTCCTTGTGTTTAATTGCGATGAAAATGTCAAAGGAAGCAGATTCCTTGGAATCCCAAGCAATTGCTTGACCTGACTGTTCCAGCAGTAGTGATGACTACATGGGCTGTGATGTGGAGTGGATTTTCCTGACTTTACTAGAGTATTTACACAGAGAAAGTGATGGAATCAGGTCCTCTAACGTCTTTCAGCTCAAGTGACAGTCTGAGAACCAGAGAGCTTCTATCTTAGCCCTAAAAGAATTGCTGTTTCTTATTACCACAGAGCTGCTACTTCTGAAAATAAGACATAAAATTTAATTGCATGGGTTGTGGAATTAGGATAGTTAAATTCACAGTGTTGCAAAATTTCTTGTGTTAAAATTTACGGCATTGACTGGGAAAGAATGGGATTCTGAAACTTGGAATATCTGATTGGATTCAGATAAAACTGACAATCCTGAAACCCCAAGTCATGCTGAGCTTCCTTGGCCAGTGAAAGTCCTTGGCCTTCATTGTCTGAATAGACTAGACTTCTTTAGCTTGAAAACCTTTATAACCTCATTTGGGGCAGATGCCTTGAAAGGGGATGTATGTTCTTCTCAAGACCCACCACGACCATCCCTTGTTCCATTAGCCCTATAACTAAGGTCAATTCTCAGCATGCTCCAAGGACAGATATATACTAGGATTGGGCAGGGAGATAACTCAGACGCTAAGCAAATTGCAGGACTTTGCTAATACACCTATCAGGAGAAACCTGGAGAGTAAGTATGGGAATGGATTCTAAGGGTGTTACCTATTGTGGTTCTGGATTTTCTCCACCTTGTATTTTTACAAGGCTTTTTGCTTTATATTCTTTGAAGTCCTGGAGAAAAAGCACAATTCTTTGTGACTGTTATGATTTTTGTGGATTATAAGTTTTAAAAATTCCCTCTTTTTTCCTTTGGTGATAACAGACAACATAGAGTTCAAGCAACTATTAATATTATTATGCTCATCTTCTAGGTAGAATTTTTTTTTTCCATCAATCTATTTTCAACTTTTAGGTAGTATTTCATTTTAGGGGTATCTCTTATAAATAGTCCATATCTTTACTTCCCCTCACATAAACCATCTGTTATAGGCACTGTGTGTTAGATTGACATGCCGTATTTTACCTTGTTTGTTTTCCTGTTTGTTTTGTTTCTTTTTGTCTTTGATCAGTTTTTTGTTTGCTTTTATTCTTGTTCCTGTTTTTCACTCTAGGGGTTCAGAAACAATATATGGCTTTTTTTCTAGTAGTTAACCTTAAATTTTTGACATCTATTTAACATTTTTCTATCTTCTAATCAGAATGTATAGCTTCTTCTTGCATAAGATGTTTGCATGTTTTCTTCCAGTATTTCATCCACCTCTCAAATTAAGATAATCTCAGATATTAGTTCTGGGTTTTTTTCTGTAATAAAGAATTTTTAGAGAATTTTTACTGCCTTCTAGATTGCCATTGTTTTTATATTCCATGTATTCCTTTTGTATTCATTATTTTTTCTTTAGCAAGAAAACACCCTATAACAGTATTTCAGAAAATATCCATGGATGTTAAACTTAAGGTCCTTGCATGTCTGGATTTTCCTCCTCTCCTCTGAATGCTACTTTGGCTGCTTGGTCTATCATTAACTGAGATTTAGGCTGAAATCTCTCAGTATGAATGTAGGTTTTTCTATTTGTTCATGTAGTTGTGTTCATTTTGCTTTATCGAAAAGCAAACATTTTATTAAACATATATAATTATAGAGCTTTTTACATCTTCTTGGTGATTTGAACTTTTTGAAAAATCATTGAGATGATCCTCTTTCTCTGGTGACGCTTTTTGTTTAAAAATCTCTCATTTGACATTGATAGAGCCACTTCAGCATTCTTTTTAAAAAATCATCTTTAGTGTCAATCTTTGAGCATCCTTAGGCTTAAAAGTGGCTCTTAACTGCACATAGTTGGATTTTTTCAAATAATAAACTTTGTTTTTTAAATGGATAAATGTTTCAGTTTAATTATTTTTCAGTTAAATTTTTTAATAGAAGTTATATTTTGAAAAATTTAAATCTACTGAAAATTTGCAAGTATAGTAAGCACCAATTAGTTTTGCCAGTTATTAACATTTTACCCCATTCTCTCTAAATAAATATGTCTCTACATAAATGCATATTTAGATATACATAAAATTCATAAATATATATACATATATGTAGTTTTATGAACTATATGAGAGTTGACTATCAGGAACATTTTTCTCACAATGATAGAACTATCCACTCTAACATTTTAATATTGACATAATATTATCATCTAATATATAGTCCATATTGAGATTTCTTCCCTAATTGTCCCATTAAGGATTTTTATCAATATCCCTGCTACCCAGGATCCAACCAAAGGTCACGAACTACATTTCATTTACTTTTAGTCTCCTGTAATGTGGGACAGGTCCCCAGCCCCTTTTCATTTGTTATTCTTTTTTTAAAGTTTTTCATGGCATTCTCTGTTTCTCTCTCTCTCTCTCTCTCTCTCTCTCTGTGTGTGTGTGTGTGTGTGTGTTTTAAAATCCATCTCAGTTGTTTTATAGATATCCTTCTATTTGGATTTGTCTGATGCTTTTCCCTTTCATGATTAGCTCTAGGTATATATTTTTGGCAGGAGTACTACACAGATAGGTAATGTTCTGTCCTTATCAGTGTGGTATAATAGGGATGTGTGTGACACAGCTGGCCTTACTGTTAGTAATATTAAGTTTGGTCAATTGGTTACGGTGGGTTTCTGTCAGATTTCTCCACATTTTGCTTCCCAACAGTTGTTTACCCAATATTTTATCATCCATTGGTGATTTCTTTTTTTCTTTTCTGGCTATAAAGGAGTCTGTTGCTATCGTTGCTTCTACACTTGTTAGTTGGCAGCCTACTCTAAGAAAGAGCTTCCCCTTCTTTCTCCTTTGCCTCATCTTTTAAAAAATAAATTTCTAGTATCCGCATGGGTTCATGAATGATTTTGTTTACTCAGTGTTATAATATATTCCTATCATGATTCATTTTAAGATTTAAATGATACTATATTTGGCCGTGAAAGCTCTTTGAAGCTCCTGTGTCAAGGGATCTTGTGTCCTTTTGATAGTACCCACCAGTTTTTGAACACTTCTTTACTCTCTGGTATAAGATCTTCCTTTTTACCTAGCCTGTCTCTGCCCTGTAATCAGTTCATTTCTCTTATGTAGTGGAGAATGGATTCAGAAACTGAAATCTGGATACTAGATGTGTTCCTTGTAGAGATTTGATTGCTTCTAGGTCCTTTCTGTGGCAAGAACTAACTAATGATGCCTCGATTCCATTCTAAAATCATAGCATTTCTTTTCTTTTCTCCACATATTTGACATTTGTACCTCTCTTCTCCCACAATGAAAACCTGGGTTCTCAAGAATACATTTGCTCAGTCCTGCAAGAAATTCAAAATATTTCATAATTGCTTCATCAACAACGAACTCAGTAAGTCAAATTTAAGATTTCTTTGCAGTTTTCTTTTTGTCCTTAGATTAAACTGTATTTCACTGAGGGTGTATTGTCAGAGTACTATGTTCAGAAGTTATTTAGATTATTTTTTTCCTTCTATGTAATTATGTATCAATATGACATATAGCTATGTTCTTTAGTTTCTGTTTGCATTTGATTTTAGGGTTTCCTCATTCTTGTTTTCAATGTATTTTTTAAATACATAAAACATTAACATGGTTCAAAAGTCAAAAGTATATAAAAAAGTATACTCAAGAACTGATTCCATTTTCTCTCCATTCTACCCACTTAGGTAGCAAATTTTATTTCATCCTTTCTGTTTTATTTTGCAAAAATAAACTTATATATATTCCCATTTCTTCTTTCTTACACAAAAGATGACAAATTTTTTTACACCTTGTTTTTTCACTTCAAAATATATCCTGAAAACTACCTGTAACAGTTCGTAGAAATCCTCCTCATTTTTTTGTATGTTTCAGTAGCTTAAGTGTGATCATTGGTTGATTTTTAGATCTAACATTTTATTTTGCGCTTTGTACTTACCCTGTTTGTTAAATTTTCTGCCTTCTTGCATTTTTCAGTATTTTATAATTCAATATTTTCCCCAACTAGTTTAGACTTTCTACATTCTTTTTCTTCTCCTTTTAGATGTTATCCTAGAAATTACAGCATGCATCGAAGTTTAAAGTTCTTTGATAACTTTACCATCCTTCTGGAAAATGCAATGATCTTGGAATATTTTAACTCTAAATATCCCTCTCCCAATTTATATACTATTGTTATGTATTTTATTTCTGTATTTCAAACCCTGAAGACATATTATATTCATTCAATCTTTATTTAGATGAACTTGCAAATCCTTCTCACATCTCTTAATTTTCATGTTGCATCATTGTTAATTCTACCTGAGAGATAGAGGTTAAGTTTTCCTTTATTTAGTTGACAAACTCTGTTTATGTTTGTCTGAAAATATCTTCATTTCACCTTGGTTCTAAAAATATTTTTGCTGGGAATAGAATTCTAGGTTGACAGTTATCTTCAACCTACTAAAAGAAAAGATCATTCCACCATTTTCTGTCTTATTGCTGTTGATCTGACACTCTTTTGAAGAAAATTGGTTGTTTTTTTCTTTGACTTCATCTAGGAATGCTCACCTTATCTTTGGTTTCCAGCAGTGTCACTATGCTGTGTCTAGGCATGGGCATATTTTCACTTATTCCAACTGAAATTCACTGAACTCCTTGAATCTGGATTGGTTATGAACAATTCTCAGCCATTGTCTTTTCAAATGTGGTCTCTGTTCCACTCTCTTCTTCAGGAACCCCTGTTGAGTGCCTTCGATCTTACCTCTGCCTTCTTAATCTTTTGCATTTTCTATCTGTTTATGTCTTTGGAATACATTCTGATAACTTCTTTTGATTGTGTGTATGTGTGTGCTATTTACTGAGTTATTAACTTTGGTCATCACATTTCTTAATTCTAGAAATCCTGTTTGGTTCTTTTCCTTATTTGCTAAATTGGTTTGTAATAGTTTCCTGCTCCCTGCAGATGTTTTCAAGCATATCTTCCATATTTCTTTAAACCTAATAATCAGAGTTCTTTCAGAGTTCTCTCATAGACAGTCAAAATCTGGGGGGTGGTGTGTGTATCTTTGTGTGCATGTGCACACCTGATAATGATTTTTCCCCTCATGTTGACTTGTGTTTAATATGTATCCTCATCACTGGTTACTGACTATTGTCTTGGAAATATCTCTTGAAACAAGTGGATAACCAGAAAAAATTACAGTCTTCTGGAGAGCATTTGAGTTTTCTTCTTCTAGGCACCAGAGGGAAAATCTGGTCCTGGACCACCTTAGCCAGAGGTTTTGGTTCTGGTATTACACAGGATGTAAGATCTCACAGGAGGCCTGGATTCCTCTGGTTCATTCTCAGCTTTGGGCCCTCAGGTTATTGAGGGGAGAGGCTTCCATTAGACTTGCTGTTATGGAATCATTGGGGTATCCCTTCACCAGCCAGAAACCTCTGTGACCAGTGGCACCTTTGCCCAAGTTTTGCTTGGGCCCACTGGGCCCACTTGGCCTGGCAGGCTGTGCTCAGCTCGCACTCCTGGCCTGGATCCCATGCCTGTCAAGTGTAAGCAGAGTGGTGAGGTGAGTGAGCCAGTGTGGGGTCCAAGCCACTGCACACAGCCAGGCATGCTGTGGGGCGGGCAGCTCCAGGTATCAGCATGGGTGCCAACCCCCTACAAGGCTGCAGCTTAACCAGGTGACCTGCAAGCAACTTTCACAGCTGCCATGGCACCTGGAAGCTTGGAGATGCCAGAAACTGCAGAGCCCCAAAGAGGGTGTCACAGCCCTGGCTTGGGGAGCTTCTAGGTCTGGTCTCCCTGAAGGGCCACAACTCTTCTCTCCTTCTTGTAGCATGCAATGTGGTGAGCAAGGGGTGTGTTTCAGCCCCATTTGTGTTACAGCTTTCAGCCCCACCATTCAGCAGGTCCCAAGTTCTTGTCCCACACTAGGGAAGAATGAGGTACCTGGACAAGTAGAGGGTGAGCAAGGAGAAGAGGAACTTTACTGAGTGATAGAACAGCTCAGAGGAGACTCACAGTGGGTAGCTCCTCTCTGCAGCCAAGGTGTCCTGATGAGTGTTCAGCTCTCAGCAGAGAGGAGACTGTGGAGTGGGTAGCTCCTCTCCACAGCTGGCTGTCCCAATGTCTGTTCAGCTCTCAGTAGGGAGGAGACCCTGGAGTGGGTAGCACCTCTCTGCAGCTGGTTGTCCTGATGTCTTTGAGTCTGGCTGAGTCCAGGGTTTTTATAGGCTTCAGAGGGGAGGATGTGCATGCTGATTGGTTCATGGGTCTCCATGGGTGGGCCCAGAAAGAGTACCATAAGTTCCCACTCCTGTCTGCAGGAATGGCAGCCTGGTCCCTAGGCTTTAGGCCTTCCCTGGCTTGAAGGTGAGGCTTCACTGGGGACCTGCCCATTTCTACCCAGAAGCCTGTTTGCCCCCTACTGCTGCTTAAGGTGCCCAAGCTGTTCATGCTGATGGGTGCCTTCAGGGCAGCACCAAGCTCCTCTCAGCAACCCCCTTAGCTTCCCTCCCATGCTCATTGGTGCTCAAAGTCCAGAGGAGGCAAAGGCAGCAGGGGGCTGTCATGTCAGTGCTTCCCTGAGCTTGCTCACACCTGGCTGGGTTGCAACAGCACCTGGGCTTGGCCTCAACTTTGCTCCC
Source organism: Theropithecus gelada (assembly GCF_003255815.1). Classification (NCBI taxonomy): domain Eukaryota; kingdom Metazoa; phylum Chordata; class Mammalia; order Primates; family Cercopithecidae; genus Theropithecus; species Theropithecus gelada. The sequence continues at coordinate 34,922,623 of NC_037675.1, read as the reverse complement.
CTAGACTGAAGTGAGTACTGGGAGTGGGGAGAGGGCAGACAGTGGGAGCAGGCACTTTCTTCTTCTTCTTTTTTTTTTTTTTTTTTGGAGATAGAGTTTCATTCTTGTTGCCCAGGCTAGAGTGCAGTGGCATGATCTTAGCTCACTGCAACCTCCGCTTCCCGGGTTCAAGCAATTCTCCTGCCTTGGCCTCCTAAGTAGCTGGGATTACAGGCACCCGCCACTACGCCCAGCTAATTTTTTGTATTTTTAGTAGAGACGGTGTTTCACCGTGTTGGCCAGGCTGGTCTTGATCTCTTGACCTCATGATCCGCCTGCCTTGGCCTCCCAAAATGCTGGGATTACAGGCGTGAGCCACCTCACCCGACCTGGGAGCAGGCACTTCTAAGCCTTCTCTGCACTTTGTTGACAATGCAGAGATGCCTGGATCTGCAGCAGTGGCTGGGCAGCTGCAGTTGTGCCTGGGAGGGTGGGATTCCTGCTTGCTCCCAGCCCCCAAGAGCATAGGGATGCCTGGGTCTGCAGCTGTGGCTGGACAGTCATTGCTGTGCCTAAGGAGTGCAAAGCTCCAGCCCTGTCAACTCAAAGGAGCAGGGCCTGTTCCCAGCTCTGGCCAGGTCCATGGAGTGCACAGCCCCAGCCGCATCTCCTCCACTGCAGCTGGCATCATGGGGCAGTGGCTGCTCTAGACAGCCCACTGCTGCGATCATTGTCACCTTATGTGGGTCTGGGCTTTAACATATGTCCCTTTTATAGCCAAAAGGCATTAACATGCAAGTTCAAATCTAGTGGGAGCAATAAATCCCTTCCAGACAAAATGGCTTTCTATAGTTACTTACCTCCAGAGTTACTTTTGTTCTAATAACTTCTGTGTTGTTAGCTGCTCTTACCTTTAAGAAAGGTGTGCATTTCTTCTTCTTTTAATGTTTTAATCAGGGATTTGAGGTTCGTTTTTGCTGTTTTCAAGAGGGCCTAGCCCATTATTACAGATGATCTGAAGTATTCCAGTTGCCTCTAACAATTTATTTCTGCCTGCTTTCTGATTTGGAAGGGTTAGTATGCTTCCATTTTTGGTTATAAAGCAGGCCAAACGTTGTTACTTTCCAGTGCTGTATGTATATAGAATGTATATAAAATGAGAGAAGGAAGTTTTTCTGTGCCAGGTGCCATAAGTGTTTTTATAATTAATTAGTCTTTACTACAACCCTGGGAGATGATAGAATTGGAGGTGGCTATTGTTATTCCCATTTTATGTAAGAGGGAAATGAGGTTAAGTAACTCCACTAAGGTCATAAAACTAGCAGGTGGCCAAGCCGTAGAGTCAAGCCAAGGTCTGACACTCATAGCCTGGCTCTTAACCACTGCATCCCAGCAGTTTCCATTTACAGAGATGTAGCCAGTTACTGTAATTAAAATCATTAGAGATCTAGTGACTTTGAACTCAATTTTGACTCAATATGCACAGAAATCATAGACTCAATATGTACTGATGCTATAATACTCAAGGAATTGCTAGTCAAAGCCATGATTCCACCCGTATTTACCTTGTATCCGTGTACATACACAGGGCTGCACTTCTCACCTTTGCACCATCAGCAGAGACATTGGCTAATCCTTGGCCAGGGCAACACCACTTCCACAATTTATTTTCTGTTCTTTTTTTTTTTTTTTCCTTCTCTCTAGACATTTAGTGCAGAAGGAGGCAATAGGTTATTTACTGTCTGCCATCATGTTGCAAATTGGGTTCACTAATCAATTTTTTTAAATATGAAAAGCTGTTAAGAGTATGAATTTTATTCCTTTTGGCTTCTGTCATTCCTGTGGGTTTTTATATGAAGCCATACATTGTAGTGGTTAAGAATGTGGGCTTTAGAACCAGGCTGCCTGGGTTCAAATTCTGACCCTGCTACTTACTAGTTCTATGACTTTGGGCAAATTATTTGACCTTTATGTGCCTTGGTTTCCTCAGCTGAAAAATGGAGAAACAGGAACTACCTCATAGTGTCAGGAGGAGGATTAAATGTAAAGTAGTTGAAACAGTGTTTGACACAGTGTTATTATCATAGTGTTATTATGAGGATTAAATGTATAGTAGTTGAAACAGTATTGATAACAATTTAATGCTTATTCTTACTAATATTTTCATTGTTTATTTCTGAATAGTCTCTAACTGCAGGGTTGTTTTTCTGAATCAAGAATTTTATTGGAAAAATTTCCAAGTGATTAGTATATTTGTGTTTATTTTTACTTTTTCCAGGTTTATTACATATTTTAAACAGAAACGTAACAAAAATTTCAAAACCACAAGTCTTATAAGGATTTCAGTAATCTAATACCTGAACAAATTTTGTTACAGAAACATTTGAGAGTGTTTATTTTCTACAGAATAGAAAGTTATTTGTGTACATATAGATCATCCTCGTTAATGTTAATTTTCTAATACTCTATACTTTTTAGCCTACTCGATCTGAAAATCAAGGAAACTCTCTACAGTCTCTAGATACATGTATTTTGGATTTAGTTTTTTTTTTTTTTTTTTTTTTTTTTTTTGAGATGGAGTTTCGCTCTTGTTGCCCAGGCTGGGGTGCAATGGAGCAGTCTCAGGTCGCCACAACATCTTCCCCCCAGGTTCAAGCACATCTACTGCCTCAGCCTCCCGAGTAGCTGGAATTACAGACATGTACCACCACGCCCGACTAATTTTGTATTTTTAGTAGAGACGGGGTTTCTCCATGTTAGGCTGGTCTCGAACTCCCGACCTTAGCTGATCTGCCCGCCTCGGCCTCGCAAAGTGTTGGGATTACAGTTGTGAGCCACTGCGCCTGACTGATTTAGGTGTTTTTTTTTTTTTTTTAAATCTTTGCTTTGTAGTTAGTGGATTCTTCTGATCCTTGCTGAAGGAAATTTTTTTTATTGAATTATTCTTTTTCCTGTCTTTTATTACTGTTTTCTCAGAATCTCTGAGAGTCAAATTTTGGTTTAAGATTAGAGTGCTTTATAGGAGCTAGAAGAGCAAGCTATTCTCCCTGTCACTGGATTAGCACCAACTGAAACAGGGACTGAGACATTGAGATACTGGTATAAGAAGGTGGTGGAAACATACAGTTAAGCTTGTTCTTGCTCATTTTTAAACCATAATATTTCTTTGACTTCAAATAACACAACAACTTTCCTCCTCCTCCTTCTGGCATCCCTAGGAGGAAGCCAAAAGAGCCAAGGGGAAATCAGATTCTACATGAAGAGGTAAGGACACTCTCCCAAGCCTTATTAACTGGGAGCAGCCTGCTCTCTCATAGGGCAGCTCTTCAGAGGCTGTGTTTCATGATATTGCAGACATGGTGCCTGCTTATTCTCAGGCTTCCATGAGAATTTTTCCTCTCCACACTCTATCTATGAAAGTTGCTAGGCAGCAAGGAGATAAAAGTGTTAGAGGATGCGACCATTTTCTTGCAAGTTTTTGTCTGTTTCTACCTACACAGAGCAAAGAAGCTTTCCTGTAGGGATTTATCTTCAAAAGCAAAGCATTCTTGTCTTTGCTTCTCTGCCTACATTATTAGTAGTAATGGAATGGCCCAGTTTTCTAACACTACAAAATCAAGGGAGCACAACTTACGCATTTAACTGCCTGTGCTGTACTTCCTGCCTTGAATGCCTTCCCCTGCCATGGAAAGACTTTGAAGGTTGCTTAGTGCAGGGGTTGGTATTTCACTAGTGGAGGGAGTTGATTTGCTGCCAGACATTCTCTTGTGCAGCCGTGTCCCTTCATTCCCACATGGGCGCTGTTCTTTGTATAATGAATGACACCCTTGCCTGCCATCAGCTGGACCGGTCTTTGGAACTCTTGATCCAGCAGTGGTGATGGGCTTGCTGTTACTCACTACTCTTTATCTAGCAATCACTACAGTGTATCAGAAGAGCAACTATCTGGCATAAGAGAAAAAACTTTAGCAGGGTTTGATTCTCTTGTTCTTTTACCTACCGAAATCTTATCTTTGCAAGACAAGTTTAAACACTACTTCTGTTTTTATCCTTTATCTTAACTTAATTTCCCACTACACGATGCTATAAAGTTCAAGGGACTCAACATATACTGCCCTTGTAGTTGTCAGTCAGAATGTTTTATTTTACTTGGTTTTGTATGTATGTTTGGGGAAAAAAACTAAATAACCTTTTATGAAGTAGTCATTTAACAGCAGCTGCATAACTGGATGATCAAATCTGAAGTGGTGTTTAGCAATTTCTGTTACCATCTAAACTAATCAGCCAATGGACAAAGTAGTGTATTTCCATTAGTGTTTTTTTTTCTTAGAGATTATTTGTGCATGCAGAAAACTTTATTTTGTTTTAAAACATGATAACAGAGTATCTTTCCCAGTCTGGGTGCTAAGAGGAGGTACTGGCCACATTTGCCTCTGCAACCCTCCCTTTCCTGTTTCTCATGGCTTAACCTCTTGATGGACTATTTTTCTGTTAGGTTGTAAATACCTACTGACAGTGCATAATCATATACAGGCCCAAGAGTCATTCTATTGCTTCGATCATCTGTCTCAGCCATTGTATATCTCTAGTTTAACTTTGTCAAAGGTCTTAGACGTCAGCACATAGTAGCCCCCAAATAATAACACATGATCATATGATCAAATTAATGAACAGACTTTACTTTCACTTGCAATCACTTCTTCTACTACTCAGTGTAGAATGAAAGGGTTTCCTTTCTTTAGACAACTACCTGGGAATCTTCTCCAGGTCTCTCTATTGGCCAGTCACTCAACCAGAATTTTTGAGCAAGATCTATATGCCTCAAACCATTATATGCACTATGGAATGAATATACCGAAGTAGGTTCCCTTGAAGGAATGTCAATCTAGTTGATTAGGCAACATATACCCACATAACTCGGTGAATGAGATTATGGTATATGAATCAACATTATCAACTACTATAAAGAAACTACTCGTTAATGTGTTTTAAAATTCCTCTAGCTTTATTAAGATAAAATTGACAAATACAAATTGTATATATTTACAGCATACAATGTGATATTTTGATGTTTGTGAAATGATTAAATCAAGTCAATTAACATATCCATCACCTCGTATACTTTTTTTGTAGTGAGAATACTTAAGATCTACTTTCTTAGCAATTTAAAGTATGTAGTAGATTATCATTAATTCTAGTAATCATGTTGTACAATAGATTTTTAGAAGTTACTCATCCTGTCTAACTGAAATTTTGTATTATTTAACCAATGTCGTCTTCTTCCCCCTCCCCCTGACAACCCACCATTCCACTCTGGTTCTAATAATTCAACTTTTTAGATTTCACATATATGTGAGATCATGTGGTATATTTTTCTATGCGTGACTTATTTCACTTCGCATAATGTCCTTCAGGGTCATCCATGTTGTCAAAAATGACAGGATTTCCTTATTTGAGGCTGAATAGTATTCCACTGTGTATATATACCACATTTTCTTTATTCATCTTCTATACATCTGATGATGTATACCTAGGTTGCCTCTATATTTCACTATTGTGAATATTGCTGCAATGAACATGGGAGTACAGATACCTCTTCAATGTATTGATTTCATTTTCTTTGGGTATATACCCAGAAATGGGAATGCTGGATAATAGTTACATTTTTAGATTTTTTGGGGGGCACCTCCATACTATTTTCCTTAATGGCTATACTAATTTACATTTTGACAACAGTGTATGAGGATTCCATTTTCTCCACTTATCTTTTTGATAATAGCCATTCTAATAGGTGTGAGGTGATACCTCATTGTAGCTTTAGTTTGCATGTCCCTGCTGCCTAGCAGTATTGAGCATTTTTTCATATACCTGTTGGTCATTTGTATGTCTTTTGAGAAATGTCTATTTGGGTCCCTTGCTCAATTTTTAATTGGGTTGTTTCCCTGCTATTGAGTTCCTTGTCTATTTTGAATATTAACCCCTTATCTGATATATGGTTTACAAATATTTTCTACCATTCTGTAGGTTGTCTCTTCATTCCATGGATGGTTTCCTTTGCTGTGCAGAAGCTTTTGTGTGTGTGTGTGTGTGTGTGTGTGTGTGTGTGCAGAAGCTTTTTAATGTGATGCAGTCCATTTATTTATTTTTGCTTTTGTTGCTTGTCCTATCCAAAAAAATCATTGTTTAGATCAATGTCAAGAAGTTTTTCCCTATTTCCTCTAGTAGTTTTATAGTTTCAGATCTTACATTTAAGTTTTAAATCTATTTTGAGTTGATTTTTGTATATGTGTGAGATGAAGTTCTAATTTTATTCTCCTTCATGTGGATATCCAGTTTTCCCAGGACTATTTATTGAAGAGACTGTCATTTCCCCACTGTATGTTCTTGGCACTTCTGTCAAAGATCAGTTAACTGTAAGTGTATGGATTTATTTCCAGGATGTTTATTCTGCTCCAATAGTCTATACATCTGTTTTTATGCCACTATCATGCTGTTTTGATTACTATAGGTTTGTGGTATATTTCGAAGTCAGGTAGTGTGATGCCTCCAGATTTGTTTTGCTCAGGATTACTTTGGCTCCTTAGACTCTTAGTGGTTCCTGTGAACACTAGGATGGTTTTCTTACATTTCCAAAAAATGTCATCAGAATTTTGAAAGGGATTGCATGGAATCTGTAGCTCACTTGGGGTGTTTTGTACCTTTTAACAATATTAACTCTTCCAATACATGAACATGCGATGTCTTTCCATTTACTTGCATCTTCAATTTCTTTCATCAGTGTTATGGTCATTATACAGATCTCTTACTTCCTCTATTAAATTTATTCCTAAGTATTTGTATTACTCCATTTTCATGCTGCTAGTAAAGACATACCTGAGACTGGGAAGAAAAAAAGGTTTAATTGGACTTACAGTTCCACATGGCTGGGGAGGCCTCAGAATCATGGTGGGGGGTGAAAGGTACTTTTTACATGGTGGCAGCAAGAGAAAATGAGGAAGATGCAAAAGTGGAAGCCCCTGATAAAACCATCAGATCTCATGAGACTGATTCACTACCAGGAGAACAGTATGAGGAAAATCGCCCCCATGATTTAAATTATCTCCCACTGGGTCCCTCCCACAACAAGTGGGAATTATGGGAATACAATTCAAGATGAGATTTGGGTGGGGACACAAAGCCAAACCATGTCAGTATTTAATCTTTTTTGGTAGCTATTGTAAATGGAATTTTCTTTTTCAGATAGTTTATTTTTAATGTATGGAAACACTACTAATTTTCATGTTTTGATTTTTGTGTCCTGCAACTTTACTGAATTTGTTTATCAGTTCTAATAGTTTTTTGATGAAGTTGTTAAGTTTTTTTTTTTTTTTTTTCTCTTACACGGAGTCTTGCTCTGTTGCCTGGGCTGGAGTGCAGTGGTGCGATCTTGGCTTACTGCAACCTCCACCTCCTGGGTTCAAGCAATTCTCTTGCCTTAGCCTCCCAAGTATCTGGGACTATAGGCGTGTGCCACCACACCAGGCTAATTTTTTGTATTTTTAGTAGAGACAGGGTTTTACCGTTTTAGCCAGGATGGTCTTGATCTCCTGACCTCATGATCCACCAACCTCAGCCTCCCAAAGTGCTGGGATTACAGGCGTGAGCCACCGCAACAGCCATTGTGAGTTTTTTTTTTTTTATGTGTAAGATCATGGCATCTTCTAACAGAAAGAGTCACATTTCCTTTCCAATTTGCATGCCTTTTCTTTCTTTCTTCCTAATTTTGCTCTGGCTAGGACTTCCAGTCTTATATTGAATAAAAGTGGTGAGAATAGTCATCTTTATCTTGTTTTTGATCTTAGAGGAAAAGCTTTCAGCTTTCCACCATCCAGTACAATGTTTGCTATGGACTTGTTATATCTAGCCTTTACTGTTTGAGGTGCATTCCTTGTATTCCTAACTTGTTTAGAGTTTTTTTTTTTTTTTTTTTTTTTTTTAAATCATAAAAGGATGTTGAATTTTGTCAAGTGCTTTTTCTGCATCTATTGAGATAATCATATTTTTATCCTTCATTCTGTTAATGTGATGTAACATACTTATTAATTTGCATACCTTGCATGGATGCATCCTTGCATCCCAGGGATAAACCCTACTTAATCACGTTCTTTAATCTTTTTTAAAAATGTTTTTTCTTCTTTGAGACAGGATCTTGCTCTGTTACCCAAGCTGGAGTGCAGTGGCATGATCATCACTTACTACAGCCTCAATCTCCTAGGCTCAAGTGATTCTCCTGCCTCACCCTCCCAAGTAGCTGGGACTACAGGTATGAGCCACCATGCCAGGCTATTTTTTTTTTCCAGTAGAGGCAAGGTCTCACTCTGTTGCCCATGCTGTCCTTGAACTCTTGAGCTAAAGCAATCCTCCCACCTTGGCCTCCCAAAGTGTTGGCATGAGCCACTGTGCCTCGCCTATGATCTTTTAATGTGCTGTTGAATTTGGTTTGCTAGTAGCCTATAATTTTCTTTTCATATGAAAAGAAATTTTCATGCGAAAATTTTCTCACTTTAATAACAAGATAATGTTGGCCCAAAAAATGTGTTTGGAAGGGTTCCCTCCTCTTCAATTCTTTGGAAAAGTTTGAGAAGAATAGGTGTTAATCCTTCTTTGAATGTTTGATAGAATTTAACAGTGAAGCCATCAGATCCTGGATTTTTCTTTCCTGGAAGTGTTGTTCTTTTTTTTGTTGTTTGTTTGTTTTTAAATTACTGATTCAATTTCCTTGTTATTGGTCTGTTCACATTTTCTATTTCTTTATGATTCAATCTTGGCAGGTTATATTTTTCTAGGAATTTATCCATTATTTTTCTAGGTTGTCCAATTTGTTAGTGTATAGTTCATAGAAGTCTCTTAAGAGTCGTTGTATTTCTGTGGCATCAGTTGTAATGCCTCCTTTTAAATTTATAATTGTATTTAAAGTGTCTCTTTTGTTGCTTAATCTAGCTAAAGGGGTATCAATTTTGTTTATTTTTTTAAAAAGCCAACTTAGTTTCATTTATCTCTTCTGTTGTTTCTCTAGTCTCTGTTTTCTTTATTTCTGCTCTGATCTTTCTATTTCCTTCCTTTTGCTGACTTGGACTTTAGTGTTTTTCTTTTTGTTGAAGTGTAAAGTTAGGTTGTTTATTTTAGGTCTTTCTTTTTTTAATGTAGGTGTTTATTACTCTAAACTTCCTTCTTAGAACTGCTTTTTCTGCATCCTGTAAGTTGTATATTGTATTTCCATTTTAATTTATCTGAAGATACTTTCTGATTTCCCTTTTGTTTTCTTTTTTGATACATTGGTTGTTCAGGAGTATATTGTTTAATTTCCACGTATTTGTGAATTTTCCATGTTTTCTCCTGTTACTGATTTCTACTTTAATTGTGGTTGGAAAAGATACTTGATGTAATTTCAACCTTCTTGAATTTGTTAAGACTTGCATTGTGGCCTAACACATGATCTACCCTGAAGAATGTTCTGTGTACCCTTGAAAAGAATGTGTATTCTGCTGTTGTTGGATAGAATGTTCTGTGTAAGTCTGTTAGATCTGTTTGGTCTGTAGTGTTGTTAATGTCCACTTTTTAAGTTGATTTGCTATCTTAATTATCTATTCATTGTTGAAAGTAGGTTGTTGAAGTCCCATACTATTATTGTATTGCTCTCTCTTTCTCCCCTCATTTCTGTTAATATTTGCTTTATATATTTAGGTGCTTTGATAGTGGATATATGTTTACAATTGTTTTATCTTGAATCGATCTCTATCATTTAATGACTTTCTTTGTCTCTGCATTAGCCCATTTTCACACTGCTAGAAAGACATACCCGAGACTGGGTAATTTTTCAAGGAAAGATTTAAAAAAAAATTTTTTTTTTTTTTTTTTTTGAGATGGAGTCTCATTCTGTAACTCAGGCTGGAGTGCAGTGGCACGATCTCGGCTCACTGCAACCTCCTCCTCCCAGGTTCACATGATTCTCCTGCCTCAGCCTCCCAAGTAGCTCGGTAATTGTTTCAGGCTCACACCACCAGACCCGCCTAACTTTTTTTTTGTATTTTTAGTAGAGATGGGGTTTCACTATGTTGGCCAGACTGGTCTCAACTCCTGGCCTCGTGATTTGCCTGCCTCGGTCTCCCAAAGTGCTGGGATTATAGGCATGAGCCACCGTGCCGTGCTGGAAAGAGGTTTAATTGACTCACAGTTCAACACAGCTGGGGAGAACTCAGGAAACTTAGAATCATGGTGGAAGGTGAAGGAGAAGTAAGGTACCTTCTTCACATGGTGGAAGGAAGGAGAAGTGCTCAGCAAAGCGAGGAAGAGCCTCTTATAAAACTATCAGATCTTGTGAGAACTCACTATCATGAGAACAGCATGAAGGAAACCATCTCCATAATTCAATTACCTCTGCCTGGTCTCTCCCTTGACACCTGGGGACTATGGGGATTACAATTCAAGATGAGATTTGGGTAGGGACACAAAACCTAACCATATCAGTCTCTTTTCACAACTTTTGACTTAAAGTCTTTTGTCTGATTTAAGTGTAGCTACCTCTGCTCTCTTTTGTTTACCATTTCGATGGAAGATCTTTTTCTCTCCTTTCACTCTCAGCCTAAATGTGCCTTAAGCTAAAGTGGTCTCCTGTAGGCAATATACAGTTTAATCTTTTCTTTTTTAAATCTATTCAACCACTCCACATCTTTTGATTGGATAATTTAATCAATTTATATATAAAATAATTATTGTAATTCCTTCTGCCACTTAGCTAATTGCTTTCTGTTTTTTAGTTCCTTTGTTTCAATCATTATTTTCTTGCTGCTGCCTTTGTGATTTAATATTTTCTTACTGGTATGCTTTGATTCATTTCTTTCTATCTTTTCCATTATGTGCTATAGGTTTTTTTTTTTGTTTTTGTTTGTTTGTTTGTTTTTTTGCTTTGTGGTTACCATGAGGCTTACATAAAACATAGTTAAAATAATCTGTTTTAAGATGATACTAACAACTTCAATCACATATAAAAACTACATTTTAACTTCTCTTCCCCAAATATGTTTTTGATGTCAAAATTTACATATTATGTATCAATTTCCAAACTATCGTAGTATGAGTTATTTTTAATACTTTTGTCTACTAACTTTATACTGGAGTTAAAATTGATTTATGCACCATCATTACAGTATTAGGATATCTTGAATTTGACTATTCTTTTATAGTAAGTTTTTATAATCTCATGTGTTTTTATGTTGTTAGTGTGCTTTCATTTCAACTTGAAAAACTCCTCTTAGCATTTCCTATAAGGCAGGTCTAGGTGATGAACTCTCACAGCTTTTGTTTCTTTGGGAAATGTATCTCCCTTTCATTTCTGAAGAACATCCTTGCTGAATATCATATTGTTGATTGGCAGTTTGTTTTGTTTTGGCACATTGATATCCTCCTACATTCTCCTGATCTGCAGTTTCTGCTGAGAAATCTGTTTTAGTTTTATGAATGTACCCTTGTATGTGATGAATTACTCTTCCCTTGCTTTCAAATTTCTTTTTGCCTTTGACTTTTGGGGATTTGATTATAACATATATCGATCTCTATATTTAATCTATTTGTGGCTATTTGGGTTTCATGAATGTGAGTGTTCATTTCCTTCTCTAAATTTGGGAAGTTTTCTGTCATTGTTTCTTCAAGTAAGCTCTCTGTCCTTTTCTCTACTCCTTCTAGAACTTCTATAATATGTTTTTACTTGATGATGTCTCATAATTTCCTTAGGCTTTCTTCAGTCTTCTCATCAAAAAAATTTGTTCCATTGGGTAATTGCAAATGACCTATGAGCTCACTGATTCTTTCTTCTGCTTCATTGAGTCTGTTGTTGAAGTTTTCAATGACTTTTTTTTTCAGATAAGTAATTGTGGTTTTTAGCTTCAGATTTTTGTTTGTTTCTATGACTTTGTTAAATTTCTGATTTTGTTTATGTACTGCTTTGTTGATTTCATGTAGTTTTCTACATGTGGGTTTTTTTTTTTTCTCACTTAGCTGCTTTAAAAGGATTATTTTGAATTCTTTGAACAGTTCATTGATCTCCATTTCTTTAGACTCAGTCATTGGTGCTCTATTTTCCTCCTTTGGTGTCATGTTTTCTTGATTATTCATGATCCTTGTGGCTTTGTGTTGTTGTCTGTGCATTTGAAGTAGACCCTTATTCCAATATTTACGGATTGACTTTGGCAGCGAAAGCCCTTTACTAGTTAGCTCATCCAGAGATTCTGGGCAGGCTCTCTGGTGGGTTCAATGGGCAGACTTGCTGCTGTAGTCCTCAGGCTGGCTTTGGCAGTGAAAGCTCTTTACCAGTTAGCCCATCCAGAGATTCTGGGCAGGCTCTCTGGTGGAGTCAATAGGCAGACTTGCTGCTATAGTCCTCAGGCTGGCTTTGGCAGCAAAAGCCCTTTACCAGTTAGCCCATTCAGAGATTCTGGGCAGGCTGTCTGGTGGGGTCAATGGGCAGACTTGCTGCTGTAGTCCTCAGGCAGGCTGGCCTTATGTTGGGATCCACTGGGACCTAAGCCATGGGGGTTGCCTGGCATTATTACTATGTCACAAGTCTTCATGAAGAATGAATTGGGGTTGGGAGAATATTAGTCTCCTAGTGCTGCTCAAACACAGTGTAGCTGTGGTGTGATTTTTGGCTGAAATCAAGGAGTACTCTTTGTCACCTCAAAAGTTTTGAAGACTTTGGAACAGTAGAAAGAACTCTGGGGGCAGTTAGATCAACAGCATTGAAACACCATCCTCCTCTGGTGTGTAAAGAGCAGACATCAAAAAAGAGGCTAAGACAGAAGGATATGAGCACGCTTGTCCTTGAGCAGAAAAGAGGCTTCCTTTGGGTAATCTAAGAATAAATGAGAAACATGAGATCAGTGCAGACATTGACATCAGCAGGTGGAAGTGATGATCTAGGGAAACTGAGGTATTAATGTTGCCTGAATGCTGAGCCACAGAATGGTGAGGCCTGAGGACGTTTGGGTTAAGTTAACTTAAAATACATCTTCATTTTCATTCCTTCCCTTTCATTCTCTTTGTTACTATAGATAGGCCTTTGCCATTTCACATCTAGGCTCTTAACTCTGTAACATGCTTTCCATTGGTTTTCTTTCCCTTGTCTCATTCAGCTTCAGTCCATCTTGATCAGTTACCAAACTGATTTTTTCTAATAATATGACAAAAACCGTTGCTTTTGTTATATTATTAGAAACTCTTGAAAATAAGGAAATATACACAGTCATTGGAGCTTCAGGATAGAGGTGGTAGAGTGATAGAGAGGATGGGGATCAAAGTAGCATGAGATCTCGCCTATCTTATTCTCTAATTCTCATAGACACACAAAGGGATATGTGATTCTCATGACAATTCTAGCATGTCAGAACTGTTCATCCTTAGCATTTTTGTTAAGTTGATTAAAATAAGCAAATAGCACTGGAAGAAATAATGAGCAATGCTGCTAAACATCTAACTTAACAACAGGCAAAACCTGAGCAAAATTTTCCTCTATTCATAGATTCAGAAATTTGGAGTCATATCTATATCACCTGATGCTTTGGCTGGTTTCTCTAGAAGCACATTCTGAGACAGGGATTCAGGTGCACATGTTTTATTAAAGGTGTTTGTCTAGGAAGAAAATCTGTGGGAAAGCAAGGGAGTAGAATAAGGAAGGGAAAGAGGCAAAGCAAGGAATAAAATTTCGAATAAAGTAGAGCTCATCCATGGGCTACGAGTTGGGGGATCCGGAGCATACATCACACTGTCTTTTGTACCCTACCCTGTAAGTCTTTGGCAATGTTGACAGAGATGAGGAGGTGGGGATTATAGTCTTCTGAGCAACATTGGCTGAGGACAAGCTTCTATAGAGGAAGGCACTTGTGAGCTGTTATCAGCCAATACTCACAGGAGCTAAGAGAATGGGTACACAACCCACTAAAAAAGATTCAAGTGAGATAAAAACAGCATCTATTACAGTTTACCCTAGTGAGATCCATTGTTTCTCACACATTAAGGTCATTTCATTAAGTTATAGATTCTAGTGGATTCTGTTTGGTCACAGTTCTGGCAAAACATACAAGAGGAAGGTTAGCAGGAACAGTATAGCCTGACTGGTGCAGTCGTCCTGAAGTCACAACTAATACTCATAATCTCCACCCTTTACTAGTAGTTCTAGATTCTTCTCAGTCTCAGCCATCAGTTCTACTGGTCTAGATGGCCTAGCTGGTGGGATAACTCACACTTTGTTTTGTTTTCTTTCGTATGGAAACGAGGGAGCTTTATTGGTTACATATTGTACTGCAGAGTCAACAGAGAGCATTTGAGCCAGAGGATACATGCAGATAGGCAGCTTCAGTGATACACATGAACCCAACAAGCCCTGGGCCGCTGCTCATGGCTTTGCCCTGGCTTCCAGTGACAGGTTCCAGCCTCCTTGGTTCCATGCTTGGAGCAGGAATGTAGAAGCTGTTGCACCTAAACTCCAAGGGGCAGGGGTGAGACCAGAGCACCTGCCCGAGCAAGTAGGTGTGGACCAACAGACTGCCCCCAACAAAGGGGCCTATAATGCAATAGCCAGTTTATTTGAGGGCTACCTTCTTAGCCTTCCCAATCTTTAAAATACAAAAAAATAGAGTTTATTCTCTAAAAAATACATTGCATTCAGTATATGTTCTGAGCAGGAAAGTAGGGCCCCTTTCCTATGATCTTGGTTGTGAGGCATTGAAGAGAACCCTGTTCTGCACTCAGGGTATTCAAAAATAATGCCTAAAAGCAGCTCTTTCCAGAGCAATCTTATCGGAGAAAAAAAAAAAACAAAAAAACTAAAAACAACAAAAAAACCAAAAAACCCATGCCAAGGCAGCCAGGGACCCAGCCCCTGGGTCCCTATTCCTTTACTGGGAAGTGGTAGCACTTGGAAAAGCCCACACTTTGATCCCTGAGGGATATGAGATCAAGAACCAAGCTCATGTATTTCTTCTTTTTTGCCAGCTGGTTATAGGGAACTCTCTCATAAGGTCATAGGTGTGAGCTAAGAAGAAGGCATTGGCTCAGGAATGGTAGGTGTTGTGGAAATCTGGACCACTTGTTCCCATAGCTTACCTGTGACCTCTGAACCTGCTCACACCTGATTCTAGATGTACCACTTTAATCTTACGGTGTATTTCTTCTGAGCCCATGTAACCTCATGACTTGGTGGGTCATGATGGGTATTTATAGCTGCAGGTCACTTGGTATCTCATGATAAGGTATTCCATCTCTGTCATGCCAGGAGTTATGTTTCAGGTGGTATATAATTCTCTATATACCTTCTACATGCAGAACCCTAAGAATATGCTGTGACTCTCTACTTGGGGCTTGCCTGAGACTTCACAAGACAGCTTTTTCTCACTCTAATATTGTTGAGTCTGCCAAATGGTATGACCCAAGTGGCAGGATGGCTTGTACTACAGTCTGAGCTTGATACTGATTTCTTCCTTCCTCTGAGCTCCATTCATAATTGGACACCTTCAAAATCATTTGATAAATGAATCAGAATGTTATTCCCAAGTATGAACTATACTTAATACTTACTAACAACTGTGATTTTTTTTTTCCTCTTAGTGGTGGTAGGTACAAGGTATAATAAACTGTCTTTACTTTGGAGGTGATGTCTTAGAATACCCGAGAGCATTATACCCCAGAATTTTGGAGCTAGAAGGACTCTGAATCTTGGTAGTTTATTTCCCACTCTCTGGAGTCCATATATCTTACAAAGACATTGAGAATACTTACCACTTCTAGCTTACCATGTCTAATTAACATGATCTCATCAATACACTAGATATAGTGTGATGTTCTGCAAAACGTTCGGATGATCTAGGTTGCTTTGGGACTATGATATAACAGAGGAGAATTAGGAATCTGGGGCAAGATGATGAATGTACGTTGTTCCTTAGACGTGAATGGGATCTGCTTCTGATCTTTCTTTCTCAAAGATATGGAAAATAATACATTAGCCAGATCACTACCTGTATATCACATTCTAGACCGTGTGTTAATCTCTTCTAGTAAAGATACCACATCTGGCACAATAACTGCAAGGCTTCTGCTTAAGTTTGTGCTAGTCCACTGCCATCACAATAATTCATCATGTATTTGTGGAGGCCACACAGGTGAATTACAGAAGATTGTAAATCATGACATGGATCATGATTTATAGTCATGGATCACCACCACTGCATTATTTAAATCTGATAGTGTTACTGAGCAAAAGGGGTCACTGCCTGATGTGGTAGAAACCAATACTATGATACTGGGTTTTTGAGAAAAGAAAAGCATTATATTGAAAGTCAACTCCTACGGAAACAGAAATCAAACTCGAATTGTCTCCCGATGATGGTTTCAAGGCAATATTTTTATTAACAAAGGTTCTGCGGGTAGATTGTGAGATTAGTAGGTGCTTGGTAAAAGGAAAGGGGAAGTCTGGAAAGTCCTTGGGCATGTGCAGGCATCTCTTTATGTTAACTCATGGGTCACATGTGCAAATTTTGGAGGAGTTAGTATGAAATGTGGTGGAAATTCAGGCTGTGATGTCAGCAAGCTCATTCAGCACAAACTGCAGTCAGCCATCTTGGTTCCAACTGATTTCAGCCAGGTTTTGATTTTACTTTTTAATCTCTTAAGTAGAGGACATTTCAGCATGTTATCTTCTGTCCTGCAAACTTGAGAATTTGTTAGTTACTGGTTTCTTACTCTTGAGGTGAGGAGAGCATAGTTTCAGCTTTTTTAGTTTCAATTATTTTTTTCCTTACCTGCTGTCCTGTAAGTCTAAGAATTTAGCCATTGATTTCTTTAACTCTTTGAGGCATTGTTTCAATAGTAGTCCTAATCTCTTTCGTTGCTTCCCAGGAAGCAATATTAAATTTTAATTTATTATTTTGGCTAAAGCTGCCAGCAGTTTCCACTTGACCTTTCCTACTATAATTCTTTTACTTTATTGTTAAACCAGTGTCCAATGTAAGAGTTTTAGAAATTGGCATGTCCATTCCAGTTATACATTGATGAACTGGAGATATGACCACTAAGGTAGATCCATAAACCCAATGAACTCACTATGGGGTCTGTAGGATTGGGTCAGGAATTCATTTATAACCTGACCCCAAACATCTTCTTTAATAGAAGGTCAGAATGGTACTTTGGTTTTCTGAGTATCAATGTCAGTTGGGACCTTGTGTCCAACATCCTTTTTAAAACATGTACAGTCGGCCGGGTGCAGTGGCTCACACCTGTAATCCCAGTACTTTGGGAGGCTGAGGCAGGAGGATCACGAGGTCAGGAGTACAAGACCAGCTTGACCAACATGGTGAAACCCCATCTCTACCAAAAATACAAATTAGCTGGGCATGGTGGCATGTGCCTGTAATTCCAGCTACTCAGGAGTTTGAAGCAGGAGGATGCTTGAACCCGGGAGGTGGAGGTTGCAGTGAGCCAAGATCGCTTCTCTGCACTCCCGCCTGGGTGACAGAGCAAGACTCCATGTCTTAGGAAAAAAAAATGTGTAGCTTTACTTCCCCCAGTACATGGTTATCTGAGTAAATGACCATGGACCCCTTTCAGGAAGGACCAGGGTAATCACTACAATATAAAATTATTTTGGTATTGAAGCTTCTTTATTTTTATTTTGAGATATATATATATATTTTAAATTTTTACATCCTTTCACATTTACAGAAAAGTTGCAAGAATAGTTCAAAAAATTCCTAGATAACTTCTACCCAGATACCCCAAATGTTAACTTTTTACTACACTTACTATAACCTTTTCTTGATAGATAAATGTATATGTATCACACACACCTTTTTTTCTTTTTCTGAACTGTTTAAGACTAAGTTGCAGATATGATTCCCCTTTATTTTAAAACACTTCAGTGTGTATTTTCTGAAAAAACAATTCTCTGGCCAGGTGCAGTGGCTCACCCCTGTAGTCCCAGTACCTTGGGAGTCTTAGGCAGGTGGATTGCTTGAACCCAGGAGTTTGAGACCAGACTGGGCAATGTGGTAAAATCCCATCTTTACAAAAAAATACAAAAATTTAGCCAGCTGTGATAGTGTGTACCTGTAATTCCAGCTACTCGAAAGGCTGAGGTGGGTGGGAGGATCACTTGAGTCCAGGATGTTGAGGCTGCAGTGAGGCAAGATCATGCCACTGTACCTCCGCCTGGGTGCCAGAGTGAGCCCTTGTCTCAACAACAACAAAAAAAAAGAATTCACAGTACACTATGCAGGAGGATACGTTTTAAGAGGTCCCCACCATGGATGCCTGAAACTAGATAGTGCCAAGCTCTGCACATACTATGCTTTTTCTAATATAAAAATACTCAAGGTAAAGTTTAATTTATGAAATGGGCACAGAAAAAGATGAACAATAGCTAATAATATAGAACAATTATAACAATGTATTGAGCCGGGCGCGGTGGCTCACACCTGTAATCCCAGCACTTTGGGAGGCCGAGGCGGGTGGATCATGAGGTCAGGAGATCGAGACCATCCTGGCTAACACAGTGAAACCCCGTCTCTATTAAAAATGCAAAAATTTAGCCGGGCGTGGCGGTGGGCGCCTGTAGTCCCAGCTACTCGGGAGGCTGAGGCAGGAGAATGGTGTGAACCCGGGAGGTGGAGCTTGCAGTGAGCCGAGATCGCGCCACTGCACTTCAGCCTGGGCGACAGAGCGAGACTCTGTCTCAAACAAACAAACAAACAAAACAAAACAAAACAAAACAAAAAACACAATGTATTGAAATAAAAGTTATGTGGTCTTTCTCCTCCAAAATAACCGATTGTACTTTGCTCACCTATTTCGGACTGCAATTGACCTTGGGTAACTGAAACTGCAGAAAGAATAAGGGGAGATTGTGATGATCAAATCGGGGAATTATCATTGATACACTACCATTATCTGAACTACAGACCTTATTTAGATTTTGCCAATGTTTCTAGTAACATTCTCTATACCAAAAGAATATTCAAGATCACGCATTGCAGTTAGTTGTCATCTCTTTGAGTTCCTTTAACAAACAACAGTTCCTGAGTCTTTGTATTTCATGAAATAGACATTTTTGAAGAGTACAGACTAGTTATTTTGTGCAGTGTCCTTCATTTTGGGTTTGTCTCATAATCAGATTCAGGTAGTGCATTTTTGGCAGAATTACCACTGAAGTGATGTTGTGTCCTTCTCAGTGCATCATAGCAAGAGGCACCTGCTATAGATTAGTTCCATTACTGGCAATGTCTCCTTTATCCAGCTTTATATTCTACTCCCTTTGAATTAGTACCCTGAAGATCCATGTCTAGGCAAATTCTCCCCTTTTCTGTCTGTACACCTTTGCCAGCTCCTGTAGCTTCTTCAATGTACAACCCTCTCATCCCTTAGTAGATCTAAACTTCTGTAGTTGGGGCCATGCTGAGTTTTGACCCTGGACAAGCATTGTCCTATAAGGTACCTGCCTCCATTGAAGCTTCTGCATTGTCTTTGAGTGAGGATTAGCTGTTCTCCCCTAATAAGGGGAAACTTTTACAGACTCAAAAGGTTCAGTGAAATTTGGGTATTCAGTGTTGTCAAGTGTGTCTACTTAGATATCCCCACCCAAGTATCAGAATTCCATTCCCTCTCTATCAGGGACCTGAATTTAGTGTAGAAAACCTGCTAAGGCTGGTAATTCATCCTGCTAAAATTTTGATAGTCATAACATTAATTCCTGACCTTGGTCTTAGTTTGATCAGCCCTCTGGCTGTAAGAGATGAGTTTCTTTAAACACAGCAGGGATGTAAGGAGGCTCTCTGATGTTTACACTTTGGTGACTAATTACTGAGAGCCTATCATTTTCTCTTTAAAGCATCTGCAACAGCTACCAATTCCACACATGCTTATAACTGTATTCCCTCTGATGTTTATCTCACGCTTGAATTATTCCATAAGCCAGTGCATCTTCTAAACCTGTATTTCACCCCATGCCAGTTAGCCACAGGTGACTTTTTTTGTTTTGTTATTAATATATTTTATTTTTTGTACAATTTTTAGAGTTAAAGCATAATTGAGCAAATAGTACATTGAGTTCTATATACTCATTCCACCCCTGCCCCCCAGACAGTTTCTTCTATCATTAACATTTTACATTAGTATGGTACATTTTGTTGCAGTTATTGAACTAATATTGAAATATTGTTGTTGACTATAGTCCATAATTTACATTAAGGTTTACTCATGTTATACCATTCTATGGGTTTTGACAAACACTTCAGGGCCTATTTTTAAAAATTACCATTGTAAGCATTTTTAGGTGTACAGTTTAGTAGTGTTAACTATATTCACATTGTTGTAAAATGGATCTCCAAAACATTTTTTATCTTGCAAATCTAAAACTCTATATCCATTAACAAATTTCCCTTTCCCCCTAGCCCCTGGCAACAACCATTTCACTTTCTGTTTCTAAGATTTTGACTACTTTAAATTACTCATATAAGTAGTTTCATGGAGCATTTGTCTTATTGTGGCTGGCTTATTTAAGATAATATCCTCAAGGTTCACCTATAGAGCATATTAAAGGAGTTTCTTCCTTTCTAAGGTTGAATAGTATTGCATGTGTGTTCCATGTCTTGTTTCCCTTTATATGTTGATGGATATTTGAGTTGCTTCCACCTCTTAGCTATTGTGAATGTTGTACTATGAACATGGATGTGCAAATATCTCTGAGACTCTGCTTTCAATTCTTTTGGATATATACCCATAAATGAGATTGCTGGATTATATGGAAGTTCTATTTTTAATTTTTCAAGGAACTTCCATATTGCTTCCCATGGCAATTGCACCATTTTACAATCCCACTAACCATCCAAAAGGGTCCCAAATTCTCTACATCTTTATCAACACTTGTTGCTGAATTTTTTTGTTTTGTTTTGATAGTAGCCATCCTAATGGTATGAGGTAATACCTCATTGTGGTTTTGATTTGCATTTCTCTGAATAGTGCTGTTGGACATCTTTTCATATGCTTGTTGGCAATTTTATATCTTTGTCTATTCACATGCTCTGTCCATTTAATTTTTCTTTTAAAGTCAGGGTCTCACTCTATTGCCCAGGATGGAGTGCAGTGGCACAATCATGGCTCACTGCAGCTTCAACCTCCCAGGCTCAAGTGATCCTCCCACTTCAGCCTTCTAAGTAGCTGGAATTACAGGTGTGTGCCACTATGCCTGGCTAATTTTTGTATTGTTTTTGTAGAGATAGGGTTTTGCCATGTTGCTCAGCCTGGTCTTAAAGTCCGGAGCTCAAGTGATCCTCCTGCCTTGGCCTCCCAAAATGCTGGATTGCAGGAATGAGCCACTGAACTGGGCCTAAGAATTTTAAAATTAGATTTTCTGATTTTTTGTTGTTAAGTTGTAGGATTTCTTTATATATCCTAGATATTAATCCCTTATAATATATATGTTTTGCCAGTATTTTCCTCCATCTGTAGGTTGCTCTTTCATTCTTTTGTGTCCTTTGTACAAAACTTTCAAAGATTGGATGTAGTTTTAAATTATTGTCAAGTTCAATGTCATGAAGTTTTCCCCTATGTTTTCTTCAGGAAGTCTTTTAGTTTTGAGTCTTAATATTTAAGTCTTTAATCCATTTTGTGTTAAGTTTTGTTTTTGGTGTAAGATAAGGGTCCAGCTTCATTCTTTTGCATGCAGACATCCAATTTTCCCAGCACCATTTGTTGAAGAGGCTGGCCTTTCCTTATTGAGTGATGTTGTCACCCTTGTTGAAGATCATTTTCCCATATACATGAGGGCTTATTTCTGGACTCTCCATTCTAATCCATTGATATTTGTCTGTTTTTATGTTAGTACTACACTGCTTTGATTACTGTGGCTTTTGTAATATGTTTTGAAACCTGGAAGTTTAAGTCCTCCAACTGTGTGTGTGTGTGTGTGTGTGTGTGTGTGTGTGTGTGTTTTCCAAAAGTGTTTGGCTATTTGGGATCCCTTGAGATTTCCTATGGCTTTTAGGCTGAATTTTTCTATTTCTGGAAAAAAAGTGCTATTGGGATTTCGATAAGGATTGTGCTGAATCTTTAGATCTCTTAGGGTAATATGGACACTTTGACAATATTAAGTCTTCCAA
Organism: Theropithecus gelada; assembly: GCF_003255815.1. Taxonomy (NCBI): domain Eukaryota; kingdom Metazoa; phylum Chordata; class Mammalia; order Primates; family Cercopithecidae; genus Theropithecus; species Theropithecus gelada. The sequence goes on along the minus strand of NC_037675.1, from coordinate 34,900,469 downwards.
CCCATGAGCACAGATGTCTCTTTATGTGTCTTTAATTTCTGTCAGCAATGTTTTGTAGCATTCACTATACAAGTCTTTTCTCTCTTTGGTTATGTTTATTTCCAAGTATTTTATTATCTTTGATGCTGCATTAATCTGTTCTCACACTGCTAATAAAGACATACCCGAGACTAGGTAATTGATAAAGAAAAACAGGTTTAATGGACTCACAGTTCCACATGGCTGGGGAGGCCTCACAATCATGGCAGAAGGCTAATGAGGAGCAAAGTCACATCTTACATGACAGCTGGCAAGAAAGCATGTGCAGGGGAACTCCTTTTTATAAAACCATCAGATCTTGTGAGACTTACTATCAAGAGAACAGCACAGGAAAACCTGCCCCCATGATTCTCTTACCTCCCACCGGGTCCTCCCACGACACTTGAGGCTGATTACAATTCAAGATGAGATTTGGGTGGGGACACAGAGCCAAAGCATATCAGATGCTATTATAAATAAAACTTTTCTTAATTTTCTAATTAAGAATGGACATCCTTTTCTTGCTTCTGATCTTTTACTACTGAGTATGATGTTAGCTGTGGTCTTTTCATAAGTGGTCCTTGACATGTTGAAGTAGTTTCCTTCTAGTCTTAGTTTGGTGAGTGTTTTCGTTACTGGCTTTTATATCTTGAAAGGGTATTGAATCTTGTCAAATTATTTTTTCTGCATCAATCGACGTGATCATATTTTTTTTCCTTCATTCTGTTAATGTTACATTGATTTTCTTTTTTTTTTTTTTTAATTTTTTTTTTTCAGCAGGGTCTGGCTCTGTCACCCAGGTGGGAGTGCAATGGTGCAATCATGGCTCATTGCAGCCTCAACCTCCTGGGATCAAGCAATCCTCCCATCTTGGCCTCCCAAAGTGCTAGGATTACAAGTGTGAGCCACCACACTTGGCCCCATTAATTTTCATATTTTGAAACACTCCTGCATTCCATAAATTGCACATGGTAATGATGTGTAATCCTTTTAATATGCAGTTGAATTTCATTTCTAGTATTTCTGAGGTTACTATATTTTTCCATGTATTTACCTTTATCAGAGAACCTTACGTTTTCATTTGGCTTCATGTTTCTATCTAATGTGTTTCATTTCAACTAGAAAGACTTCCTTTAGCATTTTTGGTAGAACAGGTCTGGTGATAATGCACTCCCTCAGCTTTTGTTTATCTGAGATCTTAATTTCTCCTTTATTTTTGAAGGAGAATTTTGCTGAATACAGTATTCTTCATTGACAGCATTTTTTTTTTCTTTCAGCATTTTAATTATATTATTCCACTCCTTCTGGCCTGCAAATTTCTTGTGAGAAATCCACTGATATCTTGTGGAAACTCCCTTGTATATGAGTTACTTTTCTCTTGCTGCTTTCAAGATTCTATCTTTCACTTTAGATAGTTTTATCATAATACGTCTTGTTTTCTTTGGATTTATCCTAGTTGGAGTTCACTGAGCTTTTTAAATTTTTATTTCCATTTCTTACATTAGATTTGGATGTTTTAGGCCATTAATCCTTCAATAAGCTCTCTGTTTCCCACTTCTCTTTCTGGTATTTCTATAATGCATATATTGGTCTGCTTGACAGTCCTTTAGGCTCTCTTTACTTTGCTTCATTGTTTTTTCGTTTTGTTTCTGTGATTTTTATTTCAAATTGCCTGACTTCAAGTTCACTGATTCTTTATTCAGCCTGATCAAGCCTGCTGTTAAATCCTTCTAGTGAATTTTTAAATTGTTATTCTATTTTTCAGCTCCAGAATATGTTGTATTTTTGAGTTTATATCTTTCTGTTGATATTTTATTTTGCATAATTTTTTGTTAGTTCTCTTTTCATTATTTATTTATTTTTATTTTTATTTTTATTTTATTATACTTTAAGTTCCAGGGTACATGTGCACAACATGCAGGTTTGTTACATATGTATACATGTGCCATAATCCTTTGGGTATATACCCAGTAATGGGATGGCTGGGTCAAATGGTATTTCTAGTTCTAGATCCTTGAGGAATTGTCACACTATCTTCCACAATGGTTGAACTAGTTTACAGACCCACCAACAGTGTAAAAGTGTTCCTTTTTCTCCACATCCATAATTTTTCTTATTTTTGTTTACTTGTCTGTGTTCACTTTTAGCTCATTGAGGATCTTTATGACAGTTATTTTAAATTCCCTGTCAGAAAACTCATAGATCTTCATTTCTTTGGAGTTGTTTTCTGGAGTTTTGTTTTGATCCTTTGGGCCATGTTTCCCTGTTTCTTTGTATACCTTGTAATCTTTTGCTGGGTATGGGCACTGAAAAAACAACCTCCTATTCATGTCTTTGTGTGCTAATTTCATGCAGGGAACGACCTTTGCTGATCAACCCTACTGATGTTTCCAGAGTAACTCTCAAAGCTTTTCTGAAATCTTATTCACCCTGGTGTATGCCTACAGAGCTTCAGCTCTACTGTGTAGTGCTGCTCACCTAATTTCAGTGATATCCAAACTCTGCTGTTCCTAAGTGGTCTGAGTTAGGCCAGGCACAAATCAGTTTATCCAGCAGCCTCCAGACAAGCCAGAATGTTAGATATACAGTCCATTCTTTTCTGTCCCAAGGTAAGAGCCCTGGTACGGAAAGTTTCTTCCTAGTAGCACACACTATATTGCATAAGAAGAGGGGCATGGATGGGTGTTCAGAATGCTGTGAATTTTCTTACCCCTATTGCTGGCAACTGTTCTTGGTTTTAAATTCTGTATTGGTCTGGGTACTGTAGCTTCTCAACTGGTCTCTAGAATTCTCAGAGGAGTATTCTGGTTCATAAATTGTTGTTAACTTGTATATTTGTAGGGGAAGGAGAACCTGTAGCTTTCTAGTCTACCATCTTGCTATCTTGCTGACATCATTCCTTTTGTGAAAGGTTTTTTTTTTTTTCTTTTTTTTGAGATGGAGTCTTGCTCTGTCCCTGAGGCTGGAGTGCAGTGGTGCCATCTTGGCTCACTGCAAGCTCCACCTCCTGGGTTCACACCATTCTCCTGCCTCAGCCTCCCAAGTAGCTGGGAGTACAGGCGCTGGCCACCAAGCCAGGCTAATTTTTTGTATTTTTAGTAGAGACTTCTCTGATGCAAGTGTGCAAAGAGCCAAGTAGCCCTCCATAACTACTATTAGTCATCCCTTAAAGTGTATTTCCTACCCAGTTATTACACATCAAAACTCTCTATGCGATATTTCTGATACCCTTAAAACTGTTAGATAACACAATGCAAAACAGAACAAAGACTTTGAGAGGAATCTATTTGCTTTTAATTCCTGGGGTTTAATGAGGAAAACAGACTTTTTTCCCCCAAATTGGGGTCTGTGGCGCCTCCTCTGTTTTTCCCAAGGAGTCCCAGGTTACCAGACATTATCTTAGGGCCTCTCGTGTGTGCACTAAGAGTGGCAAGACAAAAAAAGAAAAATAATACAATTGACTAAGAAGAAAAAGTCTTTTTCCAGGAAAACAAGTTCTAAGAAGAGAAAAACATACAGGCCTTTTAAATATATAGCTTGTTTATCTACTTTTAATTAATCTGACTTTTAACCATAGTGCTCTTTAAAAAAGAAATACTTTCAGATCTCGTTTTCTTTTTCTTTTTCTTTTCTAAAATGAAGTCTTGCTCTGTTGCCAGGCTGAAGTGCAGTGGCACGATCTTGGCTCACTGCAACCTCTACCTCTTGGGTTCAAGCGATTCTCCTGTCTCAGCCTGCTGAGTAGCTGGGCCTACAGGCATGTACCATGCCCAGTTAATTTTTGTATTTTTAGTAGAGATGGGATTTCACCATGTTGGCCAGGCTGGTCTTGAACTCCTGACCTCAGGTGATCCACCTGCCTTGGCCTCCCAAAGTGCTGGGATTACAGGCATCAGCCACCGTGCCCAGCCTCAGATCTCTTATTGCCTGACTTTAGCCATGCCAAGCAGCCAATATTTCTAGCTTCTGAACTTTACCAAAGGTAACCTCCTAGGTGCTTAGAGAAAGAAAAATTTATGACAGGCTGTGGAGAAGAGAATAGACAGTGTCACACAGATACCAAACCAGAAATGACTTACTTCCTAGGTGGGGAATTGAACCTGGACTATCATTGTGAAAGTGGAAAAACCCTGACTACTGAGCTACAGGACAGGGCCATCTCCATTTTCTTTCCCAGAAGAAGTCTAAAGTAGTTAATTTTGAGCTTGCAAAGGCTTTTAACTACTTAATATGATTTTTAGAGCTAACCATGACATGAACCCCAACATTCCTGTGCCCTGAAGGCAGAGACCAAAAAGTACCATCACGTAGTTAAAAGGTCAAACTCTCAAGGACATAAAGCAAGATGGAGACTTCATCCTGTTTTTTGTTTGTTTCAGGGACTTGCAGCCAAGTTTGTTACTGACCAGCTTCCTGGGTCATCTTGAAAAGCAGACTTACAGGTGTTCTAAGCCATGTTTTATCCTGAAGTACCCCTCAACACAGAAAAATTAATTCATAGCACAAAACAAACCAGCTTAAGACTAGCCTTAGAATTCTTTTTCACATTAAAACTTTACAGAGGAGATAAACACTGATTTATTTATTTATTTATTTACCATTCATTCAACCTTTTGCACAGAGAGAGAGAAGCCAGAAATCTGACTGTAAGAAATTATTATCCTTGTGCTGGCATACCAGGCTTCTGGGTTCCCTTTCCCTGAGTGGCCCTAGTGATCTGGCTTGTGGCACCATCACCCTTGGGGCCAAGCCACATCATAAAGGAAAATTATTTTTTTTCATCTGGCTAGAGCCAAATACATGTGATAAAACATTGCCATTAGCTACTCTGCTTAGCATCCAATATCAAACTGGCAAGGCTTAAATTTGCCCCCAGATGGGCCCTGTCATCTTTAATTCATCCCCCGAGTTGGAGTTTCAACACATGGTCTCTGGGCAAGATGATCACCCTGAGTAATAGAAAAGAAGGGTAAAGGAAAAGTAGAGAAGGAAAGCATTGCTTGTGGCAGGGTAGGGAAGGTGACATGATCAGGGAGGTCAGAGAAATACTCACCCATTGCAGCAACACTGAAAAGTTTAGGCAGCTGCGGCTGCTGTTGTGAAGGGATTTTTTTTCCAGCAGTCCTGTCAGCTCTCAAGTTTCCCTTTTTAGGGAAAACCTAAAAACCTAACAAACCCGAGGTTGGTCAAGCATCCTTGCCTTTTATTAAGAGGGGGCGTCTAACCCATTCTGTCTTAGGAAAGACTCTAACTCTCGTAAGTTTGGCCTCTAACCCAATCCCATTCTTTTCCCAGGTATATGTACCCCACTTACCCAAAGTCAGCCAATTGGGGTGTGTAGATGATTTTCCTCTGGGTCAGGGGTCTCTTCAGTATTGTCCCTTCTATAGTCTGACAGAAATATGTTACAGAACCCCAATAATTACCCAAAGGTAGCTGTTGGGTCAGGGTTTCTGCACTGCAGTCCCTTCTGTGGTCACCAGACATATGTTACAGGACAGGGGTCCCAATCCAGACCCCAAGAGAGGGTTCTTGGATCTCACGCAAGAAAGAATTCAAGGCAACTATGCAGTGCAAAGTGAAAGCAAGTTTATTAAGAATGTAAAGGAATAAAAAAAAGGCTACTCCATAGAGCAGCCAGGCATTCAGTTTTATAAGGGAAGCAGAACATAAAAGTTCAGAAAATTTGCAGCCTGACAATGAGATAAGAGAATCCCATTTTCTGAGGAGAAATTCAAGCCAGCTGCATAAATTTGCATAAGTAATGAGGAACTGAATGTTAATACCCAAGACAATTGGGAAAATGTCTCCAGGGCATGTCAGAGGTCTTCATGGCAGACCCTCCTAACACAGGCCTGGAGGCCTAGGAGGAAAAAATTGGTTTTGTGGGCTGGGCCCAGGGTCCCTGTGCTGTGTGCAGTCTAGGGACTTGGTGCCCTGCATTTCAGCCACTTCAGCTGTGACTAAAAGGGGACAAGGTACAGCTAGGGCCATGGCTTCAGAGGATACAATCCCCAAGCCTTGGCAGCTTCCACACAGTGTTGAGCCTGTGGATGCACAGAAGTCAATAATTGAAGTTTAGGAATGTCCACCTAGATTTCAGAGGATGTATGGAAATGCTTGGATGTCCAGGCAGAAGTTTGCTGCAGGGATGGGCTCTCATGGAGAACCTCTGCTGGGACAGTCCAGAAGGGAAATTTGGGGTCAGAGCCTCCACACAGAGTCTCTACTGGGGCACCACCTAGTGGAGCGGTGAGAAGAGGGCCACCATTTTCCAGAACCCAGAATGGTAGATCTATCAATAGCTTGTACTATGTGCCTGGAAAAGTTACAGATGTTCAATGCAAGCCTGTGAAAGCAGCTGGGAGGGAGGCTGTACACTGCAAAGTCACAGGGGTGGAGCTGCCCAAGACCATGGGAACCCACTTCTTGCATCAGCATGACCTGGGTGTGAGACATGGAATCAAAGGAGATCATTTTGGAGCTTTAAGATTTGACTACCCTGCTGGATTCTGGACTTGCATGGGACCTGTAGCCCCTTTGTTTTGGACAATTTCTCCCATTCGGAATGACTGTATTTACCCAATGCCTGTACCCCCATTGAATCTAGAAAGTAACTAGCTTGTTTTTTATTTTATGGGCTCATAGGCAGAAGGGACTTGCCTTCTTTTGGATGAAACTTTGGACTATGGACTTTTGAGTTAATGCTGAAATGAATTAAGACTTTGGGGGACTGTTGGGAAGGCATGATTGGTTTTGAAGTGTGAAGACATGAGATCTGGGAGGGGCCAGGGGTAGAATGATACGATTTGGCTATGTCCCCACCCAAATCTCATCTTGAATTCCCACATGTTGTGGGAGGGACCTAGTGGGAGGTAATGTTAGTTGCATCATGTTAGATGAAACTATTACCTTGCTATTGTCTTTATTTGGAAAGTAAACATGTTTTAAGGAGGTGCATATGAATGCCAAGTTGACAAAGGGTAGAATTATGAACCTAATTTTAGGTGTTAACTTGACTGGATTAAGAAATACCTAGAAACCTGGTAAAGCATTTTTTTGGGTGTATCTGTGAGAATGTTTCCAGAAGGAGATGAGTGTGTTAGTCTAGGTGGACAGTATAGGGAATATCAGCCCTCAATGTTGGTCAGTACCACCCAATCAGCCAGGGGCCTAAAGATAACAAATACAGGAGGCAAATTGGCCTTTCTCTGAGAGCTGAGACAGACTTTTCGTCTGCTCCCTTTGGTCATTGGTACTACAGGACTTAACACTAGTGGCCTCCTGGATTTTGAGAATTTGTCTTGTACTGAGAGTTGTACCATCAGCATCACTGGCTCTGAGGCCTTTGGACTTGGAGTGAGCCACACTATTAGCACCCCAGGGTCTCCAGATGTCCTGTCTTGGGACGTCAGCCACCAAAATAATGTGAGTTAAGTTCCCTAACAAATTTCATCTCATATATCTATATATATAACTTATTGGTTCTATCTCTCTGGAGAACCCTGATTAACACAGAGTTGGTACTGGGGAAGCTAAATATAATTTCTTCTTAGTGCATTCCTTACAACACAGTAGAAAAGATCTGTGAAATTGTTCCCTCACAAAAAGACTGTGATAAGTGTACAAGGCTATTTAATGGTAAAAGACAAAAGTTTAAAAGCTAATTATTATTGACACTGCAAAAGCAGAAAATCACTTAATTGCAATGGGCAAGCAAAAACCAGACTTTCTGTCTTTTTTTTTTTTTTTTTTTTTTTAGACTGAGTCTTGCTCTGTCACCCAGGCTGGAGTGCAGTGGTACAATCTAGGCTCACTGCAATCTCTGCCTTCCAGGTTCAAGTGATTCTTCTGCCTCAGTCTCCCGAGTAACTGGGACTACAGGCACCCACCACCACACCTGGCTAATTTTTGTATTTTTTGTAGAGATGGGGTTTCACCAGGTTAGCCAGGCTGTTCTCGAACTCCTGACCTCAGGTAATCCACCCACGTTGGCCTCCCAAAGTATTGGGATTACAGACATGAGCCACCGAGCCTGGCCAAAAACCAGACTTTCAAATGGACAGCATATACTTAAAAAATTTGCCAATCACAACCTCTCTCTCTCTCTCTCTCTCTCTCTTTTTTTTTTTCCACACAGAGTCTCGCTCTGTCGCCCAGGCTAGAGTGCAGTGGTGTGATCTCGGCTCACTACAACCTTCACCTCCCGGGTTCAAGCAATTCTTCTGCCTCAGCCTCCCAAGTAGCTGGGACTATAGGCATGCACCACCATGCCCGGCTAATTTTTGTATTTTTAGCAGAGACAGAGTTTCACCATATTGGCCAGGCTGGTCTCGAACTCCTGACCTCATGATCTGCCTGCCTCGGCCTCCCAAAGTGCTGGGTTTACAGGCTTGAGCTCCCGCACGGGGCCACAACCAGTCTCTAAATACAAGTGTAGTAAGTGTTTTGAAGATCATGGGAGTGAAAATGCAGGCAAAAGATACAAGAAATCTCCCCTGCCATATTAATGATGTATGACTTCTGCCCCTTCACACATAGTGCCAATTTGCTATGCCATGTATTTCATCTTTGCATCATTTCCAGTGCTGGAGATATAAATTATGTAAAGACTTTTAGAGAGTTCTATTTTGTTTTATACTTTTTTTTTCTTTGCAAATTTGATTCTATGAAAGTGCATTATAACGTTGACTTTGTATGTAAGCTTTCTGCATGTGCATAAAAACATTGAAACTTCTTCAGTAAATACATGTCCTTTTTGTACATCTACATTTGTACAAAGATAAAATTTCTTGATCTCAGCTCTTTAGGATTCTACAAATGCAGTGGTGACCCATTGTGATTATTGATTGACCTCGTCAAAAGAAATAGGATATCTGTCACAATATTTCAGATAACTGTGGTTATAAAGATAGGTGTGCACAATTACCAACCATAGTTGGCAATTTACCCATTTTTCTTTTTTGACCTGTTTCTTTATGATATGGTTAATCTGCTCATAACTATTATACCAGTGGGACTGTTGTTAGTGTACCTGAATGCTTACGCTTTCAACAATATGTATTATTATTGCCTATTGCCTGGACTATTGTGTAAAGTAGTCTATGAAGTGTTCTGTTGTGTTTTATATGTTTCTTCAATCATTTTTTTTTTTTTTTTTTTTGAGACAGAGTCTCGCTCTGTCACCCAGGCTGGAGTGCAGTGGTGCGATCTCCACTCATTGCAATCTCTGCCCCCCGGGTTCATGACATTCTCCTACCTCAGCCTCCCCAGTAGCTGGACTACAGGTACCTGCCACCACATCCAGCTAATTTTTTTGTATTTTTAGTAGAGATGGGGTTTCACCATGTTCGCCAGGATGGTCTCGATCTTCTGACCTCGTGATCCGCTCTCATCAGCCTCCCAAAGTGCTGGGATTACAGGTGCGAGCCACCACACCTGGCCTTTTCTTTTTCTTCTTCTTCTTAATAGACAGGATCTTACTTTATTGCCCAGGCTGGAGTGCAGTGGCATAATTATAGCTCAGTGTAACCTCAAACTTCTGGGCTCAAGCAATCCTCCTGCGTCAGGCTCCTGAGTAACTTGGATTACAGGTGTACTTGCCACCATGCCTGCATATTTTTTTCAAACATTTTTTGTAGAGGTGGGATCTTGCTGTGTTCTCAGGCTGGCCTTGAACTCTTGACCTTTTAGTTATCCTCCCACCTTGGCCTCTTGTGGTGCTGGTATTACAGATGTAAGCCACCATACCTGGCCTAAATCCTCTTGTAAAAATATAAATAAATGTCTTTACATTTCTAAAAATTGTTATTTTAGAATTATCTTTTTGAGATTTTGATCTTTCAGGATTGTGATTTTGGAATTTTAGACCTTAGGGATTTTTATCTTTCAGGGTTTTGACATTCATATTATGGCATGTGGGACTGTATGTTTCAGTATCGTGACCCAAGCCCATTTATGTATATATCCTTAAAGTTTTCTAACAGGTTTGTGCATCGAGGTCTTGCTTTCCTAAGTAAGGTGTAGATCACCTCTTTTACGACTAAACATTAAATTGATTTGAAAGGTTTTTATAAGATTTTCAGGAATAAGACTTTTTATTTCTCATAGCTAGCCAAATTTAAAATAACCCTAGAATTTGACAATCTTCATACATTGGTTAGCAGTTCATATAGGCTGCAGACTTTGCTCCTGGCTAACTCACTCAATAAATGTGTTCTCATGAAAACTAGTGCTGCTGCTCTTACATGTGCTTTCTTATGTAGTTGCATTCAACTGGTGGGTCAGCTGGGAGCTGGGCTCTGGGGACAGCTAAGGCATTTAGGCCTTTCTTCTCTAAAATCCTGACTTCTTCACTACATGGCGGTCTCGGGGTTGCAAGAGGGCAAGCTGCAGCACCCAAGCATTTATCTAGCCTCTGCTTGTGTCACATTTGCTATGCTCCATTGGCCACAGGAAGTCATGTGGCCAAAGCCAGCGTTAAGGTGGGAAGGGGCCACTCAGGACATGGGTACTAGGAGGCATAATTCCTTGGAGGTCATTACTGTAAGAATCTCCCAAAGAGTATGGAATATATGTATGTATTATAAATATAATTTACATATTACTATAGATTACTGTAAATCTCCTAGCTTATATATGTAATATTAAAACAATTCTTTGGAATTGGCTGTACCTTTATTTTACTATGATGGAAAAGACTGAAGTATGGCCTTCATGTCCCAATCCACTGAGAAGAGCCAGGCTTAGTGCAGACAGATTCTGCAGCCATGCCTATTAGTCAGCAGGGCAATAGTCTGTACCTGGCTATAAACCAGCTTGGGGTGTCTGATGCTTTGGGCACTGATATGTCTTCTGGTTCCCTAGACTCTACTATCTCTCTGAGCATCTTGCAGCAGCATTGCATGGAAACCCACAGAGGCTCTGGCACATAGAATTGTCTTAGGGAAGGAGCATGCATGGCTGGAAGGGTCCAAACAAGGGCCTTTTAAGGCACTGGCTCCAGGGCCAGAGCCCCTGGTCTAAAACAGCACAAAAGTAGGTGAGGTGTAGCTCCTCCTTTGCAACTTCACTACCAGGCTATAACCAAAGCAAGTTTTCTAATCACATTTTGTCATATGGCCACTTTTTAGTAAATTGTCACAAAAGCACCTCTTCTGAAAGCTCTGCAAAGGCCGATATTTTATTTTGACCACTCTTGTGTTTGCCTCAGTGCCTACAACATTGAATAATGCCTGAGGTAAACAAGAAGACACTATTCCGGTGCCAGATTTACTTAACTCTATGGCAGATAACTATTTGGGGACCTAGAACCCACTGAACTGGTGGTGGAGTCCAAGACCTTTTAGGGTTTAAACCCAGGGCACCATCTCCATAAGTAATAAGATGAGTGCTGTCCAATAAATGTAAATTATGAGCCATATTTGAAAAATAACAAACATATAATTTGAATAATACGTATTTTATATAAACTAGTATATACAACATATTATTTTAACATGTGCAAAGGTTACATTTCAACTGCTCAACAGCCACATGTGGCTAGTGGCTACTACTTTGGACAACAGAGTTCTAGATTCTTAAGCCCTCTTTAAGGGTTGGGAATGTATGTAAAAATATTTTAGCCACTGCACATGTGTTTAATACCATAAACTTCCCCAAAGAGAATCCAATTTGAACACTCCTTGTTGACAAACTGTCTAATGTTGATGAGAAAAGGATTACTAAAGGGTTTGTAGGTACTTCTGGAACAGAGAGGTTTTTTTTGTTTTGTTTTTGTTTTTGTTTTTGAGATGGAGTCTCGCTCTGTCACCCAGGCTGGAGTGCGGTGGCGCGATCTCAGCTCACTGCAAGCTCCAACTCCTGGGTTCACGCCATTCTCCTGCCTCAGCCTCCCAAGTGGCTGGGACTACAGGCGCCTGCCACCACGCCCGGCTAATTTTTTGTATTTTTAGTAGAGACGAGGTTTCACCATGTTAGCCAGGATGATCTCGATCTCCTGACCTTGTGATCCACCCGCCTCGGCCTCCCAAAGTGCTGGGATTACAGGTGTGAGCCACCGCGCCCGGCCAGAATAGACAGTTTTTTGATGGAATGTGCAGCTGACTGAAACTGGGGTGTATATTCCTGACCAGCACAACTGACTGCTTCTATGGTGAGACCTAAAGTGACTCATGCAGAGTGAGACTTAAACTAACAGCATGGAGTTTATGCTGGTATTTTTACAGTATTTTATAAGTAAATCAATATTACCCTTACTTGGGGAAATAGTCCTAAAGAGCTCTGAGAACAGATTTTTCAAAAATCTTCTTTATGCATAAACACAAATATTGTTTCAAAGTTATGTATGTGTGTTCATACCCATACACAAAGGATGAATACTATAAGTCAAGCTGTCTTGGGTTTCTTGCTAAAGCTCTGTCCCATTCTTCTTTAAAACATTTTAATATAATAGCACCAGGGAGCCAAAGGCAGCAGGACCTATACTGGTGCAGCAGAGAAATATTTTGAGATACTCACTTGAATTTTGTTTGCTGAATATTTTATTTTTCTCTTGAATTCTAACTAGGCAACTAGACCCCTAGTATTTCCTGCCTGAGGTATTTTTACAGGACCACAAAGCAGAAGCTGCTTGGTCAGTGCCTCTTCTTTCTTTTCTTGATTTGCCAAGCTTCTTGAAAAGAGGATGCTGGGACAATCCTTTGGGTATATAAGCCTTTGCGTATATACCCAAAGGATTATAAATCATTCTATAAAGACACATGCACACATATGTTTATTGTGGCACAATTCACAATAGCAAAGACTTGGAACCAACCCAAATGCCCATCAATGATAGACTGGATAAAGAAAATGTGGCACATGTACACCATGGAATACTATGCCGCCATAAAAAGGATGAGTTTATGTCCTTTGCAGGGACATGGATGAAGCTGGAAACCATCATTCTCAGCAGACTAACACTAACAGAAAACCAAACACCACATGTTCTCACTCATAAGTGGGAGTTGAATAATGAGAACACCTGGACACAGGGAGGGGAACATCATATACCAGAGCCTGTCTGGGGGTGGGGGGCTGGGGGAGGGATAGCATTAGGAGAAATACCTAATGTAGATGATGGGTTGATGGGTGCAGCAAACCGCCATGGCACACGTATACCCATGTAACAAACCTGCATGTTCTGTACATGTATCCCAGAACTTAAAGTATAATTAAAAAAGAAAAGATGCTGGGAATCCCAGAGGTGAGAGGAGAGAAGAAAGTGCTGGAGAGGTGGGGTGCCTCAGCCTGGGAGGCAGTGGACAGTTGACAGGTTGATGAATGATGAACAGGAGCAATGCTTTGTGGCATTCATTGCTCCAGAGATCCTGAAGGATCGACACAGACAGCTTGGAGAGATTGGAGATCAGGCATCAGGATTTCCAGCCTTGTCAAAGATAGTCAAAGATGAAAACCAGTGTGGATTGATAATGAGAGGGGCATTTGGAAAGCTTGGGTGGTGCATGAATCTCCCAAGAACTTGGCCTAATCATGGGTGGAGGTCAGGGGAAGGAGGCCCCAGTAACTATGAGGCTAACTGCTCAGTAGTAGAGCATTCAGAAGGATTTAAAGAAAATTAGCATTGTGCTGCTGTTTCTCACCTGAGTTGGGACTGAGTCATCCTGATACAATGGCTTAGCAGACACATGCAGATTCAGGACTGAGAACTGGAGGGTTTCCTGTGCTGTCATCCTCTAGTCCGGTGGATCATAAATGGACCAAGACCCAGTGCTGGCTCATGCCTGTAATCCTAGCACTTTGGGAGGCTGAGGTGGGCAGATCACCTGAGATCAGGAGTTCAAGACCAGCCTGGCCAACATGGTGAAACCCTGCCTCTACTAAAAATACAAAAATTAGCCGGGCGTGGTGGCACATGCCTATAATCTCAGCTACTTGGGAGGCTGAGGCAGGAGAATCGCTTGAACCTGGCAGGCGGAAGTTTCAGTGAGCTGAGATCTCACCACTACACTCCAGCCTGGGCGACAGAGCAAGACTCCATCTCAAAAAAACAAAACAAAACAAAACAAAACAAACCCAAAAAAACGAAACCCCAGTTGCTAATTACTGAAAGGAACTTAACACTGAATCAGAAGCAGGAAGCCTGATTTGTAGCCATGGTTCTGTCTTGGGTAAGTTGTACCACTTTTCTGGGCCTTGGTTCATCTGAGGCCCAGGGATTCTGTGAGATATTTATGCTTCACCTTCTATATGATGAGCACTGGGCAGAAACCACAACTCTAGGGAAAACAGTATGTCTAGACAGATATGAGCTGGTGGAATTTTCCAGTCTCCTGCAGATTTTCCTAATGATTTCAGAAGCAAGACTTGAAGTTACTTAATAGGTAAAGAAAAACACTCAACAGACAAATTCATCTGTCATTACAGGTTTGTCTGAGTCTCTGTGCAAGTATTTCTGTTGCAAGGTTCTGGCTTTCGTATCCATGAGGAGCTCCACATAGGATGATTCTCTGATAGTTTCCGACGGGGCATTTTCCTCTGCATGCCAGGACTGCAACTGAATGCCCAGGTCCTGAGGGTTGGGAACAGTTTCAATTCTCTTGAAAACAGCTGTTTGATCTCCTTTTAAACTTTTAGAGCATTTTCTCTGACTTGGAGAAGTGGTGGCCAGAACCTGGCCTGTAGCTCACAGTTTGAGTTTCAAAAAAACTCAGGAGGAGACACTCATAAAAGATCTTGACTTTGTGCAACTTGCTGGACAGAAGAGTTGGGTGGGCAGTCAGACCCCTGGAGCTTGGGGCTCACTGATCTTTTCTGCTAAGTAGTTCTCAAGGGGTGGGTTTTCACAATATTTTGGATGTATCTTTATTACTTCTAATTTTCATAACCCAAATTTGAAATGTTATCTAAAGAATTATTTGTGTAAGACTAGATATAACCTTCAACTTTGGTAAACCTCAGGGCCCTAATGACTGTTTTTCTTTGAAACTGGGTATCCTAGGGTATGTATTTAAACAGGGTAAAATATTTTAAAAGGTGTTACTAACAATCATGGCAGCTTGCTAAGAAGGGGTGGGGTATTTTACAGTGTGTATTATATCATAATGATTTTGTTCAAAAAGACATACACGTTTACAGTTTTATTAAGAGTTTCCTATGTTATATCTAGCATTATCTTGAGGGCTTGACTTGGAGCACTTCATTCACTGCTCATGATACCAGGGAGTTCTTGATCACATTCCATTCACAGAGAGGGAAACGGGATGGAGAACCTAGATATCTTACCTATAATCACGCAGCCCAGGGGGCGGGCAGAGCTGGGGTTAAACCAAAGCCATCTGACTTAGGGCTTACTGTCTTCTTTCCAACTGATTTACATTCATATATATGTAATACTTATACCTAGAATCCCTGTGCATGGAGTAGTTGTGTGTGCATGCTTCAGGTATAATGATTCATTCCGTCAAATATTGACTACTTACTACTACTCTGTGCCAGGTACTGTTCCAGGTGCCAGAAGAGAAGGAAGAAATACGACAGACCAGGTCTTTACCATCCACGGGGAGAGACAGGACACAGATTAATAAGATCATTCTAGAAAATGAGTGCTATGAAGAAAATGAAATAGGGTGCTGTGATGTAAGATGGACCAATAGGAGGCAGTTAAATATGGTAGTTGTAAAATGTATCTTTGGGAGGGTAGTATTTGACTTCAGACCTGAATGGAGAGAGAATCCTTCCTGCCAAGATCTGGAGGGAGAGCTTTCTAGCTTGAACAGACGTCCCTGGGTGACAGCAAGCAGGGTGTGTTCAAGGCACAGAAGAGAAGGTAAGTGAAGCTGGAGCATAATGGGCAGGAGGAAGAGTGGGTGGAAATGAGGTTGCAGGGATGGGCAGAGCCAGATCTCAGAGGGCCTGTGGCTTGTGGTTGATGAGAAGGAGGAAGATGAGGGTGTTATGTAAGTGTTGGCCTCCCTCGGACAGGTGATGGCCTAAGGTCTATAAAATGTGCCTTAAAGTGGGGGTTTCATCCCAATAAACCCATCGTGAGCTGAAAATATTGTAAGCAGAAAATGCATTTAATGCACCTACTGAACATTATTGCTTAATCTAGTCTGCCTTAAGCATGCTCAGAACATTTAAATTGTCTAACAGTTGGGCAACATAATCTGGTAACACAGGACACTGCAGAGTGTCGTTTGTTTGCCCTGGTGATTGTGGAATGGATGGGGAGCTGTGGCTTGGCTGCCCAGTATCACCAGAATATCGTACGCCTTTCCCCTAAATGTGTATCACTTTTTTGTCATTGTAAAGTTGAAAAATCCTAAATTGAACCACTGTAAGTAGGGGACTGTCTGTACATATTTATCTTATTTAATCCAACAACCCTGGGAAGAAGGAACTGTCATCCACACTTCATAAAGATCAACTGTGAAATATGAGCCCTAAGTGCTTACTATGAGCCTTCAGGGTTTCAAGGATGACTTCAGAATCCTGCCAATCCAGCGGAATTCAAAGGCAAAGTGATGAAAACACCCACTGGATGTTTGTGATTGATTTCACTGTTAAATTAAGACTCTCATTTCTCTTCAGTCTAGCTGTATGGGACGTCTTCTGAAAATAGTCACTGTTGTTTAACATTGAAATATGCTACACATCTTTCACTTGTCTATTCTGTCTAGTCAGTTAACATAATCAAAATATTTTCTTTTTTCATCATTAACCAGCAACATTGTCTTCACTAAGAATCCTTGCAGTTCTCATGCAGTCTATGAAGATAGAATCTTTTTTCATTCATTCTTTGAGCCTCTATTTACTGACCAAGTCACTAGTTGAGAATGTTTCTCATGTGTCCCCACTGGGACTTCCAGAGGTGGAGCTGGTGCTGCGAGCCTGAGTCTTTGTGGTTTACAGTGGCTCAGGGGTCACAGTGATCTACCCACGCACAGATTACCTTCATCCAGGTATAAGCCACTTTTAGCTTTTTCACTATTATAGCAGAAAGAATTTTGTACTAAGAATTTAAAAGAAAACTAGCTGGACGTTTTGCTTGGTTTCTTTCCTTCTATATGACTTCTAGGCAGGTCACAGAACCCCTGTAAGCCTTAGTTTAGATGGAGCAGGATCTTTCAGGATCATTGTGAGAATTAAATTAAACACAGGATGTAAATAGGCTTTTGACCCAGTGTTTATCTCCAGTTACTTTCCCTTTTCTCAGCCCTCCTCTTTGAGTAAAACTACACAAAAGTGTTTTCAATTCTGTTTCTGGTTCATCTTTTATTCTCTATTGAACCTATTCCAAATAGGTCTTACCTTTCCACTGAAATCGTCTCTATCAAGGAGAGTCACAGCTTCCTTTTACCAAAACCAGTAGTCAATTCTCAGTCTTCTTACTTGGCCATTTCCCTGCTGTTAGCCCTGAGCACTCATGCCATCTCCTCAGACACTCTCCCTGGCTATTCCCATGCAGCACAGCTGCCCCTCTCTCTCCCTCCATTATTTTCTTAACAGTACTTGCATTAGTTTCCCAAGGCTGCTGTAACAAATCACCATGAACTTGGTGGCTTAAGACAACATAAATTTATGCTCTCACAGTTATGGATGCCAGAAGTTCAAAATCAGTTTCTCTAAGTATGGGCAGGACCATGCTCCCACTGGAGGCTCTACGGAAGATTTCCTTCCTTGCGTCTTCCAGTTTTTGGTGGCTGCCAGCAATCCATGACTTGTGGCTGTGTTACTCTGTCTCTGTGGTCATACTGCCATCTCTTCCGTGTGTGCCAAATATCCCGTGGCCTCCCCCGATAAGGATAGCATGTATCCTTATACATGCTGTTGTCTTCAACGTCCACCAGGATAAACTCCTATTCAAGATCCTTTAGTTAATCCCATCTGCAGTCTCTTTTTGCCATATAAGGAACTATTCACAGGTTGCAGAGATTAGGAAGTGGATAGATTGGGGGGACATTTTCCAGCCTACCATCACATTTAACATTCCACGTTGCTCAAAATCTAGTTAGCAGAGTATCTTATGTCTCTCCTTCTAGACTGTAAACTTTATGTGGGCAAAGTTTTTTGCTTTGTGTACCTTAACAAAATGTGAAGAAATACCTTATTTTGCTAGAACTCTGGAATGGGGAAGAGAATTGAGAGTCTTTTTAGTTTTAGATGGAATTTGGTACACACAGAGACTATTTCTGCCACACGTGAATGCAAGTTTTCAATTTGCTTGATTTCCCAGGAGCCACAGAAGCATAATGGTTTATAAGCCTTTTTAAATTTGTAAGACATGGCATGCAACTGCATATGCTGCTGCTCACTACCTGACACTCTAGCAAACTATATTAATCTATTGATTTCTAAGGTAGCAATGGGACTGAACCAATTGGCATTACATGGGTTCTATGTAATAGATGTTTAATTGGCACATGCCCAGAAGGAAACAACACATTAAACGTTTGGGCGGAAGATTTAATGTATTAAACATCCAGTGTGGAAGGTCAAGTCTGGATTTTCTCTCTACTTCTTTTGCATCTGAGAATGGTAGCTCAGGAGACTATCTGTATAGCATAGCTTTTCATTGCGCATTGCAAAGGCTTTCACATATGTCTCCTCATTGGGAAGTTAGGTGGTGGTCTAAAACCACATAAATCACCAAGGAAAGTGGGAATGAGCTAGCAAGCTGGAGTAAAAGTCCCACCTTTCCTCCTCCCCTCTCCACTTGATTTACACTTTGACCAAATCTGTGAAATAGTGTCTCCACGAGCCTTCTCACTTCCCTGTGGCATAGAGGCTTCTAGATAATATTTGCAAAACTTGGCCCCTGACATGTTTGTTTATAAAAAATAAACATTAACTGTAACATCACTTCATAGGTAGGAGTGTTTAACATACAACAGATATGGCTTCTGAGCCTATGTTGCAAAGCTATGCTTATATCCAAGGGTTGAGATGGGCAAAACAATTACAAGAGTTTCGACAGAACTTGTAAGAGAGAAACTCCATGTTAAGGACAAGTGCATAGAAAAACTATATTGGGATTCAGGGAACCTACATAGGTTTTGTTAATGACAACTGTACTTCCAGAATCCAGTCTGTTTATTTAGTCACAAATTCATATTATGGGAATGCTGTGAGCTAGGCATACTAGATTTTGTATAAAAATATAGAATTTCCCAGGCTGGGCGCGGTGGCTCACGCCTGTAATCCCAGCACTTTGAGAGGCTGAGGCGGGTGGATCACCTGAGGTCAGGAGTTCGAGACCAGCCTGGCAAACATGGTGAAATCTCATCTCTACTAAAAATACAAAAATTTGCTGGGTGTGGTGCTGGGCGCCTGTAATCCCAGCTGCTTGGGAGGCTGAGACAGGAGAATTGCTTGAACCTGGGAGGCGGAGGTTGCAGTGAGCCAAGATCATGCCACTGTACTCCAGCTTGGGCAACAGAGCAAGATTCTGTCTCAAAAAAAAAAAAAAAAAAAAAAAAAAGTGTGTGTGTGAGAGAATATATGTGTGTGTATATATGTGTGTGTATATATAAAATTTCCCTCCAAAGACTTTCTAGAAAGAGAGAAAATAATCTTTAAAACATTGTGATTAATGTTTGTGTTGGAAATTGATAGTCCATCTTCTCTTTCCACCCCACCCCTCACTGGTGGGAAGAACTCTCTAGAGCTTCAGTGCCCCAGGTAGGCTGCAGGCCATAGCCCCTGTGGGCACACAGGCAGCTGATCTCAGCTCTGATAGCTACTTTATTTAAATTATCTTTTGTTTATTGCCATTGATACGCATTGTTCTTACTGATATATTTTCACTAAATATGTGAGAGCAATGTATTGTTACACAATTGTATCACTTCACTTTATCAATCTTCATTCCATTTTTTTCTAACTTTTAAACTGTTTAGGGAAAAGGACTTATTTCCTAACCCTTAGGAAGTTTATTACTATGACTTTAAACAAGCCCCTGTGATCTGCATCTCCTGGTGTTCACACCTCCTGTATAATGCCCTCCTCTTGAGTGTAGGCAGCACCTGTGTCTTGATTGTAACCAATGGATTATGGCAAAGGCAATAGGATACATGTGATCACATAAGAATGCAGCATCCCTCTTGCTGGAGGCTCTATTCCTGGCTTTGAATAAGCAAGCTGCCAGGAATCCTGTGGCCTCCAGGAACTGAATGCTTCCAATAACCATGAGTATGGGAAAGTAGATGCTTCCCCATTCGAACCTGCAGATAAGAGCCCAATCCTGGCCGGCACCTTGGTTGCAGGCTTGTGAGATCCTAAGGTATTCCTGATCCACAGAAATTGTGAGATAATAAATGTGTGTTGTTTTAAGCTGCTAAATTTGTGGTAATTCATTACATAGCAATAGAAAACTGGAATAGCCTCCAAACCCACCTCCCTCTCCTCCCCTAAGCCCCAAAAGTATGGCTTGGTCTTAGTTTCAGCCCTGGATAAGCACAGGCAAGAAGCAGATCATGGGGAGCTGTGGGGGAAGGGCTCAAAGGCTAGAGTTCATATCAAGGGCACTGGGGACACTTTGTAGAGTTTGAAATACATAACAAATCTAGATCTCTGGGCTCTAATTTTCCTCCCAATAAAAATGAGGGCAAAAGACGGCCTTAAATTATTTGTACCTGAAACCTGCTCTTGTGCTCTTCTCCCTTCCTGGACTCCATGCCTTGGTGGGCTTCCTTTCTTGCCCTGTATCACTGGGGTCATGGTGTTCTGCATCCCCATTCTCCCGTCTCTTCCCAAACACTGAACTGTTATTAATAGTGAAACTGCAATTGCTTTTGCACTAACCTAATATTTCTAAACCTTACTTCTTCCAAAGTTTCTAAAGATGAGTGGAGTGACTATACTATTGGCTGTTAGAAAGTCTTAATAGCTTCAGAGACAATCCAAACAAAAACCTGCAGAGTTGAGACATTCTAGATGGGTCCTTAGAGGGCTCAGTATTTGATGGGCAAATGAAGCCTGAGCGTGGAGGGAGGGGATCATTTCATAGGCTCACAGGCAGCTGGTCTCAGCTGTGATAGCAACTTTATTTAAATGATCTGTTTCTATTATTGCCAGTGATATTGCTTTGTTCTCTCTGACACATTTTCGCTAAATGTGTGAGAGAAATATATTCTTGTCACACAACTGTCACTTTAACACTCTACCAATATCAGGTCTTTTGATTTCATTTTTTTCTAGCTTTTAAACTTTGGGGGAAAAAAGAACTTACTTCCTAACTCTTACCAAATTTACTCCTTTTACTAATCAGGGTTGTTTCAGACTCATCACCATCTACCTTTTTTCCATGCCCTCTTGCTGTTGTTCTGGTGTTTGTTCCTCCTGTCCTTCTCTCTCTCCATACCCTCCCCTCCACTCCCCGGGGACTCCTCCTCCCATCTGTTCATGTCTCAGATGCATGTATCATGTATTCACCCATCCAGCATTTGATAAGTGGCTCCGTGATCTAGTCAGTGAGAATAAAAAACAGATTGTCCCTGCCCCTAGATGATTAGCAATCAAAGTGGGGACAGACAAACCAACACCTGTGAGGTTAAAGTCCCGTGTGTATCCAGTTGCCCTCTGACTGTGTCCACTGAGTCGCTGACAGCCACTTCAGCCTCGGGACTCCACCCTGGACTCTTACTATACTCACCCCTGTTCATCTCCTCTGACTCTACTACTACCTCTGTTCATCCTCTCTGACTCTGTTCCAGCAAAAGCAGCACCACCATCCACTCAGTCATCTGAGGCTGAAACCAGGAGCTATCCTTGATTCCTCAGTTACTCTCTTATCCAGTTAGTCCAGGCATTTTGTTTATTCTGCGTCTCTATCACATTACTCTGTCTGCGTCCCATCCACTTCTGTGCTATGGCTCCTACCTTTTTGCACTAGATTACCCCAGTAGACTCCTCACTGGGTTTTAGGCATCCTTCTTTCCTCTCCCTCCAATCCATTCTTTTCACAGAAGCCACAGTCATGGTTTTAAAGTACAAACCTGGTCTGGGCACTCCTACTTAGGTCCTCACTGCCCCAGTGTGGAGGCCCAGCTCTTCCTGCTCCGGCTTCTGGGTCCCTGCCTGGTCTCCTGGCTCCCCAGCCTTGCTTCCTTCTCCATTCCAGCCCCGGCGAGCGTGTGCACGTGGGTCCTTGAGCAGACTGCATAAGCCTCTCCTCCCTGGGACTTCGGGCATGCTGTTTGCTCTTCCTCATAAATACTGCTGACCCTGTTCTTATTGAACTACGACCTCCTCACGGGGAGTTTACCTTGACCACAAGACAGGATTATGTACCTCAACTTTTCTATACTTTTGTACATTATTTCTTTACATAATTGTCTATCTTGTTTCTTTACTCCCCACCTCCAGCCTAAGGGCAATTTCTTTTCTTTTTTTTCTTTTTTTTTTTGAGACGGAGTCCCGCTCTGTCGCCCAGGCTGGAGTGCAGTGGCGTGATCCCGGCTCACTGCAAGCTCCGCCTCCCGGGTTCCCGCCATTCTCCTGCCTCAGCCTCCCGAGTAGCCGGGACTACAGGAGCCCGCCACCACGCCCGGCCAATTTTTTTTTTTTTTGTAATTTTAGTAGAGACGGGGTTTCACCGTGTTAGCCAGGATGGTCTTGATCTCCTGACCTCGTGATCCACCTACCTCGGCCTCCCAAAATGCTGGGATTACAGGCGGAGCCACCGTGCCCGGCCGGGCAATTTCTTAATGTCTCGGATAGCTCTTGGGCAATGTAATAACATAATAGAACTATATGGGCTAACAAATGCAGCCTGTATGGTTTAATGGCTTAGAAGTTAGGCTCCTGGCCGGGCACCGTGTCTCACACCTGTAATCCCAGCACTTTGGGAGGCCGAGGCGGGCGGTTCACCTGAGATTGGGAGTTCAAGACCAGCCTGACCAACATGGAAGACCAGCCTGACCAACATTTTTGTAGAAACTCTGTCTCTACAAAAAATACAAAATTAGCCGGACGTGGTGGCGTATGCCTGTAATCCCAGCTACTCTGGAGGCTGAGGCAGGAGAATCACTTGAACCCAGGAGGTAGAGGTTGTGGTGAGCTGAGATCCCGCCATTGCACTCCAGCCTGGGCAACAAGAGCAAAGCTCCGTCTCAAAAAAAAAAAAAAAAAAAAAAAAAAGGCTCCTGAATCAGACAGCCTGAATTCGTTTTCCAATCTCATTCCTTATTGGCTATAACCATGGACAAGTTACTTAATTTTCCTTAATCTTAGATTCTTCATATGTAGAATGGGGATAATAATAGTTACCTCTTAGGATGGTTGTAAGCATTAAATGAATTAATAGGCCAGGCATGGTGCTGTGCACCTGTATTCCTAGCTACTTCGGAGGCTGAGGTGGGAGCATCGCTTGAGCCCAGGAGTTGGAGGCTGCAGTAATCTCTGATTGCACCACTGCACTCCAGCCTGGGTGACAGCCTGTCTCTAAAAAAGTAAAAATTAAAATAATAATACATAGAAATCACGTAGCAGAGTCCCCAAAATGCAGCAAGCATATTTTCCATTTCTTTGCCATAAACGGAGTGGTAAGTATTGTGATTGTCAGCACCAGGTGTGGATTCATAGAAGAAGGGTGTAGGACTCAACCTGGGGTGGAGGAAGATTCGCAAGGTTTGTTTCAGCCTCTAAGGTTTGTTTGTGTAATAGAAAAACTCAAGAGCAACAACTCCAATCCAAGCTCCGGTCTCATTCTAGTTTTCCTGTGTGGCTGAATTCCTGAAGCCCCTGTCTGAGGGTGTCCCTGCTGGGCAGGCAAGGGAGCTCAGTGGGGCCCTCTAGTGATGACTTCCTCCCATGCCCTGAGGCACAGCCTTGATCAGAGGCCTCCCAAGGGTTTCCATATCCTTGGGGATTTTCTATGAGCCAGGAGCAGAGCACAGCTAGCAAACGGGAGAGCAGCCCTGCTGGTACTGTGGCTCCCTCTGTGGCAGCTTTGAGGTCATTCGTGCAAAAGGCACTGTTAGGAAACCCAGATCAGCTGCGAAGGAGCGTTTCAGGTGAAAAAACAAAAATGCTTCTTAGTGATTGACTTAGAGTTTTGAATCTATAGATACTAGATTTGGAAACTGTATCCAAATGGAGCAATTACCAGAGTGTCCGTTTCCTAGGGAACATTCACTTTTCATCCAAGGGGTAGAACAGCAGCCCTGCTTCCTGCTTTCCTGTAGCATAATGGAGTCCCAGGATTCAGTGTCCTGATGCTGTCCAGGAGGCTTTGAATGTAAAAAGGAACCAATGCTCTGCTCCATGAGCAGAGAGAGACAAGAAGCAGAGCATTTGTTCCTTGCCCATCTCAACCTAATGAGGACATGGAGAGATTCTGATTGCTTTTCCGTAATTATGTAGGCCTGTCAGAACCACAGCAGCTGGACAGACTTGACCCCTAACCGTGAGGGTGTAGAGAGTCCCTTTCTGCTTGGTTCCCAGGTTTGGCAGCATTCTTCTCCCCACAGCTGCAGTCACTTGACTACCTGCTTTCATGACCTCCTGTCTGGTTCTTCCTTCTTTATTTCATTTTGAATAGAGCGATGTAAAGATAGCTTATAGGCTACCTTCAGTAAAGGATACAGATATTGCAAAAATAGCATACAGAAAGGCCTAATGGAAACTGGAGCTACCAATGATAATAAATCATTAAGTGCACAGGTTCTGGAGGTGGGGGGACTAGATTTCACTTCTATACCTCTCTATTTCTACCTGTATGAATTGGGAAAGTTCTATTGTCTTAAGTTTGATGTCCCATCTGTGAAATGGAGGGTGTAATTGTACTAGAGTTCTTTATTGTAAGCAATAGAAACCAACTCTGATATAAGTTAAAAATAAGGAGCAGGAGGAGAACTAACAAAAAGGACGTTGAGATAGCTATTTCACAGATTTGTTGTAAGGATGAAATTAGATAAAAATCATTTAGCACAATATGGCATGTAGAAAGTGTTAGATATGTTAGCTATCATTGTATCATCATCATTTATTACTATCATGAGCTCTGTCCTAACTTTCTTTTTTTTTTTTTCTTTTTCTTTTAAATTTATTTATTATTATTATACTGTAAGTTGTAGGGTACATGTGCATAACGTGCAGGTTTGTTACATATGTATACTTGTGCCTTGTTGGTGTGCTGCACCCATCAACTCGTCATTTACATCAGGTATAACTCCCAATGCAATCCCTCCCCCCGCCCCCCTCCCCATGATAGGCCCCGGTGTGTGATGTTCCCCTTCCCGAGTCCAAGTGATCTCATTGTTCAGTTCCCACCTATGAGTGAGAACATGCGGTGTTTGGTTTTCTGTTCTTGTGATAGTTTGCTAAGAATGATGGATTCCAGCTGCATCCATGTCCCTACAAAGGACACAAACTCATCCTTTTTTATGGCTGCATAGTATTCCATGGTGTATATATGCCACATTTTCTTAATCCAATCTGTCACTGATGGACATTTGGGTTGATTCCAAGTCTTTGCTATTGTGAATAGTGCTGCAATAAACATACGTGTGCATGTGTCTTTATAGCAGCATAATTTATAATCCTTTGGGTATATACCCAGTAATGGGATGGCTGGGTCATATGGTACATCTAGTTCTAGATCCTTGAGGAATCGCCATACTGTTTTCCATAATGGTTGAACTAGTTTACAATCCCACCAACAGTGTAAAAGTGTTCCTATTTCTCCACATCCTCTCCAGCACCTGTTGTTTCCTGACTTTTTAATGATCGCCATTCTAACTGGTGTGAGATGGTATCTCATTGTGGTTTTGATTTGCATTTCTCTGATGGCCAGTGATGATGAGCATTTTTTCATGTGTTTGTTGGCTGTATGAATGTCTTCTTTTGAGAAATGTCTATTCATAT
Source organism: Theropithecus gelada (assembly GCF_003255815.1). Lineage (NCBI taxonomy): Eukaryota > Metazoa > Chordata > Mammalia > Primates > Cercopithecidae > Theropithecus > Theropithecus gelada. The sequence continues at coordinate 34,874,582 of NC_037675.1, read as the reverse complement.
CCTTTGCCCACTTTTTGATGGGGTTGTTTGTTTTTTTCTTGTAAATTTGTTGGAGTTCTTTGTAGGTTCTGGATATTAGCCCTTTGTCAGATGAGTAGATTGCAAAAATTTTCTCCCATTCTGTAGGTTGCCTGTTCACTCTGATGGTAGTTTCTTTTGCTGTGCAGAAGCTCTTTAGTTTAATGAGATCCCATTTGTCAATTTTGGCTTTTGCTGCCGTTGCTTTTGGTGTTTTAGACATGAAGTCTTTGCCCATGCCTATGTCCTGAATGGTACTACCTAGGTTTTCCTCTAGGATTTTTATGGTATTAGGTCTAACATTTAAGTCTCTAATCCATCTTGAATTAATTTTCGTATAAGGAGTAAGGAAAGGATCCAGTTTCAGCTTTCTACTTATGGCTAGCCAATTTTCCCAGCACCATTTATTAAATAGGGAATCCTTTCCCCATTTCTTGTTTCTCTCAGGTTTGTCAAAGATCAGATGGCTGTAGATGTGTGGTATTATTTCTGAGGACTCTGTTCTGTTCCATTGGTCTATATCTCTGTTTTGGTACCAGTACCATGCTGTTTTGGTTACTGTAGCCTTGTAGTATAGTTTGAAGTCAGGTAGCGTGATGCCTCCAGCTTTGTTCTTTTGACTTAGGATTGTCTTGGAGATGCGGGCTCTTTTTTGGTTCCATATGAACTTTAAAGCAGTTTTTTCCAATTCTGTGAAGAAACTCATTGGTAGCTTGATGGGGATGGCATTGAATCTATAAATTACCTTGGGCAGTATGGCCATTTTCACGATATTGATTCTTCCTATCCATGAGCATGGTATGTTCTTCCATTTGTTTGTGTCCTCTTTTATTTCACTGAGCAGTGGTTTGTAGTTCTCCTTGAAGAGGTCCTTTACATCCCTTGTAAGTTGGATTCCTAAGTATTTTATTCTCTTTGAAGCAATTGTGAATGAAAGTTCATTCATGATTTGGCTCTCTGTTTGTCTGTTACTAGTGTATAAGAATGCTTGTGATTTTTGCACATTAATTTTGTATCCTGAGACTTTGCTGAAGTTGCTTATCAGCTTAAGGAGATTTTGGGCTGAGACAATGGGGTTTTCTAAATATACAATCATGTCATCTGCAAAGAGGGACAATTTGACTTCTTCTTTTCCTAACTGAATACCCTTGATTTCTTTCTCTTGCCTGATTGCCCTAGCCAGAACTTCCAACACTATGTTGAATAGGAGTGGTGAGAGAGGGCATCCCTGTCTTGTGCCAGTTTTCAAAGGGAATTTTTCCAGTTTTTGCCCATTCAGTATGATATTGGCTGTGGGTTTGTCATAAATAGCTCTTATTATTTTGAGGTACGTTCCATCAATACCGAATTTATTGAGCGTTTTTAGCATGAAGGGCTGTTGAATTTTGTCAAAAGCCTTTTCTGCATCTATTGAAATAATCATGTGGTTCTTGTCTTTGGTTCTGTTTATATGCTGGATTATGTTTATTGATTTGCGAATGTTGAACCAGCCTTGCATCCCAGGGATGAAGCCCACTTGATCATGGTGGATAAGCTTTTTGATGTGTTGCTGAATCCGGTTTGCCAGTATTTTATTGAGGATTTTTGCATCGATGTTCATCAGGGATATTGGTCTAAAATTCTCTTTTTTTGTTGTATCTCTGCCAGGCTTTGGTATCAGGATGATGTTGGCCTCATAAAATGAGTTCGGGAGGATTCCCTCTTTTTCTATTGATTGGAATAGTTTCAGAAGGAATGGTACCAACTCCTCCTTGTACCTCTGGTAGAATTCAGCTGTGAATCCATCTGGTCCTGGACTTTTTTTGGTTGGTAGGCTATTAATTGTTGCCTCAATTTCAGAGCCTGCTATTGGTCTATTCAGGGATTCAACTTCTTCCTGGTTTAGTCTTGGAAGAGTGTAAGTGTCCAGGAAATTATCCATTTCTTCTAGATTTTCCAGTTGATTTGCGTAGAGGTGTTTATAGTATTCTCTGATGGTAGTTTGTATTTCTGTGGGGTCGGTGGTGATATCCCCTTTTTCATTTTTAATTGCGTCGATTTGATTCTTCTCTCTTTTCTTCTTTATTAGTCTTGCTAGTGGTCTGTCAATTTTGTTGATCTTTTCAAAAAACCAACTCCTGGATTCATTGATTTTTTGGAGGGTTTTTTGTGTCTCTATCTCCTTCAGTTCTGCTCTGATCTTAGTTATTTCTAGCCTTCTGCTAGCTTTCGAATGTGTTTCCTCTTGCTTCTCTAGTTCTTTTAATTGCGATGTTAGAGTGTCAATTTTAGATCTTTCCTGCTTTCTCTTGTGGGCATTTAGTGCTATAAATTTCCCTCTACACACTGCTTTAAATGTGTCCCAGAGATTCTGGTATGTTGTATCTTTGTTCTCATTGGTTTCAAAGAACATCTTTATTTCTGCCTTCATTTCGTTATGTACCCAGTAGTCATTCAGGAGCAGGTTGTTCAGTTTCCATGTAGTTGAGCGGTTTTGATTGAGTTTCTTAGTCCTGAGTTCTAGTTTGATTGCACTGTGGTCTGAGAGACAGTTTGTTATAATTTCTGTTCTTGTACATTTGCTGAGGAGTGCTTTACTTCCAATTACGTGGTCAATTTTGGAATAAGTACGATGTGGTGCTGAGAAGAATGTATATTCTGTTGATTTGGGGTGGAGAGTTCTATAGATGTCTATTAGGTCTGCTTGCTGCAGAGATGAGTTCAATTCCTGGATATCCTTGTTAACTTTCTGTCTCGTTGATCTGTCTAATGTTGACAATGGAGTGTTGAAGTCTCCCATTATTATTGTATGGGAGTCTAAGTCTCTTTGTAAGTCTCTAAGGACTTGCTTTATGAATCTGGGTGCTCCTGTATTGGGTGCATATATATTTAGGATAGTTAGCTCTTCCTGTTGAATTGATCCCTTTACCATTATGTAATGGCCTTCTTTGTCTCTTTTGATCTTTGATGGTTTAAAGTCTGTTTTATCAGAGACTAGTATTGCAACCCCCGCTTTTTTTTGTTCTCCATTTGCTTGGTAAATCTTCCTCCATCCCTTTATTTTGAGCCTATGTATGTCTCTGCGTGTGAGATGGGTCTCCTGAATACAGCAGACTGATGGGTCTTGACTCTTTATCCAGTTTGCCAGTCTGTGTCTCTTAATTGGAGCATTTAGTCCATTTACATTTAAGGTTAAGATTGTTATGTGTGAACTTGATCCTGCCATTATGATATTAACTGGTTATTTTGCTCATTAGTTGATGCAGTTTCTTCCTAGCCTCGATGGTCTTTACATTTTGGCATGTTTTTGAGATGGCTGGTACCGGTTGTTCCTTTCCATGTTGAGTGCTTCCTTCAGGGTCTCTTGTAAGGCAGGCCTAGTGGTGACAAAATCTCTAAGCATTTGCTTATCTGTAAAGGATTTTATTTCTCCTTCACTTATGAAACTTAGTTTGGCTGGATATGAAATTCTGGGTTTAAAATTCTTTTCTTTAAGAATGTTGAATATTGGCCCCCACTCTCTTCTGGCTTGGAGAGTTTCTGCCGAGAGATCTGCTGTGAGTCTGATGGGCTTCCCTTTGTGGGTAACCCGACCTTTCTCTCTGGCTGCCCTTAAGATTTTTTCCTTCATTTCAACTTTGGTGAATCTGGCAATTATGTGTCTTGGAGTTGCTCTTCTCGAGGAGTATCTTTGTGGCGTTCTCTGTATTTCCTGGATTTGAATGTTGGCCTGCCCTACTAGGTTGGGGAAGTTCTCCTGGATGATATCCTGAAGAGTGTTTTCCAACTTGGTTCCATTTTCCCCCTCACTTTCAGGCACCCCAATCAGACGTAGATTTGGTCTTTTTACATAATCCCATACTTCTTGCAGGCTTTGTTCATTTCTTTTTCTTCTTTTTTCTTTTGGTTTCTCTTCTCGCTTCATTTCATTCATTTGATCCTCAATTGCTGATACTCTTTCTTCCAGTTGATCGAGTCGGTTACTGAAGCTTGTGCATTTGTCACGTATTTCTCGTGTCATGGTTTTCATCTCTTTCATTTTGTTTATGACCTTCTCTGCATTAATTAGTCTAGCCGTCAATTCTTCCACTTTTTTTTCAAGATTTTTAGTTTCTTTGCGCTGGGTACGTAATTCCTCCTTTAGCTCTGAGAAATTTGATGGACTGAAGCCTTCTTCTCTCATCTCGTCAAAGTCATTCTCCGTCCAGCTTTGATCCGTTGCTGGCGATGAGCTGCGCTCCTTTGCCGGGGGAGATGCGCTCTTGTTTTTTGAATTTCCAGCTTTTCTGCCCTGCTTTTTCCCCATCTTTGTGGTTTTATCTGCCTCTGGTCTTTGATGATGGTGATGTACTGATGGGGTTTTGGTGTAGGTGTCCTTCCTGTTTGATAGTTTTCCTTCTAACAGTCAGGACCCTCAGCTGTAGGTCTGTTGGAGATTGCTTGAGGTCCACTCCAGACCCTGTTTGCCTGGGTAACAGCAGCAGAGGCTGCAGAAGATAGAATATTTCTGAACAGCAAGTGTACCTGTCTGATTCTTGCTTTGGAAGCTTCCTCTCAGGGGTGTACTCCACCCTGTGAGGTGTGGGGTGTCAGACTGCCCCTAGTGGGGGATGTCTCCCAGTTAGGCTACTCAGGGGTCAGGGACCCGCTTGAGCAGGGAGTCTGTCCCTTCTCAGATCTCAACCTCCGTGTTGGGAGATCCACTGCTCTCTTCAAAGCTGTCAGACAGAGTCGTTTGCGTCTGCAGAGCTTTCTGCTGCTTTGTTATTGTTTTCTGTGCCCTGCCCCCAGAGGTGGAGTCTACAGAGACAGGCAGGTTTCCTTGAGCTGCTGTGAGCTCCACCCAGTTCGAGCTTCCCAGCAGCTTTGTTTACCTACTTAAGCCTCAGCAATGGCGGGCGCCCCTCCCCCAGCCTCGCTGCTGCCTTGCCGGTAGATCACAGACTGCTGTAATAGCAATGAGGGAGGCTCCGTGGGTGTGGGACCCTCCCGGCCAGGTGTGGGATATGATCTCCTGGTGTGCCTGTTTGCTCAAAGCGCAGTATTGGGGTGGGAGTTACCCGATTCTCCAGGTGTTGTGTGTCTCAGTTCCCCTGGCTAGGAAAAGGGATTCCCTTCCCCCTTGCGCTTCTCAGGTGAGGCAATGCCTCGCCCTGCTTCAGCTCTCGCTGGTCGGGCTGCAGCAGCTGACCAGTACCGATCGTCCGGCACTCCCCAGTGAGATGAACCCAGTACCTCAGTTGAAAATGCCGAAATCACCGGTCTTCTGTGTCGCTGGCGCTGGGAGTTGAAGACTGGAGCTGCTCCTATTCGGCCATCTTGCTCCGCCCCGCCCTGTCCTAACTTTCTTACCTGTAGCTTTGACTGGATAGAAAGTCAATGCTGGCATTGGTGCTATATAGTCTTTTGAATTTTGAGAATTCATTTCCAGAATATATGGTTGGTGATCAGTTTCTGGGTCCAACCAGCTATTGTCAAAAGGCATAGGGTCACATGGCATAAACCTGGACTATAGGTTTTTTTTAAACAAAAATTTAAAATACATATATTTAGGGGGTACACGTGCAGATTTCTTAACATGCTTGTATTGTGGAGCAGTGAGATTGGGGCTCTTAGTGAACCCATCATCTGAATAGTGAAAGTTGTACCCAATAGGTAATTTTTCAACCTTCATCCCCCTCCTACCCTCCCACCTTTTGGAGTCTCCAATGTCAATGATTCCATTCTGTACATCCACGTATACTCACTATTTAGCTCTCACTTATATGTGAGGACATGTAGTATTTGACTTTTTGCTCCTGAGTTATTTCATCGAGGATAATGGCCTCCAGCTCCACCCATGTTGCTGCAAAAGGCATTTTATTTATTGATTTATTTTTTATGGCTGAGAAGTATTCCACGGCATGTGTGTGATGGATGAACACTCAGGTTGATTCCATGTCTTTGCTATTGTGAATAGTGCTCACAGTATTGCGAATATGATAAACATATGAGCACAGGTATCTTTTTGATATGATTTCTTTCCCTTGGGGTAGATACCCAGCAGTAGGATTGCTGGATGCTAGTTCCATTTTTAGTTCTTTGGGAAATCACCATACTACTTTCCAATAAAGGTGGTACTAATTTGTATTCTCACCAGCGGTGTGTAACTGTTCCCTTTTCTTCGCCTTGTTGCCAACATATGTTGTTTTCAGACTTTTTAATACTAGTTATTCTGACTGGTATGAGATAGTATCTCGCTGTGGTTTTAGTTTACATTTCTCTGATTAGTGATATTCAGCATTTTTTCATGTGCATGTTAGGTTTCTAGCCTCTTAAGTCAGCTGGGGCTGTAGACAGGGTACAATTCTCTGAGAAAGGCAAGCAAAACTAAGTCTAATTTACCTAAATACTTGCTTGCTTTGTAGGACCATTTCCAATATCATGTAAGAGGCATGTAAAGGTTCTAGATCTGTAGTCAACATCAACTCATGTCTATTGCCTTTAATAACTAGGCACTTGCCTGAATCAATTGAATGTTTACTGAACACCTACTATGTTGGAGACAGGCATTGTTTTGTATACCCAGTGCAAAAGGGACTTTTAGGAAATCCAGGTCAGCTGTGAAGCAGGGTTTCAGGTAAAAAACAAAAATTCTTCTTAGTGATTGACTTAGGGTTCTGAGTTTCCAATTTATACTAAATTCGGAAAATTTATCCAAAAGGAGCAATTACCAAAGTGTCAGTTTCCTAGGGAGTATTCACCTTTCATCTGAGGAGCAGAACAGCATCCTAGTTGCCTGCTGTTCCCTGTGGGACGATTGAGTCCCTACATTGATACCCCATCAAAAACTGGGTATACAAAAAACAATGCCTGTGTTCAATGCACTTACTGTTTCACGGAGGAAGCAAGGGATAGATGAATAATAATAACCCCATGTTTTGAATGTTGCAGTAGAAGCACAAAGGGCATATAGAAGAGAATGGAATTAATTACGCCAAGAAGAGCAGTGGAGGGAGAGATAACTGGGGACAGTCTCGTGGAAAAGTTGACATTTGATTTGGGTGTTTGAGATGAGTAGGAGTTTGCTAGGCTGGCAAATGGAAAATGGTATGAACAAGAGTATAAGGACCTTCAAATCCATGCTATGTGGTTTATATTTTAACGTCTTGAAGTTTACAAAGTAGGAGAATGAACATGATCAGATTGGGTTTCTGGAGGCAGTGTGGAGGATGCTTTGGAAGTGGACTGCCAGAGCCAGGGAGACCAATTAGGAAACTGTTACAGGAGTTTAAGAGATGGTGAGGACTCGACCGGAGACAGTGGAGGATGGGATGGATCTGAAGTTGTAGGGCTGGGACCAGTGAAGCCCAAAGAGTGAGGAATGGAGGGGAGTTGGGGTTATTTTGAGAATTCTTATTTGCCTGCTTGTGTGGATGGAGGTGCCACTGTCTGATGAAGGACTCGAAGAAGACAGAGCTCGTTTTGAAGGGAGGAGGCTGAGTTCCATTTTGACATGTTGCATTGTACTGGTGGAACATCTTAGGTGAGAAGTCTGTGGGCAGATAGAGGTCTGGATGTCAGGAAAGAAGTTTGAGGCTGCTCGGGAAGGGCTTACACCTGGAACTAGGGTACAAAGAGGACCTGTCTCTTGGACCTGAGCCCCTGAGTTTTTCTGCCTGGGGCCCTGGCTTGTGGCTGGATACCCATCCAGGGCCTGGAGTTCTTCTCTGAGCTTCCCTATGGTGGCTGCCTCCTTGCTGGCCTAGTCCCATCCTCAGTGATGGCTGCCTGCTGCTCCCTTGGCTTTCTGAATGTTGTACCATGGCATGAGCTCCATCCACCTGCAAAAAAGCCAGGCACCAAATGTTGGGCCTTCCGGTTGCTGAAGGTCATCCTGGCCTGGATTGCCCTCTGTCTGTGGAGACACTTGTGGAAGCTTCGATCTGCCTGTGCTGAGAACTCCCTCTCATCTCCTGTGGGAGATCTCACCCAGAACCTACAAGCCAGTCTTTGTAGCTGACGTTCATCTTGTCCTGTCCTGAGATAACTGGAAAGTTCTGTTAACTTCAAATAAATAAATCCATGAAAATGTCCAGAGCTCCCAGCAGTTGGGCAGGTTGAGAATGTGCTGCAGCCATTTAAAGGAGAGAAAATGGCCTTCAGATTAGCAACTTCTCCCAGCTTCCAGAGGCAAGCACAGGTGGGAAGTCGCAATAAATCAAACATGAATGTGTTGTCCCTAAGTGGCACAGAGGAGATGAGATTCCAACTCTCATTTTCTATTAATGGGCCTTTGAAGCCTTTATGGAGTTAGCTTTTAAGGAGTTTTTGTTTTTTATTTTTTTGCTTTTTTTTTGTTTTTGAGATGGAGTCTTGCTCAGGCGCCCAGGCTGGAGTGCAGTGGTGCGATGCCGGCTCACTGCAACCTCCGCCTCCCGGGTTCAAGTGATTCCCCCGCCTCAGCCTCCTGAGTAGCTGGGATTACAGGCGCATGCCACCACGCCCGGCTAATTTTTTGTATTTTTAGTAGAGACGAGGTTTCACTATGTTGGTCAGGGCTGGTCTCGAACTCCTGACTTCAGGTGATCCACCCACCTCGGCCTCCCAAAGTTCTGGGAAAACAGGTGGAAGTGAGCATTTTTGTAGTAATGACATCAATGAAAGTATTTGATTTGTAAATTGGGGGACACATAGCTACTATTACTTTGCATTTAGCAGTTATTCCCATCCGCACTATTTATTACCCCCACCTCTGCCCCCGGCATATATACTTATGTCTTGTCCCACAACCCAACCCCTCACTCCCACCACTCAGTTTTTTTTCTTTTTCTTTTTTTTTCTTTTAAGCATAGAGCCGAATCTGAAGGGAGTTGGCCCAGCTTTTATCTTTATCCATCATGGACACACTTGGGCCACCTTTACCTTTCTTCCTCACATGATTACGTGCTGCTGAGCGGTGTCCTTAGGCATTTTTTTCCTTGCCTTCTCGGGCAGTTAACTCATTTTTGGAAGCTAGAACACTGAACCAGGAGACAAGAGTTACATTCTAGTCCTAGTTCAGCCACAGTGAAGTTGGGTCACCTTGGGCAAGTCTTTTTACTTCCGGGGCCCAGATTTCCTTATCCACACAGTAAGGAAAGTAAGTTGAAACACCCAGGCAACTTATTTCACCTCTCAATTAGATAAGTCACCCTGTCCGCTTCAGCCATGCTCCCACACCCTCTCTCCACTTCTGAGGGGAACCTGCCGCTTGACCACAGCTCCTGCCGCCTGGGTGGCCATGTCTCCCACGGTGTGAGAAAACCTTCTCTTCCTCTGCTCCTCCCTTCACCGTACTGGCCCAGGGATGGGTTTGTGATTCAAGAGCAGTCATTTCATAAGTTGGTTCTGTAGTCAAGCTTAAAGAAGATAAACTGGATGCATCCCTTTTGATGGGGGATGGAGGAAGGCAGGGATTTGAAATAAGGAACCCCAAAGGAATTTTTCACTTAACAGTAAGGATAGAAGAGATTCTATATCAAATAAGGCTCAGATAAACTTCTTTTCTCTTCTTGCACGTTCTTCAAGATTTAATGCTCTATCTGTAGAATAATCTGGTTTTACTTGAATACAGAATTTTGACTAGGCTACGGGAATGGAAAGATGAAGCACCGCTACCCGAGTTTCTAATACTGAGCAGGAGAAACACACAAGTAACCCACCTGCAACCTCTTCCCAGCTCGGAATCATCTTCCTCAAATAGATTGTGGGAAAAGAGAGTTAGTTTCCTGTCTGTTCCTGAGTTGTCTGCACTACAGCTGCCTTCTCTATGGCATGCTCACGGAAATCTGAGTTCAAATCCCAGGGCTGCCACTTATTAGCTAGATGATATTGAGCAAATTCCTTAACCTTTTTATATCCCAGTTACCATGTCTGAAAAGTGGGAATAATTCTTGTTTCTGTCTTACAGGTTGGTCGTGAGAATTGCAAAAGCATTGTTTTTTGTTTGGTTGGTTTTTGGGTTTTGTTTTTGCTCTGCTGTTCAACTCCTGAGTTTTAAACGTGGATGCATAACTGAGGGAAAGATTATTCTTCCTTATGTCTGTATTGTTTCAATGTGTGTTCTGCAATTGGTAGCTAATCAAATGATGTGGGATGGGAACCCAGGAACAGTGGGAAAGGGAGTCTGCCCATACTCCCACAGCATGTTTATGACAGAAACACAGAATTTGCTTTCTTTGGGTCTGGGCCTAGTTTCTTATTCTTTAAGTTGCATTGCTTCTCTGTGTACATATGTGTGTGCACACACACCCATACAGGTCTGTGTGCATGCATATGTATTGTGTGACTGTGTGTGTGCGTGCATTGACTTAAACTTCTACAAAATAGCCACCAGCTGATAATTCTACTATAGATCAGTGGAAGAGAAACCTCCCAGAAGTTGGATGGAGAGCTTCCAGGGAGGAAGGCAGGCTCAGATACAATACATTTCTGGCCCTGTCAGCTTTTAGTACTTTCTGTTTTGAGTGGGAAAAAATGCAAATAAATAATAAATAAAATTCACATTAACCGGAGAATTACCTTACAGTGTTTTTTGAAAGGAAAAAAAATCGAGAGTTGAGCCAGCAGATCTATTTCAAGATGATTTAACAGGTGAGAGGGAGTTAGCTGCGATTGTTTTATGTCTCAGTCTATTAGGCACTGTACAATGCGACAGATCTATTCTAATTTATACAGTTGTTCAGCAAAACTTTTGTGGGTTTTTAAATTGACTGTAATGTTTAGCAATTGGAATATAAATTTATTCAAGCCTCTTATTTGGTCGCCTCAATGGCGCATTACAAAGTATTTTATAGTGTCTGATCTGCTTAAGTTTTACAACCAGCTTCCATTGTTATGCACTTTTTACAGCTAGTGCTGAGAGCAGGGCTGGGTGCCCCTGCCTCCTGTTGGTCCCTAAGGCTGCTCCCAGGGACTGGGGACAGGCTCACCAGGTGAGCCCAGGATGTAAACAGCACCTATCACCTGCCCCAACTCCTTTTGAAATGCCCTCCTCTCCCTGGCTTCCTGCCAAGTGTCTATGGTGTGAGACTCTATTTTGACCTAACCTAACTCCAGTTGGCAATTTGCCTGCCTGGTCCTAGCTATGATGATTAATACTAAATTTTCAAGCTGCTTCTTGCCATGGTTTTTTCCCTTGTTACCAACCTTCTTGAAGTAATGGAATATTACAGTGAGTCTTCATGTTCTCATGAGCTGCTTTTTCCATTGTCTTTTGGTTTCAACCATTAGCCACTTATAAAAACGACTTTCTCAAAGATCTACAATGACCTCTGGTTGTCAAATTTAAGTGCCTATGTTTCCTGGGTGTCTGCAGTGATTGACACTGAACACACACTTCTTTCTCGATACCATTTCTCTCCTGATCAGCCTGACATAGCTGATATGCCTCCTGCTTTCATTGGTTCTTCTCTAAACTCTTGGTCTTCCTATGCCATCTGGGAACAGCCCAGGCCTCCTCATCTTACACGGTGCCTGCACAGATCAAATCTCTGCAGCCTTCCCTGCGCATTGTATTTCCACTTACCTCCTCCTCTGAACTCCCCCGTGTGTACATTTTTTAATGCTATTTATCACATTTTACTTTACACTAATTGTCATAGCTGGGTCCTCCTTCCCCCATGACTGTAAATTCCTTGATACAGGCAGATATGGTGACTGATACAGCTTGGAAATCCGCATGCCGCCTGGCACACCACAGAAGCTCAATTAGTTTACCCACTTTCAAACATGGGTTTTTGAGAAGGAAAGGTAACAGTGGTGTGGGACAAGGCTGGAGAGGTAGCACAGGGCCAGATGAGGATGACAAGTTTAGGACTCTTTGAGGATTCTGGATTTTACCCAAAGAACTGTATTAGCACGGGATTTAAAATGTGGGATATGACATGGGTAAAATCAACATTTAAAAATATTTCTCTGCTGGAATGGAGAGGGGCGGGCAAAAGATGGTGGTAGCTTAGATTGATGGTCGGGGGCAGTGGGAAGAAAAAAGGAAAAGAGATCTGAAAAAAAAATCTAGTAGATAGAGTGGACAGGAATCATAATTGATTTTTTGATGTGAGATGTGAGGAATGAAAGAAAGGAAAATAAGAGTGTTTGCCAAATTTGACTTAAATACCTGGCTGCATGGGGATGCAGATTTCACAATGAGAGACTGTTGAAGAGCTGGGTTCACTGTGTGCACAGAAGGAGGAGGTGTAGGAAGTGAGGAGGTAATTTAGTTTGGTTCATGTTGAGCATGAGGTGCTACGAGACATTCATGGGGTGATATCTAGGAACATGGGTATGGAGATGGAGCTGAATCTGTAGGAATAGACAAAAGCATCTAAGAAGGAGGTAGAATAAGAAAAGAAGAGGGCCTGAGACACAGCCTGGAAGATTCCAGCATCAATAGGCTGGGGCGAGATGGCCGAGTCAGCCCCAGACACTGACGAATAGTTTGGTGTTCCTGGGCCTGAGGGACAGCAGTGTTCTCAGAAGGTCACCTGTGGCAAAGCTGCCAAGAGGTCAATTAAGAAAACCGAAGAGCTTAGACTGGAGGTAGTGCAGCCTTGTGAGGCACTGTGAGGGCAGGTGGAGGGAATGACATGGAAATGAGCTGAGAAGTAAGTAGACAGGAGGCAACGGGACTGGCTCGCAGGGAGCTCTGCTGAGAAGTTTCATTGCAAAGTGAGGAGAGGTGGAGGCTGTGGCTCAAGGCACCTATGGGGAGTGGGAGAGGTTGAGTTTTGTTTACTTGTTTTTGCTTTTAAGATAGAAGAGACTAGAACATGTTGAAATGTGAGAATGGAAGGAGGCAAGGAAGAGGGAGAAGGTGAAGAATCAGGAGCCAGACATGACAAATGATGACTAAAAGCATCAAGTTCCCAAGAAGGTGGGAAGATGGAGCCTCCAGGCTGCAGATGAAAGAGCTGGGCTTTGTCTGATGAGGAGGGAAATGTCTTCATTTACAACAAGAAAGTGGAGATGATGAGTACAGTGCAGGGGCTTTGTGACAACAGGAAGGCAAGACAGCCTTTGGAGAGGCTTTAATGTCTGTGATATGAATGTGCAGCTAAAACTCTATTACTATTAATAATGAATTATCATAATGAAGCAGCTACCAGTAGTGACTGTTGACTATGCTAAGTATTTAATAATTTAAGCCTCACAACAAACCTATTGGGTAGGTTTTATTTATAGACGAGGAAACTGGGGTTCATAAAGGTTAAATAATTTAGCTCAGAAAGTGACAGTTGATAAGAAATAGATCCAGGAATTGAACTCTATGTCCATTCCAAACTCCCTATTATTGCTGTTACTGTGGCTATTGTATGGCGATTGCTGTTACATTGGCAATAAGGGCCAACTCTTCACTTGTTAAACTCACTGTGTACTTCGTGCTACTGGGAAAGTGTAGTATACTAGAGAAGGTTTTCCTCTTCAAACTTAAGGTTAATTGAACTGTGTGCAGCTTATAATTCTAAGAATACTGGAAATGAATGGAGACAATCCCAAGTGTCCTCCTCCACATTGTGTTCTGAAATGCAGTGATTACATGTCATATTCTATCTTAAAATTTTTTATCTGCTCCTTGTCTGCACAGGAGGGCAGCAGATATTTATCAGCACTGGAATAGTTAATGAAGCATGCAGCATTAGGTCTCTTTCTCACAACCGGCTTTGGGATTTTTGTTGTGATTGTTCAATGTACACTCTGCCCTCTAGTGGCCAAGATCTCCCTGGACCCGGGGGGTATCCACGGAAACCACGTGCAGGGTCATGAAAGGGGATTTGCCTTGCACTTCACAATCGCTCTGTCCAAAAAGGATTTTCTTATGTGCATTTCTGTATTTTTATTCATTAGTTTTTCTCTCCATCTTCTACAGTAATGTGCTGATCAATTGGAAAACCCAGCTGACCCAAACTCCAGGGCCATTTCGTAGCCATACAGCCTTGAATGCAGTCGTTATTACTGAGGGTTGGAGCCGGAGCCCATGGGTCTGAACATGGGCTTTGGAGGCAGAAAGACCTGGACTCCAGGCCCAGAGTAGCCCACCTTTGTACACGTACAGTTTCTTCCCCTGGGAAATGGGGATAACATTACCTGCCTGAGGATTAAATGGGCAAGTGTGTATAAATGGCCTGGCACCTCACGATTGTACAATAAATGTCAGTTCTCATGTTTCTTCGGCTTAACTCCCTGATTTCTGGGAAGATATTTGAGGAATAAGTGAGAACCATCTCTGACGACAGTGTTGCATTTAGCCGGTGTTGCATTGTAATGGTCTGATTCTTGTTCATGTGCTCCATTGGACAGTAAGCTTTGGTGAAGATAGGGGTCTTGTTGGTATCCCCACCACCCAACACATAAGCCATTCAATAAATCTTTGTTGAATGAATAAAAATGAAATGTGTCCTAACACAAAGAAATGAAAAATGTTTGAGATGCTGGATATGCTCATTGCCTTGATCTGATCACTGTACATTGTATCGAAACACCACTATGTACCCTGTAAATATGTACAATTATTATGAATCAATAGAAAACAACTAGCTCGGCACAGTGGCTCATGCCTTTAACCCCAGCACTTTGGGAGGCCGAGGCGGGCGGTTCGCTTGAGCTCAGGAGTTTGAAAGTAGCCTAGGCAATATGGCAAAACTCTTTTATCTCTACCAAAAATACAAAAAGTAGCCAGGCATGGTGGCGCATGTCTGTGGTTCCAGCTACTTGTGTGACTGAGGTGGGAGGTTCACCTTAGCCTGGAAGATTGAGGCTGCAGTGAGCCATGACTGTACCACTTCACTTCAGCCTGAGTGACAAAGTGACAAAGTGAGACCCCAACTCAAAAAAAAAAAAAGAGAAAAGCAAAGAAAAGAAAGAAACCCCTGAACATATGGCTCCCAAATTCAAGCATCTCAAGTCATTTCCTAGGCACAGTAAATTTTAAAACCTGCTCTAGAGGTTTCACCTATAGGAGTCAAGCTATGGATGGAATTTAATTTGGGACCTACCTTTGTTCTCTATAATCTGCTTCATATCTGGTGACTTTTGACCGTAGCTGGGAAACAGAGCTCATGACTTCCTGCCAGATTCTTTGTGAAAGAGCTAGTACATGTGTTTATGAAATTGTGTCTGACTTAATGCAGAAGCTTTCTTTAAAGGTCTTGACCATAGTTTAGGGTTAAGGGAATTATTACAGAAGAAACAATTAGCATCTTACTGACTCTAGGCTTGAAGCCTTTACAAATAAACATTTTTCTTAAAAATGTTATTTATTTTTTACTTAAAAATGGCCCCTTTAATCTCTGTATGCCCTTCTTCTTGAGCCTGGTCTCCAGGGTTTCCATATGAGCTCATTACTTGATCTGGCTCGCTGCAGTTTCAGGAAGGTGGTTCCTATAACGTTTCTCATTGTTTGTTCTGACCTTTTTCAGGCATCAGTTACACAAATGCAGAAGAAGGTCCAGGCTTTACTCTAGCTCGAGTTGCCAGCATGCTCCTATGGACTTTGATCCCCCCAAAAACTACTTATGAGACCCGAATCTGGGGGCAGATACATTTCCCCAGCTCTTGCCTCAAGTGGCTATTTTTTCAGTTTTATTGAGGTATAATTGACCAATTGTATATATTTGTAGTATACAACATAAGGTTTTAATATATGTATACATTGTGAAATATTACCACAATCAAGCTAATTAACATATCCATCTCATGCAGTATTTTTTGGGGTGAGAACATTTAAGATCTACTGTTAGCAATTTTCAAGTGTATAATATACTTAATATATAAACTGAATAAATAATCTGAAGATTATTGTACAGCATGGTGACTGTACAATAGTAATTCGTCCTGTCTACCTGAAACTTTGTACTTTTTGAGCAAATCAGCCCATTCCTCCTCAAGTGAGTAGTTTAATGTTTAAGAAACTTTGGGGAAAAAAATTCTCTTCTCTCTCACAAATTAAAATCAAAGAACCCAGTCTGGTTACATGTAAGTGAGGCAGGAGGGCAAAGTTGGGGAATATTATGCCTGGGGCTACTTGCTCCCAGACCAACAGTTGAACAGCAACAACAATGCTTACTGAGCATTTATTACATGCCATGTGTTGTGCTGATTACATCACAGGCCATATATCCAATATGAACCTCACAATAGTAACTGTGACACAGTGCAACGCTTCTTATCCCCATCTTACAACAGAGAAGCTGAGGCATATAGCACATAAGCGACTTGACAGAGATTATGTGGTCAGTAAGTAACAGCACTGGAATTCAAACCCGGGCCCATCTGATCCACATTCATAAAAACTGCGCTATCCTCAAGGACAACTGCTTTTTTCAATGATAGTCTGGAAAGACGTTGCTGCTATGCCAGCTCTATAGCTCGGGTGTCCCTGGAGTTGCTGCTTCAGCAATGTGGTCTTTATATCACAATCAGTACCTACTCTTAGTTGCCTGTGTTAGGTCTAGATTCCTCCCCACCCAAAGTCGGATTCAATCTTGGTGTGGAGATTTGGTTTTCTATTATAGAAATTCAGCTGGTTTGGAGATTTGGTTTTCTCTTATAGACACTCAACTGGTTTGTATCTTTCAGTGGCCCTGCTGTGTTCCTTTCCCCTTCTTTTTCCTTCTCTTTGAAAGTGTTCTCTTTCAATCTTGTGGGGGTAATTTGGCACCGTTTATGTCTTAGTGCAAAGGGCTTCTCCTTTCAGAAAACCTCTATATCATGGACTAAGGAGAGTGTTGGAGGCAGGCCCAGGGAGGGATGGCAGACGGCCCAGGGAATGGGTGAAAATGAACACCATCCAGCAAAGCAGGAGGCAGGCAGCAAAAGAGCCGGAAGTACCAGAACGAGGGGCGGGGAAGGGGCAGGTGTGTGGAAAAGGGCCAGGAGTGAGTGTGGAGACAAAATCATCTTTTACAAGAACCCTGCTGCTTACCTTAACCTCAAAGCTTTTTCTTATTGAAAAGGTGGTGTTGAGAAGTTAAGCTCTTCCTTGCTGGAGTGTGGGGTAAGGTCAAGAAGCTTGCTGATTTGGTCTGCAGGCACTTGGTAAAGCCACAGAGGGGAGGAGATAAGCAGCTGGTTTTTCTCTGAAACAAGAGGAGGTATCAA
This sequence comes from Theropithecus gelada, assembly GCF_003255815.1. Classification (NCBI taxonomy): domain Eukaryota; kingdom Metazoa; phylum Chordata; class Mammalia; order Primates; family Cercopithecidae; genus Theropithecus; species Theropithecus gelada. The sequence goes on along the minus strand of NC_037675.1, from coordinate 34,857,467 downwards.
TTGGACAGTCAGCACCACAAGTGCTCACAGCGCCTTGGGGGCGGAACCTCCTCTGTGAGCTCCCTTAGGGCAAAAGCGACTCCTGCTTGGGATGCTTTCAATAAAACACCTTCTTGGATGACTCACCTTCTCCGGGGATAATTTCACAGAATCTGTGGCGATTTTGAGTTGTTTGTGAGATCTCTATATTATACCTGCTTACTCTTTTCCCTGAGAGAAAGCAGTAGAAGGCATAAGAAGCTGCCAGGGTAGGGAGGTAAAAATCTTCCCATGAACCCTGTTTCTAAGCTTCAGAGCAATAATGACCAAATCTGGATACAATACCAATCGGGGAAGGGGGCTTGTTTCTGGAAGACTTCACTCCATGAGAGCAGAAAATTCTGTACAATGAAACCAACATAAGTAAAACAAATCATACAAAAGAATATGGAGAGAGATCCTGTGATAGGCAGAATTCCAATCCCAATAACCGTATCCATGTGTTAGCCTTTGCCCTAAGTGTGGCCACACCTGTAATTTGCTTCTAACCAATGGAATATGGCAAAGGTAATGGGCTATTACTCTCATGACTGTTGTACGGCAAAGGTCTGTAATTTTGCACAGTTTAGATTATTCATCAGTTGACATTAATCAAAAGGAGTTATCCCAGGTGAGCCTGACCTAATCAGGTGAATTTTTTAAAAAGCGAGTCTAGCAGTCAAAGACAAAAGAAGTCAGATTCTTCTGCTGGCTTTGAAAAAACAAACTTCCATATTATGAACAGCACCACGCGGCAAAAAATTGTGGCCTCTGAGTTGAGGTCCTCAGTCCTATAACCACATGGAACTCAATTCTGCTGATAACCAGTGAGCTTGGCAGAAGACCCCACACCTCAAATGAGATTGCGGCCCTGGGCCGGGCATGGTGACTCACACCTATAATCCTAGCACTTTGGGAGGCTGAGGCAGGCAGATCACCTGTGGGGTCAGGAGTTTGAGACCACCCTGGTCAACATGGCCCAACCGTCTCTCTACTAAAGCTATAAAAATTAGCCGGGCATGGTGGCGTGTGCCTGTAATCACAGCTACTTGGGAGGCTGAGGAGGAGAACTGATTGAACTCCAGAGGCGGAGGTTTCAGTGAGCCGAGATTATGCCACTGTACTCCAGCCTGGGTGACAGAGTGAGACGCCATCTCAAAAAAAAAAAAAAAAAAAAAAAAAAAAAAAAAAAAATCACAGCCCTGGCTGACACAGCAATTTCAACCTGGTAAGAGCCTGGACAGAGGACCCAGCTAACCTGTACTTGGTCTCCTGACACATGGAAGCTGTGAGATCTGTATTATTTTAAGCTGCTGTTTGTGGTAATTTGTTAGGCAGCAGTCAAAACGAATACAGATTCTATGTTTTTCAAATGAAAACTCAGTGATTTTCAAGATGACATCTACTTCAAGACTTTATTGTCACTAAGCTAAATTGGAGCCACAATTATTCCCTTCTTCAATTACTACCTGCCATGACTCTTCGGAAACCACGTTTTTGGAAGCTGTGTTAAGGGCTTCCTGTAAGGTTACTTCTGGGGGCCTGTTGGAAGATAAATAAAATAGATGCTTCTGGTCTTGTTTTGTGGAATTATGTTATGCAAATTCCTGTGTACATTGGGCAAAAACCCTCTTTTAGGCTTAGGAGGTGTCCCTGCAGTGGTGTTGGCGAGGGAGAACCCACAGGAAGGTATTCCTGGGAAGTCTGGCTCACTCCAGCATGTACATCATCCAGCAATATGCAAATGACTTCTCAGGCCTCCAGTCCTTTCCTCCGTGGTCTTCCTAGGCTCTGCCTGGGAGTTGAAAAGCCTCTCACATTTGGCTGTGTTTTAGCTCATTTTTGTTGTGAGCATCTTCAAGTGCCTGGAAAACGTGGTTTTGTAGTTAAAACTGTAGAAGTGAGACTCATAAATGACATTGGGAGTGCCAAGTCCTGGCGCCAAGCTGGCTGCTTCTGTCATTGCAGCCCAGGGCTGTACTGTAGTCGCTTACAGTCCAGCTCTTGCCAGGAAATGGGGCACTCTCACTTTACTCACCTTGGCACGATCAGCACAGTACTGCCTAATGCGGTGTTTGCTGAATGAATAAAACCTTTTATTTTGTGGAACACATGAAGGGCAGTAGAGATTCAAACTCCTGCCGAGGCCACATAACTTGTTAGTGGCAGAGCTGGTTCTGCAGCACCAGCTTTCTGAATTGCTGTGTCTTTCCACTTCCACCTCCCAGCCATGGCACAGGCCTGGTGTGCCCCTGAAGAGGTGGAGGCAGAAAGTGGACTGTGCCTTTTGTCCAAGGACATCACTAGGTGAGAAGCAGCATCCTAATTCCAGTCGAGGCCCCGTCTCCACGTCTACCCGGTCTCCATCAAGCAGCCCTTAGCTCCGTTTCTGTGTTGTACACGCTCTTGCTGATGGCCTCCCTGCCCAATTCCCTTCAGTGCCGTTTTCCGCTTCACACTTCATGAATTTTATTTGCAATCGATAAATAAACCTATTATCATCAGGGTTTTGTATTCTCATCATATATCGTCATCTGTCATAAACCATTGCATGCAGGAGTCCGGTTCATTCAGCATATCCCACTCATCTTTATTTCTAAGTCAGTGGCTGAGAGATACAAACTAAAAGTGCAAGGCCAAGAATTCAGTTTTTACTCAATAACATAATGTCTAAAGAAAAAAATCTTATTTAGATATTATTATTATATTTGAGATTAGTACCGGGGGAGAAAAAAGTCATTACCTTGTCAGGCTCTCTGTACTTATTAGAAGTGACAAAGTATTTTGTTTTCCCATTCAAATGTGACGGATCTGACGGAAAAGCAGTTTTTCATTAAGGTGTGTTTTCAAAATGCTTCTGGCCATCTCTAGCAGTTTTGTGGGGGGCATCTGATTTGAGTGTAGCTTTGGGTTGGCAAATAAGTTGGAGGTCACAGTGGTCTGTCAAAGTAGACTTTGGGAGGAGAAGCTAATAATGCTGTGGTCTAATGGGGAGTCACGTTTCCTGGTTTCCACCACAGTCTTTTCTTTTTTTTTAAATTTTATATTTGTAATTTGGTGTTCATTTTTTAAAAGTTGCTGTGCATTTTATTTTGTTTATTTTTATTTTTGAGACAGGGTCTCACCTAGTCACCCAGGCTGGAGTGCAGTGGCGTGATCACAGCTCACTGCAGCTTCGACGTCTCAGGCTCAAGTGATCCTCCCATCACAGCCTCCCTAGTAGCTGGAACTGTAGTTGTATGCCACCATGCTTGACTGAGATGGTTGGTTTTGTTTGTAGATATGGGGTTTCGCTATGTTGCTCAGGCTGGTCTCGAATCCTGGGCTCAAGTGATCCACCCACCTTGGCCTCCCAAAGTGCTGGGATTACAGGTGTGAGCCACCATGCCCCACTATTTTTTTATTTTTATGGGTACGTAGTATATATATTTATTTTTGTGGCTATGTAGTATACATATTGACATGGTATATATATTGGCCTATAGTTTCCCTTCTTGGATATGTCTTTGTCTAGTTTTGGTATCAGGGTAATACTGGCCTTGTAGAATGATTTGGAAGTATCCTCTCATCCTCTATTTTTCAGAATAGTTTGAGTAGGATTGGTATTAGTTCTTCTTTAAATGTTCAGTAGAATTCAGCAGTGAAGCCTTCAGGTCCTGGGCTTCTCATTGCTGGGAGACTTTATGTTGTGGCTTTTATCTCATTACTTATTATTGGTCTGTTCAGGTTTCGAGTTTCTTTGTGGTTCAATTTTGGTAGTTTGTGTGCTTCTAGAAATTCATCCACTTTTTCTAGGTTTTCCAATATATTGGCATAGGGTTGCTCATAGTAGCCTCTAATGAGCCTTTGAACTTCTATAGTCTTGATTATGATATATTCTTTGTTATTCCTGATTTTATTCAGTTTGCCCTTCTCTCTTTTTTTCTTTTCTTTCTTTCTTTATGTATTTTTTATTCTACTTCAGGTTCTAGTGTACATGTGCACAATGTGCAGGTTTGTTACATATGTATACATGTGCCATGTTAGTGTGCTGCACCCAATAACTCATCATTTACATTAGGTATATCTCCTAATACTATCCCTCCCCCCACCCCCCACCTGCCAGGCTCTGGTGTGTGATGTTCCGCTTCCTGTGTCCAAGTGTTCAATTCCCACCTATGACTGAGAACATGCAGTGTTTGGTTTTCTGTCCTTGGGATAGTTTGCTCAGAATGATGGTTTCCAGCTTCATGTATGTCCCTGCAAAGGACATGAACTCTTCCTTTTTAATGACTGCATAGTATTCCATGGTATATATGTGCCACATTTTCTTAATCTAGTCTATCATTGATGGCCATTTGGGTTGGTTGCAAGTCTTTGCTGTTGTGAATAGTGCTGCAATAAACATACATGTGCATGTGTCTTTATAGCAGCATAATTTATAATCCTTTGGGTATATACCCAGTAATGGGATGGCTGGGTCAAATGGTATTTCTGTTTCTAGATCCTTGAGAAATCGCCACACTGTCTTCCACAATGGTTGAACTAGTTTACAGTCCCACCAACAGTGTAAAAGTGTTCCTATTTCTCCACATCCTCTCCAGCATCTGTTGTTTCCTGACTTTTTAATGATCACCATTCTAACTGGTGTGAGATGGTGTCTCACTGTGGTTTTGATTTGCATTTCTCTGATGGCCAGTGATGATGAGCATTTTTTCATGTGTCTGTTGGCTGTATGAATGTCTTCTTTTGAGAAGTGTCTGTTCATATCCTTTGCCCAATTTTTGATGGGGTTATTTGATTTTTTTTCTTGTAAATTTGTTTAAGTTCTTTGTAGATTCTGGATATTAGCCCTTTGTCAGATGGGTAGATTACAAAAATTTTCTCCCATTCTGTAGGTTGCCTGTTCACTCTGATGGTAATTTCTTTTGCTGTGCAGAAGCTCTTCAGTTTAATTAGATCCCATTTGTTAATTTTGGCTTTTGTTGCCATTGCTTTTGGTGTTTTAGTCATGAAGTCCTTGCCCATGCCTATGGTCCTGAATGGTATTGCCTAGGTTTTCTTCTAGGGTTTTATGGTTTTAGGTCTAATATTTAAGACTTTAATCTGTCTTGAATTAATTTTTGTATAAGGTGTAGGGAAGGGATCCAATTTGAGCTTTCTACATATGACTAGCCAGTTTTCCCAGCACCATTTATTAAATAGGGAATCCTTTCCCCATTTCTTGTTTTTGTCAGGTTTGTCAAAGATCAGGTGACTGTAGATGTGTGGTATTACTTCTGAGGGCTCTGTTCTGTTCCATTGGTCTGTATCTCTGTTTTGGTACCAGTATCATGCTGTTTTGGTTACTGTAGCCTTATAGTATAGTTTGAAGTCAGGTGGTGTGATGCCTCCAGCTTTGTTCTTTTTGCTTAGGATTGTCTTGGTAATGTGGGCTCTTTTTGGGTTCCATATGAACTTTAAAGTAGTTTTTTCCAATTCTGTGAAGAAAGTCATAGGTAGCTTGATGGGGATGGCATTGAATCTGTAAATTACCTTGGGCCATTTTCACGATATTGAGTCTTCCTATCCATAAGCATGGAATGTTCTTCCATTTGTTTGTGTCCTCTTTTATTTCGTTGAGCAGTGGTTTGTAGTACTCCTTGAAGAGGTCCTTCACATCCCTTGTAAGCTGGATTCCCAGGTATTTTATTCTCTTTGAAGCAATTGTGAATGGGAGTCACTCACGATTTGGTTCTCTGTTTGTCTGTTGTTGGTGTATAGGACTGTTTGTGATTTCTGCACACTGATTTTGTATCCTGAGACTTTGCTGAAGTTGCTTATCAGCTTAAGGAGATTTTGGGCTGAGATGATGGGGTTTTCTAAATATACAATCATGTCATCTGCAAACAGGGACAATTTGACTTCCTCTTTTCCTAATTGAATATCCTTTATTTCTTTCTCCTGCCTGATTGCCCTGGCCAGAACTTCCAACACTATGTTGAATAGGAGTGGTGAGAGAGGGCATCCCTGTCTTGTGCCAGTTTTCAAAGGGAATGCTTCCAGGTTTTGCCCATTCAGTATGATATTGGCTGTGGGTTTGTCATAAATAGCTCTTATTATTTTGAGATACATCCCATCAATACTTAGTTTATTGAGAGTTTTTAGCATGAAGGGCTGTTGAATTTTGTCAAAGGCCTTTTCTACATCTATTGAGATAATCCTGTGGTTTTTGTCTTTGGTTCTGTTTATATGATGGATTACATTTATTGATTTGCATATGTTGAACCAGCCTTGCATCCCAGCGATGAAGCCAACTTGATCATGGTAGATAAGCTTTTTGGTGTGCTGCTGGATTCGGTTTGCCAGTATTTTATTGAGGATTTTTGCATCGATGTTCATCAGGGATATTGGTCTAAAATTCTCTGTTTTTGTTGTGTCTCTGCCAGGTTTTGGTATCAGGATGATGTTGGCCTCATAAAATGAGTTAGGGAGGATTCCCTCTTTTTCTATTGATTGGAATAGTTTCAGAAGGAATGGTACCAGCTCCTCTTTGTACCTCTGGTAGAATTTGGCTGTGAATCCATCTGGTCCTGGACTTTTTTTAGTTGGTAGGCTATTAATTATTGCCTCAATTTCAGAACCTGTTATTGGTCTATTCAGAGATTCAACTTCTTCCTGGTTTAGTCTTGGGAGAGTGTACATGTCCAGGAATTTATCCATTTCTTCTATATTTTCTAGTTTATTTGCGTAGAGGTGTTTATAGTATTCTCTGATGGTAGTTTGTATTTCTGTGGGATGGGTGGTGATAGCCCCTTTCTCATTTTTTATTGTATCTATCTTCTCTCTTTTCTTCTTTATTGGTCTATTGGCTAGTGGTCTATTAATTTTGTTGATCTTTTTTAAAAAAAACAGCTGCTGTATTCATTGATTTTTTTGAAGGGTTTTTTGTGTCTGTATCTCCTTCAGTTCTGCTCTGATCTTAGTTATTTCTTGCCTTCTGCTAGCTTTTGAATGTGTTTGCTCTTGCTTCTGTAGTTCTTTTTTTTTTTTTTTTTGAGATGGAGTCTCGCTCTGTGGCCCAGGCTGGAGTGCAGTGGCGCGAGCTCAGCTCACTGCAAGCTCTGCCTCCCAGGTTCACCCCATTCCCCTGCCTCAGCCTCCCAAGTAGCTGGGACTACAGGTGCCCACCACCACGCCTGGCTAATTTTTTGTATTTTTAGTAGAGACGGGGTTTCACCGTATTAGCCAGGACAGTCTCAATCTCCTGAGCTTGTGATCTGCCCACCTCGGCCTCCCGAAGTGCTCCCAAAGTGTAATCCCAAAGGATTACAGGCATGAGCCACCACACCCGGCCTCTCTAGTTCTTTTAATTGTGATGTTAGGGTGTCAATTTTAGATCTTTCCTGCTTTCTCTTGTGGGCATTTAGTGCTATAAATTTCCCTCTACACACTGCTTTAAGCGTGTCCCAGAGATCCTGGTATGTTGTGTCTTTGTTCTCATTGGTGTCAAAGAACACCTTTATTTCTTCCTTCATTTTGTTATGTACCCTGTAGTCATTGAGGAACAGGTTGTTCAGTTTCCATGTAGTTGAGCGGTTTTGAGTGAGTTTCTTAATCTTGAGTTCTAATTTGATTGCACTGTGGTCTGAGAGACAGTTTGTTATAATTTCTGTTCTTTTACATTTGCTGAGGAGTGCTTTACTTCCAATTATGTAGTCAGTTTTGGAATAAGTGTGATATGGTGCTGAGAAGAGTGTATATTCTGTTGACTTGGGGTGGAGAGTTCTGTGGATGTCTATTAGGTCTGCTTGATGCAGAGCTGAGTTCGAGTTCTGGATATCCTTGTTAACTTTCTGTCTCATTGATCTGTCTAGTGTTGACAGTGGGGTGTTAAAGTCTCCCATTATTATTGTGTGGGAGTCTAAGTCTCTTTGTAGGTCTCTAAGGACTTGCTTTATGAATCTGAGTGCTCCTGCATTGGGTGCATAAATATTTAGGATAGTTAGCTCTTCTTGTTGAATTGATCCCTTTACCGTTATGTAATGGCCTTCTTTGTCTCTCTTGATCTTTGTTGGTTTAAAGTCTGTTTTATCAGAGACTAGGATTGCAACCCCTGCTTTTTCTTTGCTTTCCATTTGCTTGGTAGATCTTCCTTCATCCCTTTATTTTGAGCCTATGTGTGTCTCTGCATGTGGGATGGGTCTCCTGAATATTACAGCACACAGATGAGTCTTGACTTTTTATCCAATTTGCCAGTCTGTGTCTTTTAATTGGACCATTTAGCCCATTTACATTTAAGGTTAATATTGTTATTGTGAATTTGATCCTGTCATTATGATGTTAGCTAGTTGTTTTGCTTGTTAGTTGATGCAGTTTCTTTCCAGCGTTAATGGTCTTTACAATCTGGCATGTTTTTGCAGTGGCTGGTACTGGTTGTTCCTTTCCATGTTTAGTGCTTCCTTCAGGAGCTCTTGCAAGGCAGGCCTGGTGACGAAATCTCTCAGCATTTGCTTGTCTGTAAAGGATTTTATCTCTCCTTCACTTATGAAGCTTAGTTTGGCAGGATATGAAATTCTGGGTTGAAAATTCTTTTCTTTAAGAAAGTTGAATATTGGCTCCCACTCTCTTCTGGCTTGTAGAGTTTCTGCTGAGAGATCTGCTGTTAGTCTGATGGGCTTCCCTTTGTGGGTAACCCGACCTTTCTCTCTGGCTGCCCTTAACATTTTTTCCTTCATTTCAACCTTGGTTAATCTGTCAATTATGTGTCTTGGGGTTGCTCTTCTTGAGGAATATCTTTGTGCATTCTCTGTATTTCCTGAATTTGAATGTTGGCCTGTCTTGCTAGGTTGGGGAAGTTCTCCTGGATAATATCCTGAAGAGTGTTTTCCAACTTGGTTCCATTCTCCCCATCACTTTCAGGTACACCAATCAGACATAGATTTGGTCTTTTCACACAGTCCCATATTTCCTGGAGGCTTTGTTCATTTATTTTTACTCTTTTTTCTCTAAACTTCTCTTCTCACTTCATTTCATTCATTTGATCTTCAATCACTGATAACCTTTCTTCCACTTCATTGAATGCACTACTGAAGCTTGTGTATTTGTCACGTAGTTCTCGTGCCATGGTTTTCAGCTCCATCAGGTCATCTAAGGTCTTGTTTACGCTGTTTATTCTAGTCAGCCATTCATCTAATCTTTTTTCAAGGTTTTTAGCTTCTTTGCGATGGGTTCGAACAGCCTCCTTTAGCTCGGAGAAGTTTGTTATTACCGATTGTCTGAAGTCTACTTCTGTCAACTCGTCAAAGTCATTCTCTGTCCAGCTTTGTTCCGTTGCTGGTGAGGAGCTGTGTTCCTTTGGAGGAGAAGAGGTGCTCTGATTTTTAGAATTTTCAGCTTTTCTGCTCTGGTTTCTCCACATCTTTGTGGTTTTATCTACCTTTGGTCTTTGATGTTGGTGATGTACAGATGGGGTTTTGGTGTGGATGTTCTTTCTGTTTGTTAGTTTTCCTTCTAACAGTCAGGACCCTCTCAGCTGCTGGTCTGTTGGAGTTTGCTGGAGGTCCACTCCAGACCCTATTTGCCTGGGTATCAGCAGCAGAGGCTGCAGAACAGCAAATATTGCAGAGCAGCATATGTTGCTGCCTGATCCTTCCTCTGGAAGCTTCATCTCAGAGGGGCACCCGGCTGTATGAGGTGTCAGTCGGCCCCTACTGGGAGGTGTCTCCCGTTAGGCTACTCAGGGGTCAGGGACCCACTTGAGGAAGCAGCCTGTCCGCTCTCAGATCTCAAACTCCATGCTGGGAGAACCACTACTCTCTTCAAAGCTGTCAGACAGGGATGTTTAAGTCTGCAGAAGTTGCTGCTGCCTTTTGTTCAGCTATGCCCTGCCCCCAGAGGTGGAGTCTACAGAGGCAGGTAGGCCTCCTTGAGCTGCGGTGGGCTCCACCCAGTTGGAGCTTCCCAGTTGCTTTGTTTACCTACTTAAGCCTCAGCAATGGTGGATGCCCCTCCCCCAGCCTCGCTGCCACCTTGCAGTTTGATCTCAGACTTGTAAGTCCAGGAGTCCAAATCCGAAGAACCTGAAGTCTGATGTCCAAGGACAGGAAGAACAGACAGACACATCCAGCACAGGAGGAAGATGAAAGCCAGAAGACTCAGCAAGCTGACTTATCTCACCTTCTTCTGCCTGCTTTGTTTTAGTCATGCCAGCAGCCACTTGGATGGTGTGCACCCACATTAAGGGTGGGTCTTCCTCTCGCAGTCCGTTGACTCAAATGTCAGTCTCCTCTGACAACACCCTCACAGACACACCCAGAAACAATACTTTCCCAGCGATCTAGTCACCCTTCAATCAAGTTGACACCAAACATTAACCACCACACCATCTTTCCAGTATGCTGCCCTGGAGCACCCTCTTTGGCTCAAGTCTGCTCTGTCATTCATTTATTCTGTTTCATACATTTCTCCCAGCAATGAGTTTCTGGTTAACATTAACCCTCTTTCCTCTGAGGACAGAGTTAATGTTAACCATTCGGTTTTCTTCTCTTCAGATCTGGGAATATCAGTGAGGATTTCCAATATTTTATTAAAATCAATGGCTTGAAATATTGGAGGGGAAAGAATAAGGGATTATTCAGAAATCAATTTGTGCAGAGCCTCTTTTCTTTGATTCAAAATGTCCTGTTTCTGAAGCTTATTAAGTTAGATTATGACCCTTTCTGGGTTTGGTTGCTGTCATGAAAAGTTTTTGGCCTACTCTTTTATTTTTTTTCTCATTCTGTTAGGTGTCAGGGGCAAGGATGCCATCAGGATCTTCAATATGCCATTCTAACATGACTTCAGGTAATTTTTCAGAATTCTATGTGGTTCACTATTACTTTGGTTTGAATTTTATTTTAAGAAGCTTGAAAATGAGGAGAGGATAATAAGACAGTTGGGGTACAATGAGGTTGTACATGAATCTGTAGACCTAAAGTGTAAGTTATTAAAAAATGTATTCTACAGTGCGTTCTTAAAATGTTTGGAAATAAAATGGTTTGGCAAAACATCAAATTCTGATAAATGGGAAAACCATGTTTTGTTTGATAAACTTCAGGATTTTTTTTTTTAAACATACAGATTTGGTTTTTGAGAATAAACTGACACAATTAGTACAGATTTAAGATCATCAAAGTCTAGCTGGGAATCATTTTTGAACCTGTATTTCAAACAGGCTTGTCTCTTCCACAAGTCAGTGTCAAGTATGGTTGGTTCTTGGGCGTTCTAGTACCTCTCCAAGAACTGAGAAGTGAGGAAAGTAGAGTTAAACTGTAAAGCAGTGCAGCTGGAACAGGGATGTGTAGAGTTCCCTAGAAGAGACAGATTGGTGTCCAGCCTTGTGAGACTGTAATTTTCAATGCATGTATAACTGTATTAACATATTTAAATAAATGATACATTCAAAGCAGAGGGCTTAGTGAGCTGTGGGAAGCACAGAAAAAAGGAGAATCACCAGAGATTCCTGTTTTGAAAAATCCCATACCAGCTCTGTCCCTTGGAGTGGGAGAATTCACCATCACATTTCCAGAAATTCCAGTCCCAAAGGCAAGAGTGTTCCTATTGTGCACCTGATGTGAAAACAGGAGCTTCATCTGACTCCCCCTTTCCTGATTCCGTGTCCTCACAGCAGTTTTCTGGTTCCAGTGAAGTTCTGCTCATGGAGAGAGAGAACGCAGAAAATACACAGATTTTAAATATTTCTGAGTCTTTCACAGTGATTTCTCATGGTAATGAGTGGCTTCTGATTACAATTTGGTTTTCCCTGACTACAGGGAGAAAAAGAGATTATGATGCCAACCTGAATAATTCCAGTCTGTGTGACAATTCTATTTCTCACTTTAAATTAATAGATTGCCACCCTGATGCCTTCCTCAGGCCTTCCGCACATTTTAGTTAGTGTGAGTCAGTATTTGTGTCTGATTGCCCCAGGACATTGACAAGAGTGAGCCCGCCTTCTGCTAGAAAACTCTGATTCTATTTACATCTTGCATCCCTTATTTATTTCTACATCAAACACAGCTATGTATTTGGTTAATTCATCTGTGTTAAAATGTGTTGGTACCAGATAACATTTAAAATACCTCAAGAAAATTTATGAAAAACTTTTTGTGGATCTCATTTGTCTCTACTTCAGTGTTTTGGGACAGGAAGAGTAGCATGGGGAAACTGAGGCAGTTTCTTGCAATGGCCTCAAAGATCACTTTTAATTTTGAGGATCTATGTCTCGTCATTTGACAAGTAATGCTGTTTCTACTAAGTTTCCTATCCAATCTAAAGGTACTGAGGCCATTAGTAGGAGCAAAAGGTGACTGTGAAATAATGGGACAAGCATGGGACCTGGAATTTTTGGAGAGGACCCAAAGGTTAAAGTGCTTTCCTATTCATTGGCCCAGTCATTTCAGATGCTTGTCCTTGTTGTGGTCTTACTTGTCTCAGATCGACCTGTTCTTTTGAAAAGCCTGATAGTGTGATTAAAAAGCACAGAAGCAGAGGTTGAAGAATCAACCTTTGAACCATTTCAGAATGCCAAGGAGATTTTATAGAAGCTGGGTGCCTATTAAGACCACTGTGTTCAATTCTTTTTTTTTTTTTTTTTTTTTTTTTTTTGAGACAGTCTTGCTCTGTCGCTCAGGCTGGAGTGCAGTGGCACAATCTCGGTTCACTACAACCTCCTCTTCCTGGGTTCAAGCGATCCTCCTTCCTCAGCCTCCTGACTAGGTAGGACTATAGGTGTGCGCCACCATGCCTGGCTAATTTTTGTATTTTTAGTAGAGACAGGGTTTCACCATGTTGGCCAGGCTGGTCTCAAACTCCTGACCTCAGGCAATCCACCTGCCTCAGCCTCCCAAAATGCTGGGATTACAGGCATAAGCCACTGTGCCTGGCTTGGAATCACTGTGTTCAATTCTTATAAATGGAATCCTAATTATGAAATTACAGAAGAAACCTTGTTATCTAACAAGATCAAGACAGTTTAATTAAAAAGTTGGATAAAGCACAGAATGTGTTTAAAAACTAGCCGTAAAAACCCAATGCATATGTACCTAGAACATTTTGTATTAAATTAAGACACCTAAATGTACTAATTTACATAGACTTGATATAGATTCTAGGCTTTTTAAAGTGCAAATCTACTAATTATAGTCCTGCATCATCTTTTTTGCATACATGACACCCCCAAATATTGTCTTCGTTGTCCAAACTTTAGTTTATTTAAAGAGAAGTACAAATCTAAAGATCTCTGACATAATCTGAGAGATATTTTCCCTTCAATGTTTTATAGTCATCAACATCAAATTTTTAAAGCAAGTCTCCTCTGTGTAATCATCTTTACAAAACACTCACCCTTGTTCTCAAAGAAACAACAGTCTTCTTTTGCTGTCATAGTTGGGTATTTATGTAATATTAAATAAAATACATTGTTACAATAACAAGCACAACAGATTTGTATACACTCTACAGGCTCTTAGTGAGCAGGAGGCTCTGTCATTCACAGTCACAGAGTGACCCAACAGTGGCAAGAATACGGCATGCTCTGTGGGCCAGCCACGAAGAATGGGGCGTATCGGTGACTCTAGCTGGCTGCTAGGTTGAGGTCAGATAGGAGAACCTCTCCTTTTGGAGGTCATCTGCAAACTTACCTCACTCTGCAGTTAAGTCAGGTGGACCCCAGAGAGGATAAGGGACAAAAGACAGGTCACAAAGTTAGAGAGCTGTTATTATTGTCTCTCTTTCTTGACTCACAGTCTAATATGTAGTATTCTTTTGTGAGGATTCATTTGGGATATTCTTTAAAAAGCTTTTTTTTCCTACATGTAATCTAAATACGTTCTTTGTATCGCTAGATGTGATTTTTTTTTTGAGATTTGTGGTTAAGACTTCGTAAGAGCTCATAGCTATGATATTATAATAGCATTTAATAACAAAAACAAATTTGCTATATTGGCACCTTTTCCAAGCAATAGAATTGTTCCATGAAGTGAGGCATACTCTATGGATTCTTACTGATATTTCATTTTCCTGCCAGTGCTAGAAACTTGGACCACCTTAACTCCATTTATCCTCGTCCTAACTTGTGGTATATGCTGTACTTTATATATGGTATATGGTGTGCTTTAGTTTTCTCTATATTCTTAGCCCCACAAGATATTATTATTACTGCTTCATGGAATCAAGATTTATTTAAATGTATTAACATATTTATTTGATCTTTGCTTTGTTTTTAATTACATACTGTAGTTCTTAGTTTCCATCTGGGGTCATTTGTCTTTTTGAAGAATGTTTCAGTGTTTCTTTAGTACAGTTTCCTGGTGATACATTTTGTTTTGCATCTGAAAATATCTGTATTTTACTTCCATTTTTACTGGATATAGAATTCTAGATTTGTAGACTTATTTTTTCATACTTTGAAGAGATACTATTCTTTTCTGTTTTTTCTGGTTTCTGTTGGTAAGTTAGCTTTTGATCTTACTACTGTTTTTTTGAAAGAAATAAGTCTATTTCCCCTCTGTTTGCTCACATGGTTTGATCTTTGTCTTTGGTTTTTGGCAGTTTTACTACAAATACCTGTGTTATGTGCATGCATGTATTTTAATTCATTGTACTTGGGTTTGAATCTGCAACTTTGAAGCCTTTAAACAGTTTTGGAAAATTCTTAGTCATTATCTCCTCACATTTTTCTTCTGATTCATTCTTTTTTGTTTCTCCTCTGACAATGACATGTAGGCCAGGCCCTTTCATCCCGTCCCATATAACCTTTATGCTCTTTCCTGTGTTTTTCTAGACTTCCATCTCTTGGCAGTTTACTGTGGATATTGTCTACCTGTTTACTAATAGGAATTCTCCTCAAATAATCTAATTTTCTGTTAAATGCATTGTTTGAGTGTTTAAGTTCAGTTATAAAACTTTGGCTACAGAATTTTTCCATTCAGTCCTTTTCTAATTTGAAGATTTCCCTTAGTTTTCAATATAGACTGTTCACTCCTCAAACTAATTATTGTTAATGTCTGTATTTGATAATTCCATTCTCTGGATTTCATTTAGGTTTATTTTTATTGTTTGTTGTTTCTTTTGACTTTTGGTCACATTGTTATCTTGCATACCCATATGAATGGCTAATTTTGATTGAATGTTCCATGGAGTATTTAAAATTGAAGAGATAATGTGATGCTCTGGTATATATTATGTCCTCCAGGGGGATTTATATTTGCTTCTGCCTGATGACTAGGAGAGAGGTATGTTTAAATCTTCCAACATGATTGTAGATTTGAACTTGTGGTTTTGAATTATTTAGCATTGTACATTTTTAGACTGTTATGTGGGAATGCAAATGTGATTTTTAATAAATTTCTGATGAATCAAACATTTTATTATGAAACAATCCTTTTATTTTCAGTTTTTTTTTTTTTTTTTGGTCTTAAAAATCTCCATTTTATAAAGTATTAAAAAATAGGTGAGATGACTTTTAGGAATAATTCTCTCTTCAACATTAAGGTGGGGAGGAACCTACAGCATAGTGGTTAAAAAAATCAATCAAGCTTTGAAACGAGGGAGGCTTGGGTTATTATTTTGGCTCCACCAATTATTAGTTAAGAGAATACGTATAAGTCACCCAGCTTCTTGGATTCTCAGTGTCTGGACCTTACGATAGTGATAACAGTAGTTTCTACCATTATTGGGTTATGAGAATGCAGTGAGCGAGTGAGTGTCAAGTGCTTACTAGAGTGCTTGGCATATGGTAATTGGTGGCTGTGATGATCTTGTGATCTTGTGATGGCCTGACTGGTTTGTTTGGAGTTGTCCTCAGAATTTTTAGTTCCTCACATTAGGTAATATTTAAAGCACCCAGCTAGGAGTGTGTGAGTCTCCAGGTAACTGGTGGCTGCTTAGTAGCATCATTTTAGATTCTTATTATTAGTTCAGCTTCCATAAGGGTTTTCCAGTTCCATCCCTGCCAGGTATCAGTGTGTGCATGAGCCTTCTCCCTGTAATGCGCAACAAATGAAGCGCGGCCTTATTAATTCTCCAAGTTTACTCTAGAGTTTTTTTTGTTTGTTTGTTTTTGTTTTTGTTTCTGTTTTTTCCAACCTTTTCTTTGAGCTGTGACAGTGCCTGGTGTTTAAGAACAGTTCAGATGATACTTCTGAGATATGTGGCTTCATAGAAGATACCTCCTTGCAACAAATGGGGTATAGATCTTCTATGCATTGTCTGTGCAGCCAGAATTGGTTCTTTTCAGGCTGTGAAGTACTTCTTTGTTTCCATGGGATTCTTTCTCGCTGAATATGTGGAGTTAGCTAGAATCATCACTTGTCAACCATTTGCTAGAGTTTAAAGACCTCTTTGCCTCCTTCATACAATGTTGCTTTGCATCCTTCATACAATGTTGAAGCTTCTAGCTTTTCCCACATTTGATTTCTCATGCTTTCCTATCCTTGTGCTCGAATATGTAAGGAGCAATGCAGGTCAAAAGACAAACTGTAGGAAAGAACTAGGGAACTTGCTTTAGTAATGAACAGCCAAAGGATATTTATAATTGATCTAATAGTTCTATGAGTTAAGAATTACATTCAGTAGCAAAATAAATCCCTCTTCCCAAAATGACATGGCTTAAACAAGATAGAAGTTTATTCAGTTTCATATAAACATGGTTCAGAAGTAGGTAGTTCATGGCTAGAGTAATGCCCCCAGAACTAAGCTCCGTTCCCCCATCCTAGCTCATGGCTTTTATTTTTAAGGTCATTTCATGATCCAGTGTGGCTGCTGGAACTCCAGCCATATGTCTGAGTTGCAGCCTAGAATAAGAAGGAAAGACAGTGTATCAGCTTTCTTGGAAATTCTAGTTCTGTGTTAAGATTTCATGGGCTAGAACTTTGTCATGTGGCTATATTCAGCTGCAAGAGAGGCTAAAAACCAAAATATTTTATTCTAAGCAGCACTGTGCCTAGCTAAGAAAAGTTTTGGTTTCCATTACCAAGGAGAAAAAACAAAAAGATATCAGGTAGTCAACCAACAATTTTGTTGTCACGACTATAGTGGCTTAACTAGGGTCAGTGATTCCACACAATTCAATCCTAGTCTGATACAGGTTTAGGACCAACCTTATTCTTTCTCCATTGAGTAAAGCCCCAATCATACACTTCATTACTTTCTCTTTCCTAGAAGGAGTTTCTTTTTAAAAATATAGAATATCACACAAGAGCCACTGTGGATGATCAGAGAGGTCATACCAAACAAAGTCAATTAATTTCTCTGGGGAGAAATTGAGAGTACAGAAAGTCCTTGAAACATGCACAACATCTTACGTGCCTGACCTTAATGCTTGCACAGTGTCTTCTCTGAATGCAGTTCTGGGGCCAGAGCCTAGGCTGTGGGACAAATCAATGTGAGGCACATAGGAAGAAGGTGACAAGACAGATTCTGTAAGGGCAAGACTTTGCCTCAAGCCCTCTTGTTCAGTAGCCATTTAATATGAGTGATGCAGGGACTACAGTTTTTCAAAGAAAGATCATACCAATCAGTGACAAAAAGAAGTTGCTTCTTAGAAATGAGGCCCTTTCATTTCCTTCACTGCCAAATTTCTGGAAGGGGTAGCCATCTTATGCTGTCTCTGTTCGCCATGTCCATTTAATACTTCAGTCCTTACCTGGCCTTCTGGAAACCTTTTTCTTAACTGATTTCTGTAACACCAATCCCTTTCATTCTTCTGGCCTCTTTTAAAAATTTCTGTCATGGGCTCTTATTCCTCTGATCACTCCTTTGACACATGCTAGCACCCCATTCTTGGCTGTTTACTCATCAACACCCTCTCTCCTGTGTAATGTCGTCTAGACCCATGGCTTCTCCTATGAATGCTGATGTTTCTGATGCTACCTTTACAACGGATTTCTCTCCAGAGATCTAGAACTATTTTTCCACCTACTCACTGGACATATCCTGCATTTTCCATCAGCACTTAAAACTTACCGTGTCTAAAATGGAGCTCTTCAACTTCTCCTACTCATCCTTTAAATCTTTCTTTGCTCCTGTGTTCTCTGCATGTCTTGTTTGATGACACCCACACACCCAAGCCAGAAACCTGAGTCATCTTTTACTCTTTCCTCTCCATCATCTCTCTCCATATCTAACCAGTCACTGTCACTTCTCCCATAACCCTCTCAAATCCACCCCCGTACCCACTCTACTCCTGCTCAACTCTCATCCTTTGTCACGTGGTATATCACTCCTGTCTCTATTTAATCCAGCTCATCCTTCAAATGCCATCAGAGTGGCCTTTCCAATACAAAAACTCCAGTATTATACTTCTCTGAATAAATTGATCATCCCATTGCCTAGAGGTACCATTCAAATTCCACACATAACATTCAAGGTAGGTCACTCACAGGGCTGCTGTTTTTTGTGGCTTCTTTGTATGAATGAGAAAAAGATGACCCTTCTGTGCAGATGCAGCCCAGCAAATGTGGAAGGAGGGCGTGGTGAGTGGCGCAGGCCTTTACGTGAGAGCAAGGTACTCCTTTTGTTAGGAGGATGCAGCACTGAACTAGGGGCGGTGCTGGCTAGCAAAGCATACACTGGGTTTCATGAACTTGTCAGCTGACCTTTCCATATATCTCCTAGGTGTAGCCATCACTCCAACACAGTGAATTACTTGCAAGTTCTCTCCTGCCTCTATGATGTTGCTTATACCTTCCAGGAATCATTCATTCTCTAGCGTCTGTGGTTAACTCCTACTTATTTTTCAAGTCCCACTTTAAGCATCCCCTCCTTTTGGGAAGCTTCTCTGCCCTCAGGGCCTGAATTCGTTGCCATTACTCAGGCGACCCATAACACTGGGTGTATAAATATGTCTGTCATGCCACTTGTCATACCATTGTAATGATCAGTTTTCACATTTGTCTCCCTTTCTATTCTGTGAAGAACTAGAGCACGGAGGGTAGGACTTGATCCATCTTTATATTTCTGGTGCGGCTTGGGTAGCTCCTCCCTTAAATTAATTACAGGCCACTACTAGAAATTAAGCAAAATTACAGATTCTAGGTTTAGAAAGAACTGTCGGGCTTCTATTTGTTAATAAAAAATTTAAGAAAATAATAGTACTATTTAGTGATGCAAAATACTATTTATACAAAATACTATTTAGTATTACAAAATACTCCAGAAAGGAGTTGTCATTTCTTATTTACAAGCAAAGGCACGAATGGGAAGAGGGCAACTGCTGACAGTAGGCGAAGCAAGCATTCCTCTTTCAAGAAGCACATTAAGGGCCTTAAGGCAAAATTTAAGAGGTGGCCAGACAAGGGAGGCAGCTGTGATGTAAATAGGGCAGATGAGCTAAGAACAAACTTGAATTAAGCTAGGAGCAGAAAGGGGAGCTTCTATTTAAAACCCACGTTTGCAATTGACTGGATGTTTGACCTCTGGGCAAGTCATTAACTTCTGTGTCTTAGTTTCCACATCTGTAAAGTGGAGATAATAATGTTTCCCTACTTCAAAGAATTATAGATTAATCAATGTCTGAAAAATGTCTCTAACTTGGGCAACTTCTATGTAAATATCCGGAGCAGCATGGAGGGAAGTCAGGTGGAAAAACTAGAGAAAGAAATCTGAGCTTCCTTTTATTCAAAATGTTCAAAATGAAAAAGAATTGCTAGTGTCCTCGTCCTAGAAAATACTATGAAAGAAATAGCAGTTACATTTGTATTTTGGAAAAATGTCTTCTAAATGATAAATCTTTTATTTTCCCATGTGACTCTGATGCAGAGGTGTCTGTTGAGGTGTGTGAACTCCAGGTATGTGGGGACCCTGGCCTCTCGGATGAGACCAGGAGGACTCTGGCCATGGTGGATGGCTGTCGCTTTCGCTGGAGCAGGTTATTAACTTATGGCTTATGTGATCTTCTTTACTTTCTCCCTTTATCTCCAAACTGCCTAACTTCCCTCTGTGAGAAGGGAGTTCCCCACCAGGGACGGGACAGGCAGGGATCTAGGCAAATTCATTTCAGGGCTCTCAGCAGTTCCCCCAGGGATTGGAAAGGAGGTTATGTTGTTGGTTTGTGTGTACCTTTTTGATGCTTTAACCTGGTCCAAAAATTGAAATTTTAAAAATTTACATCATTTTCTCCCCAGATTTCTAAAAAGAGTAGATTTTCTGAAAGGGCCTTTGGTTTATTGGCCAGCTGAGGGCCTCATCACACTGAGAGGGGTGACAGGTGAAGAGGAGTCTGGGAGTAGACAAGAGAGATCCAGCCGCCCCACAGGAGAAAAAGGGAAACAGACCCCAGAGGAGCTCTCGTGGTGCAGGACGTAGGCAAAAGGCCAGACAGAGGGAGGGCCACACCCACTGGAGAGGCAGCTTCTCTGTAGGCAGGGAGAAGGGAGGAGGGGAGACATTTGGTTGGCCTCTGAAGACAATATTGTATTAGGGGAGATAGATGCTTTGAAGGGGATATCTAGAAGTTTTATTGGGCCATGGACTAGTTGTGTGTGTCTTTCTGCCCTGACTCTACTTTCCCTCCTTTTAATAAGTTTGCTTGTTTGTTTGTTTGTTTGTTTATTTATTGAGACAGAGTCTCACTCTGTGACCCAGGCTGAAGTGCAGTGGCGCAATCTCGGCTCACTGTAACCTCCGCCTCCCGGGTTCAAGTGATTTTCCTGCCTCAGCCTCCTGAGTAGCTGGGATTACAGGTGCCCGCCACCACGCCTGGCTAATTTTTGTATTTTTAGTAGAGACGGGGTTTCACCATGTTGGTCAGGCTGGTCTCGAATTCCTGACCTCAGGTGATCTACCCACCTCGGCCTCCCAAAGTACTGGGATTACAGGCGTGAGCCACCACGCCTGGCCAAGTTTGTTTATATTTGTTTTTTATTTCTCATTTCCAGTGGTGTTGGATAATAAGTTTAAATATTAAGATTGGCCTAGGCTGGGTGTAGTGGCTCACACCTGTAATCCCATTACTTTGGAAGGCTGAGGCGGGCAGATCACCTGACGTCAGGAGTTGGAGACCAGCCTGGCCAACATGGCAAAACCCCTTTTCTACTAAAAACACAAAAATTAGCCGGGCATGGTGGTACACGCCTGTAATCCCAGCTACTTGGGAGGCTGAGGCAGGAGAATCGCTTGAACCCGGGAGGCGAAGGTTGCGGTGAGCACTGCACTCCAGCCTGGACACCAGAGTGAAATTCCATCTCAAAACAAAACAAAACAAAAAAACAATGTCAGCTTAAGGCAAGGGGGCTGACCATAGTCCAGGTACATTCGGGAAACTCAAAGATTTTAAAATAAGAGCCGTAGAGAGGGAAGATAGTGTTTTGGATAGAGTGGTACAGGGTACTTGGAACCTCCAGCTGTCCTGCAGGTTGATGGAGTAGCGGTTGTTCGGGGCTGATCAGGTTGGGTCTAGCTCCGCTAAGTTCCCATACCTGTGGTGCCCACTGTGGGACACCAGTCCTACCTTTGCCTAGACATGTTTTGATGCCAAGGAAGAAAGAATTTGATCTAAGCTGAAGCCGCATGTGTTCAAGGGCTGTCCTCAAGAGTCCTGAGGCGTTACCAGGGGACTGGATTGTCTCAGATGCTTGGGGTTGGTACCTCCTTTTGAGGAGTCTAAATTCCTATTGGTCATTTTAGACTCCCATTGCTTTGCCTGTGTAGCTTGCCAGTGAGGAAGCAGAGACCAGTGAGAGAGCTCTCTTGCGTAAGGAGTTCATGGCAAGCCCCACTGTGTTACGGATTTAACCTGATTGCACAATCTTTTATCTAAAGAGGGTACTTTCTTTATGTTGCTTGGCTAGTCATTTATTTTTCTTTTGAATTGTAGGATGAACGTGTTATCCAAGGAGTAGCCCTATGACCTTAAGTGACATTAAACCACTCAGTAAAGTAGCTTGACTAAGAGTGCTTTTGTACTGTTACTTGTTTGGAAATATCAGCCTTCTGTTTCAGTCACAGCAAAGCGGTTTAGGTCAGACCTAAGCATCCCAGACAGCTGTATGACTGATTTGTATAGAGACTTGGATAAAGTATTTATACCCTTTCCAGGTTCTGTACCCACCTCCACCTGCCTCTTCCACCTGCAGATGGAGGCTGTAGACAGCACCCGAGCTTTGTGTGTGTGAACACCGTGAAAAGAAAACAATGGCACATTACTGTAGGGCTGTCATTTCCTTGGCTTTCTGAGGCTAACTCCTTTCTAGTACTGCCTGAAATGGAATAAAACTTCCGTTTGTTTTTATCTTCTAAATGAGATCTTTTCAAAGATGGCTTCTGTGGGGGAGTCTGGAATAATTAATGACCTCCCCCCACCTCCATCTTTCTCAGTGTGTTTAATTTGAACTTTCTTAATGAAAACTCATCCTCATAAACGCTGGGTTGGCCCGTTTTGTGTGTGCCTGCTCTGTCCTGCTTTGAGTGATGTGTAAATAAGAGGCAATCTGGTGATGAGTTTTGCTTGTGTGATGCGGAAGGGTGGAGAGGGAGGAGGGTTTGATGAATAGAGGCAACCAGAAAATGTACTTGATAATAACATGGCCATGATTGATGTTGCAATTCCTGAAAAATTATCATTGTGATATAATTATTTGTTTATGAACTGTGCCCTGAGACTCCCAAGTTTGTGATTATTCATGGCACAGATAAAACTCTAAAGTCAATAATTCATCAAGGGTATAATGGTTTTGTTTGGGGAGGTGGGGGGGTCATATGGATATTACATCCTGTTTCTGACACTTCCGCTATAAATCTGAGAACTCCTTCAGTGCAAGGAAGTGCCACCTCCTTACTCTCTGCTCCTTTTTCTTTCTTAAAGTAGTTTTAATAGTTGGCATAAATTATTTTTAAAGGCTGAAATTAATTTTATTTTCCCAGAAAAATTCTTTTTAACATAGGCACATTATCTGGGTCATTCCTTGTGGTATATCCCGTGATTTCCAAATAGGGAGAGGTGGACAGAAGAATGAAAACAACTGTGCATAGGACAATAGCGAGGAATTCAGGGATTATGAATTTTAATTCCAGATGGAACATACACTCAGTGAATATATTTGGCCCAAGCTCTTTGATTTTGGTCCCTAAAAGGGATTAAGGGAGGGCCACTTATTTTCAGAAAATTGAAGAATTTTGTCTTGAAATTCTTGACTTTTGAGTGGGTTTTACATGTACATATCAGGAGTCTTGACACCTCTCACACCAGTTCTGTTCCCATAAAATCGCTGATATGGTAGTAACTATCTCCAATTCTTTCCATTTCCTTCTTATGGTTGTTTTTTCTCTGACTCAATTTACTTAAAAGAGGGTAGTCCACCGGTAATGTTTATTATGGATTTATTGTATTTATTATGTGCCTATACCCCAGTGTTCCACAAATATTGGAGCCAGGTCGCTCCTTTCCAGCAGAGTTGTGTGAAGTAGTCTCAGAGGGTACGTAAAATGCAATGAAAATGATAAATGTGTTTTCAGGGGTTCAGGTTCTTGCTCCCCTTCTATGCTTATGAGCCGCTTTCTTTATGTTGCTTTTCACCCAAGCCCATGCCAGCATTATGTGAGGGCTACGTATGCAGAGAAAGATGGGAGACCTACCTTCACAAAAGTTGGTGAAAAGACCCAAACTGGTTGACTGGAGACTTGAGATGAGATAGTAATTTGACCTGGCTGCTAAGATGTGACTGCAATTGCAGGCCGTTTTACCTAGGAGCTCAGAGTCTTGAGAAGAGATGGGATGGAACTTCTATGCCATGCAAGTACCAGATCACATCTGGAGTCATGTGACTGGCCCAAGGTGCCACATTTGAATAGGAGCTGTTATGGGCTGAATTGTGCCCCTCCAAAAGCTGAAGTCCTAATCCCCAGTTTCTTAACACCCAGCATGTGACAGTGCCCAGCATGTGACCTTACTTTCATTTCTTTTCTTTTTTGGGGTGGAGTCTCACTCTGTCACCCAGGCTGGAGTGCAGTGACACAGTCTTGGCTCACTGCAACCTCCGCCTCTCAGGTTCAAGCGATTCTCCTGTCTCAGCCTCCACAGTAGCTGGGATTACAGGTGTGCACCACCATGCCTGGCTTTTTTTTTTTTTTTTTTAATTTTAATTTTTAGTGGAGACAGGGTTTCACCATGTTGGCCAGGCTGGTCTCGAACTCCTGAACTCAAATGATCTGCTCACCTCAGCCTCCCAAAGTGCTGAGATTATAGGCATGAGCCACTGTGCCCAGCCTACTTTCATTTCCTTCTTACGGTAGAGTTGTTGTAGATGTAGGTAGTTACGATCAGGTCATGCTGGAGTAGGGTGGGCCCTTAATCTAATCTGATTAATATCCTTATAAGAGGAGAGAGGGACACAGTTGGGGAGAACTCCATGTGAAGACACAGACACACACAGGGAGAAGATGGCCATAAAGCGACAGAGGCAGAGATCAGAGGGATGCATCTATAAGCTAAGGAATGTCAAAGATTGCCAGGAGCTAGGAGAGAAGCATGGAACAAACACTCCCTCAGAGCTTTCCAGAAGAACTAACCTTGCTGGCACCTTGATTTCAGACTTTTGGCCTCCAGAACTGTGAGAGAATACATTTCTGTTGTTTTAAGCAGTTTGTGCTAATAAAGCAGACCCAGGAAACCAATACAGGGTCTTGGCAAATTCTGGTGCACTCAAATAATGGTAACTAGGATGGTGAAGGATCCTCTACCATGTCAGTGGAGGAAATTGACAAAGCATGTGGCATTTAGCCTAGAGATTTACTGAAACCCTGACATCTGTCTTCACATCTTTGAAGTCTTTTCAAATGGAAAAGGGTTTAGAGTTAGTCCCTTTAACTCCAGAGGTAAGATTTCAGCTCAACACCTTCTAAAAATCAGAACAATTCAACAGTGTGCTAGAAAGACTCTCAGCGCTAGAATTATTAAGGACATGTGATTTCTACACCAGAGAGTCCCTCTTAGTTGCTAAGATTCTCTGGATCACTATTGTGATTATATGTTCATATGTGAGGATACGCTATTAAGTGGTGCTTTCTTGTGAATCCATTTGCTTAGCTATCCATAGGATACAATGTCACAGTTAACTGAGTCGGTTACCAACCGTTTGGGTTGTTGCCTCCTCCTCCTCTATTTGCTTTACCTAATCTGTTGCTGTATACAGAGTAGATCGTATTATGGACACACCCACCCACCTCCAACATTTATGGATGGCCAACTCTGTGTCAGCCATATGGACTACACAAGAAAGGAAGAATGAGTGAACTTGCTGCTTTATCCATTTTGACAATCTTTTCTTGATACAAACTCCAGCTATCCTGTCAAACCACCTGGACATTTCCAGTGGAATCTCTGCCTCTTGACAAGTCATGTTTCATTTGTTCACATCTTCATCCATCAGTATTCAGCTGATCTTTACCAAGCCAACACTACCGTAAATCATTGAGCTAGGCACCTTGGAAGACTATGAAGATGAATAAGCGATGATTTATGCCTGTGGAGAGCTTACCAAATCAGCCCTCTTTCTTCATATTGGTTTCCTAGGAGACACAGGAAAGCAGAAGGCAGCCAACGGTATTCATTTACCTCAGTGTCCCAGAGAGTTTCTTAAGCCTGCTAGTTGACATCCATCTTTTGGAATTATGCTCAAGAATTAGGTTTGCCTTTTTTTTCCACTACATAATATGAAATGTTGGCAAAGATATTCTTTCTTCTCTCCCAAATCTTTGACCCTTTCTCCTTTTTGAACCTGGGTAATAATCCTGGCTTGAACAGACTGTCTTCTGGGCTTGAGATATATTATCATCTATCTTAAATATAATACATAGGGCAAGTTGATTTTCAAATTGCTTTAAACATTCTCAATGTTAAATAGACTTTGTCTAGGAATAGGGGAAGGACAGGTATGAATTATAGTCCACAAGGGCTAAAGTAAGTTTATTTATTTTTATTTATTTATTTTTTTCCAAGACAGTCTTGCTCTGTTGCCCAGAGCTGGAGTGCAACGGCATGATCTTGGCTCACTGCAACCTCCGCCTCCTGAGTTCAAGTGATTCTCTTACCTCAGCCAACTAGCTGGGATTATGGGTGCCTGCCACCACACTGGGCTAATTTTTGTATTTTTAGTAGAGATGGGGTTTCACCACGTTGGCCAGGTTGGTCTTGAACTCCTGACCTCATGGTCTGCCTGCTTCAGCCTCCCAAAGTGCTGGGATTACAGGCATGAGCCGCCACGCCCAGCCTTAAAAACAGTTTTTTTTTTTGTTTTTTTTTGGTGCTCAACTGGAATGTTTTTGTTCCCTCTTGTCCTGACTGCTGTTTTTATTTAAAAATTGTCTTGTTCCTCACTGCCAAATAAATTAGTATAAGTATCAGCTGGGAAGAAGGGAGGAGCTACAGAGAGCTGGCTGTTGGCCCTCATTCTGTCACCTGAAGACTAGAGCCTTGACCAGTTGACTTGCTGCCAGCCTGGCAACGAAGTCCTGTACTTCCGGGGAGCTCAGGGCTCTGGCCTGGTTGCCAGCACTGGGGCTGGGGAGGTGGCAGGGCTTCCTGATTATCAATGAGTCTGAGCCCAGAGCTCACTCAGTCTTTCAAGCTGAGAGATGTTCTTTATTTCATTAGTGACCTATTTTAGCATTGATGGATACACATAAAGGACAGGGAACTTGCTAATGCTAAGAGAGGCTTGAGTTGGGATAAGAATCCAGGATTTCCACCACTTCTACTGCAGAAGCACCAAATACTGTGAGGATTTCAATTCACCCATCACCTGTCCTGCTTCCCACTGCAACCCTCATTGCTACCACCTCCAGATCACAAGGCTGCAGGAAAGTCCAGAAGAAAAGTGTTATGGCTGATCAACAGCATTAGCCATTTCCACACTCGGACAAGCACCCCTCTGCGTTATGAGACCCTGCCCCATGCAGAGCTCTGAAAGCCTGCACTCACAGCCAGGTCCATCGATACCTACCAGACAGGGTGCCTTGGGTAAGCGGGCTTCCTCACTCACCAGAATCCACTCAGCATAGATTCTAGCTCTGTCAGTTTTTGACTTCCCAATCTTGCTATACTATATCCTTCTGACTCTAAAGAGCAAAAGGGGAAGAAATTTTAGGAAAGTAGTTTGGCATACCCAATTCTGTGTTCTCAATCAGCTTCTCCCTATTCCCTATTTTGAGTACTTATTCCGAAGACCCATCTGGGGCATAGTAGAGAAATCCAGAGCTCTCCAACCCTAACCACACTTCTATGTTCGCCAGTCTGAAGCTTTCTTCCATTAATAAAAAAACAACCCCCACACTGGCTAATGTCACTGAAGACTTAAACTAGGGAAATGATATTTATTATTTTTGGTAGCTTCTGGACAAAAGTGTTTGCCTCCCCTCCCCAACTCCCCCAGCTCAGCCCATTCATATTTCAGTTTTTGGAGATCACAGACTTAAGAGTTGACCTACCTTATCCTTAACTTTGAGATAATGGGTGACACTTCCTTTTTTTTTTTTTTTTTTTAAAGAGTAAGCAGCTGACCTGCCTTAAAACATGACAGGCCACATGCTACCCTAACCATAATACAGCATGAACATGACTTAATCAGCTTGTCTGGAGAAAGAAAATACATATTTAGTATAAAAAGAAGATATAAGCAATGGAACAGTTGGTTATACATTATAGATTGTAATAAATGAAAATATTGAGTGCATTTTAAATGATTAATGTATGAAAACTGTCATCACTTAATGTGCATTAATCAAAAAATGCACACTTCCCATAGTGGTTAATGTTGCAGGCCCACTGTTCAGCTTTGATAATGTGCATAAAAATGCTCAGTATGACAATGAATTGGGGTAGCTGAAAATTTAGGATGGTTGCAAGTTTGGTGTAGTATTTGGATTAGCATCTTATCTGTGCCTTGTCAGCCTCATCAGTACACAAGCTATATATTTTTTTCCAAAACTAGCAAAAATACGAATGCATTTTTTTTTTTTTACTTTTTCTTTTTTTTTAAATAAAGAATAATGACCAAGGTACCTGCTTAAACAAATACTACCAGCATTCATTAGTCAGGATGGTTACATGTAAAAGAAATGATGCCAGATAGTAACAAATCCAAGAGAAGTTTATTATGAAAATGGCACCTGCGGATGAAAAAATTAAGTTACATAAAGACAACCATGTATGTGACATGTATGAGAATCTACAAAAGTATAAAAAGAACCCTGTTGTAAATGAAGTATGTACATTTCTGATTTGCAGCATTATCAATGGTCAATGAAAAAAAATGTTTCAAAATAAGCCAGGCACTCAGGAAGTTAGGTCCGGTTAGCTTCACACAAAACAAATGTACCATAGCTGTCGCTTTGTAACGTTTTAATTATTTTTTTATATATATATCGTAGAGTTGGTAACACTGCTAAGGTTTTTACGAACAGAATATCCCTTTCCCCATTATTCAGCTACTTGGCACCAGTCTCCTCATAAAAGTTTTCATATATTTGTACAAGAAATAGTTAAAAACACAGACACAGTCTTCACAGGTAATGAAGTGTTTTTTTTTTTTTTTCATTTTGTAATTTTCAACACTATGGATTTAGACAGCAGCTGTGATTATCTGTTAGTTTAAATCACCAGAAATCATTTTGACACAACACAGAAACATTTATAAAAGAAAAAAAAAAACAGCTGTCTAGCTGTTCTTTGTAGCTGATAGGTGCATTCCTTTGATTGTTCGATAGCTAGAGTAGAGCTTCCAAAAGTAATCTGTAAATTTCTCCGTTGGCTTTCTTCACCTTCTAAACCTACTTAAATCCTTCAAGTAAGCTCACTATTAAAATTTGCGGCATTTAACTTCTTTTTGTTATTATCCCACCGTGGTTTGGGCCCAGCTCATGAAATCAAAGGTCCTAGAGGAACCTACTCAACACAGTGATATTCAAAGGACAGCCGAGTTACTATATTAGCATTGCACAAGTAAACAAATATATATGACAATTCTAGATTCCATTATCCCCTCCTATTTTGTTTCTTAAAAATGTTGGTTGACCTTTGAAAGAATTTTCTGTCTCACTGGTAATTGCTTTATATATTGCTCCATCAGCCAACCTGAAAGGAAACCAAAGAAAAGCACCCACTGCTTATAGGTAGAGCACAAGGGACTCTGGGAATGTTAACAACTGAGGCTATATGGCATCAATTTATTTAATATATCTGAGCATTATTCTTCAGTGCTTTGTGTTGCACTCCAGAAGAGAGAGTCATACCCAGAATTCCGTTGTGGGAAAAATGGCTCCATTAACCTTGAGCTAGTTAAGAGTCTTTTTATCTCTGAGAATGAAACAGATTTTGGGGATGGGGAAGGACTGAAGAGGAGGGAGACAGGGAGATGGGAAAGGGAGGGAAAGAGAGGAGAGGTAGGGAGAATATACACCAGCAAAGCAACAGCAGGAATTTTAAAAGGTAAAACGGAAGATTCACAGACAGTAGAAGCAGCATAGGGTGACATTACAGAGGAAGGCCACCACACAAAACCCACTAACCCCCAAGAATCACTGGATTCACTAGGACTGCAGGAATGGGACTGTACCACTCCGGACTAGAGATAGAGCACAGATAAGACAAAGGACAAAACAACTACATTAGCTTAGTATATACTGCATATAGAAACACACATTGAAACTGCAATGGGACTGACAGCCAAGGACACGTACACATTGTACACATTACAGTTCTCACATCTGTTATTAGATGCCTTAACAAACAGCTGCCAAAAATGAAGTGGAAGAAGAATTTATACTTGACAGTCATTTGGAGTGTTTGACACCACACTGACTTCTGGCAACAAAGACAAAATAGGATTTTTTTTCTTTTTCTTTTTTTTTTTTTTACTTAATGTGCAGTTTTCAGTTGCAGTTATCTGTCTGAAGCTTATTAACCCATTCTTTAGTTTTAAAACTTATTGGTTTCAACCCAGAAATAAGAACCAAAGGGAAAGAAATTCCATCAAATCAAATCAGTCCCCCAAAATACAACCTTCCTTTTTTTAAGCAAGAAATGAAAAAAACCAAAAACATGTTAAATATTTTCCTTCTTTTACTCTGAAGTGTTATTGAAGTTGCAAAATTAGCCTCAGTTAGACTGAGTAAGGAAAACAAAAAGCTAAACAAAAGGCAGTATGTACCTAAACTGCTCCTCAAATCAGTTTGATTGAGTTTCCCAGCAGCCCCTTTAAAAAGGGCTTTACTGACCCATTAAATTTAATATGAGGCTATGTTTGTTAGTTGGGAGGTAAAAAATTTTAAGTCCTGCAGCAAACGTTAATGAGGGCTTTGTCTTAACTAACCAAGGAGACTGCAGCAATGGACTCCAGACCAGGACAGAACACAATTTTTTTTTCCCCCAAAACCCAGCCCAGGAGCTGCATTTTGTATGAAGACATTACAGATTAATAAATGATAGCACCATGGTTTTAGAAATTAAGTTAATGTTTCAGTAATTAACATTTAGTCCGACTTTTTTTTTTTAAACATTCTAGTCACAGGCCAGAAATTAAGTTTAAGAACCCAAATTATTTTTTATGTGCAAGTAAGAAAATCTTAAAATCTTAACCGTAAAAAGAGAATTAAATTCTGCATAAAATTCTAAAATACTATTCCCCCTATTTTTTTTAAAGGAATTAGGAACAGAAACAAAAAACCACCCCATTTCATTTGACTTAGTCAAACAGGGCACATTGTTTATGCTTGTCTCTTTCCATCTTGATCATATCAAGATCTTTATGAAGAAACCCCAATGGTTGTCACTTGAGAACTCTCTTGACCACAAGACTGAGTATTCTATGGCAGAGGCATATACACATGAAAGACATCTTAATAAAGATGCAAAGGAAAGCAAAACAACCCAACACACATCTTAGAAGAAGACAAAACGGCAGGCAACTGGTCGTCTGACCCTCTGAAGGCAAAAAATAAACATATCTTTACACGAAAGAATAAGTCAGGTGAAAGAAAGAGGGGTGGAATGGGGACCGTCGTGGCGAGAGAAGACGCTGACCTGCTCGAATTCAAAGTGCTAGAATTAAAGGTCTAAACGAAAATGCCGACGATGCCTCCTCCGAGCGGGGCCTGGCCGGGCCCAGGACAGGCGGCGCCTCAGTCCTCCTTGCGCTCCAGAGTCTGTGCCGCATGGATGCCGTTGCTGTAGACGGGGAAGGGCAGCGTGGAGAAGAGTCCCTCGGCCGTGGTGAACACGTTGCCGGCGGGCATCTGCGTCAGGCTGGCTGCGCTCACTGCGCCGCCGAACGGTCCTGACATGTTGAGCCGGTGCACGTGGTGGTAGAGCATCTCCATGGGCGTCTTGGGGTCGAGGCCGAAGCCAGGGCTGTTAACGTCCACGAAGTTAACAGCGTGCGCGTTGGGCAGCAGGTTGCCCTGCATGGCCAGGGTCACCTCGGCGGGCGCGTAGCGGATGGTGCCCGTGGTATAGACCCTCTGTGCGGCCGTGCTGGTGGCGGCCAGGGTCCCGGTCACCCTGTGCACCAGCGGGAGCACGACGTTGCCCGCCTGCAACCTCTGCAGCGCCTCTAGGTCCCCAGTGTACAGCAAGGAGTTGGACGCGCTGGGGCCGCCGCCCCCCGCGCCGCCGCCCCCGCCCCCGCCCCCGCCGCCGTTCCCGGGGTGCTTGTCCCGTGGGGACGCTGAGAGCGGGGGTGACAGTGGGTCGGAGGCAACGGAGGCCAGGGCTGTGGTGGCCGAGGCGCCGAACTGAGTCTTGCGGGCAGCCGCGCCGTCGGCGCCGGGCGGTGTGAGGACCGAGTCGGGGATGGCCACGTGCAGTCCCCCGCTGCCACCACCCCCACCGCCGCCGCCCTGCGGGGACGGGAAGTGCTCGGAGCTGGGGGGCTTGGTCATGCTGTAGGGGGACTCGTTCCTGGAGATCTCCCGGTTGGGCGGGTAGTTCCAGATGCTGCTGTCGTTGTCGAAGTTGATGGGTTCTGAGATCTCCGTCTTGATCTTGAGCACCGAGGCACTGTTGGGGGAGGACAGCAACCGCGGGGGCTCCACCAGGCCCGCGTCCAGGCCGCCCGGGCTCGACGCACTGGACAGGCGCCGGCGGCTGGCGCTGCCACCCTTCTGCCGTTTCCGCCT
Source organism: Theropithecus gelada (assembly GCF_003255815.1). Taxonomy (NCBI): domain Eukaryota; kingdom Metazoa; phylum Chordata; class Mammalia; order Primates; family Cercopithecidae; genus Theropithecus; species Theropithecus gelada. The sequence goes on along the minus strand of NC_037675.1, from coordinate 34,825,343 downwards.
TTTCTTGCGCTTCTGGTGCTTGCTGGAGGCCTGAGCACCCGTCTCGCCCGCGCTGTCCGAGTCCTTGGCACTATCGGACGTGAGTGACTCGCAGTTCTGCAGCCGCAGATCCGACTCACTCTCCACGTAGCGCTCCACCTTGATCTGCATCGGGCCCAGCGCACCGAAGCCGTCCTCGCCCGCCTTGGGGTTCTCAAAGTCCGAGTGCTCGAAGCTGTCGTCGCTGTCGCGGCTGTCCGGGTTACTGGAGCTATGGCCGTCGTCGTTGCAGTTCATGTCGTTGTCACAAGCGTTGCCCGACTTCTTCCGGTCGGGCTCCGGGTCTTCGCTGTTCTCGGACTGGTTCCCTTTCTCGTCGGACTTGGAGTTCTCGTTGTCCTCTGCGTGGGGCCCGGGGCCGGCGGTGGCGGGGATGGGGAGAGAAGAGAGAGAAGACACCAGGTTAGCGGGGCGACCCAGCCTGTCACCTGCAGGGGCTGGGGCAGGGAGCAGGGCAAGTGTCCGTCCTCATCACGGGCTTCTCCATCACCTTCAGAGGTCTTAAAGCCTGGGCTTTCTCTCTGCTGAGGGCCTGGATTAGCTAGACGGTTACTTAAAAAGTGCCGGCCGAGGACCAGCGGCACTGGCAATCATCTGGACATCTGTTGCAAATGCAGACTCTCTGCTCCCACCCAGATAGACTGCATCAGGTTCTGCATTGGAATATGACCCGCAGGTGATTCTCAGGCACATTCAAGTTTAAGAAGTCCCACAAGGATGCTCAGGAAGTCAGGTTATTAACCTGGATTAAGGTGTGGCACAGAAAAATGATGACATGCAAGGTGACTTTCTAAAGAGTCTGCATTTTCCCTTGGTGAATATTTTGTTCATTACTGAGAGCCACTCTCCTTCTTTCCATTCCATAAGTTATTCTCCCCCACAGCACTTACCATCATCTGATTCACTGTATAGCTTTATTTTTATTATTTATTATTATTATTTTTGGCAGGGTCTGCCTCTGTGCCTCAGGCTGGAGTACAGCGGGATGGTCACCGCTCATGGCAGCCTTGCCCTCCCCAGCTCAAGCGATCCTCCTGCCTCGGCCTCCAGAGTGGCTAAGACCACAGGTGCCTACCACCACACATGGCTGATTTTTTTTTTTTTTTTTTTGTAGAGACAGGGTCTTGCCATGTTGCCCAGGCCGGTCTCAAACTCCTGGACTCAAGCATTGCGCCCACCTCAGCCTCCCAAAGTGCTGGGATTACAGCCATGAGCCACTGCGCTGCCTCACTGTATATTTTAGTTTTATTGACTTGTCTCTTCCTCCCACTAGTATATCAGCTCACTGGGGCTAGGAATTTTTCTTTGTTTTGTTCACAACGATATACTATATTAAAAAGGGGCAGAGACTACCAATTCTAGGACTTTTTATGTCTTTGTCAAGAACTTTCAAATTAATGCAATTTAGGGACAGGAAGACAGTGAAGATCTACCTTGAGTGCTCTGCCCTCTTCCTGCCTCCCTGAAGCTGGGTCTGGAGGAAGGGATACATGTTTACATGTACCGTAACCCTTGTACATGTAAACAAGGAGCTGGAGCTCAGGTGCCATCATGGTAGGGGGTTGTCAGGGAAACCTAGCTGCCACATTTTTGGGAGAATAGATTTTTCCAGTAACACAACCTCTGAAGATTGAGGGATGAAGCCTGACTGGCAGCCTGGACAAGAGGCTGTGGTCATTGCCTCCCCTTTTGTAGCAGAAGAGGGAGGGTTAGAAGAGGTTTAGGATTTTCTTGCAGCTGTAAAATCCTACAAGTTTGGTGCTCCCTGGCGTTATGAGTGTCTCTGGAAGAGGGTTGGGGATGGGAGGAAAAGCACATTTTTATACTAATTTTCTGTGTCCCAAAGAACTACTCAGGAAGTCTGCTTCCCCAAAAGAAATGAAAAGGCATGAGTTTGTTCTGCATAGACTCAGGAAATAAGTAACAGTCCAGCACCCTGAAAGGGGCACTGATCAATGCCATTAAGTATCCTACTTTAGAGGCTCGGTCCCAGCTTGGTGGGAATGTGAATATTTGGGGCTCAAAGTCACAGACTCTCTTGGAGCTGGCCCTAGTACCTGCCTCTAGTAGAGGTCGAGAGCTAGCTATGAGGTTAGAGCGGGGTTCCTTCTGTATGGCCAGTGGATTGACATTAAATGATTGCTAATAGCAATCAATCTCTTTCTGTATATTTAAAGAAAGAGATCTGTCAGATCTCAAAAGATCTCTTTCTTCTGTGTGTATATATACACACAACATATATACATACATATATACACACACACACACGTATTTATCCAGCACTACATATCTATATGTATTGTGTGTATATATACATATAGAGTACATACAGGTATGTACTGGTGTACAATTATATGTATGTGTGTGTGGAGAGAGGCGGAGACTCAGTAATAACTTGATATGACATATGTCTCTCTGAAATGTGACCAGTTGCTTTGCCTCTGATGATGGCCCTCTGGCCATTGCCCACCCCCCATGTGTGGTGGGCAAGCCATCACTGCAGAACATGGAGAAGAAGGAATAATACCTGTAATACCTGAGGTGTCTTTAGAGTCTGACTCAGAGTCGGATGTCTCCGAGGATTCGGAAGTTTTCTCCGGCAGATGGGGGAGCTGTGCGATGTCCATGGGTGTGTCCTTGTACTCAGGATTGCTGTGGGAGGGAGGCACTGGTCAGGAGTGCAGACACCCATTCTGCATGGTTTGTTTGGACCATCTTCTCCCCCACTTCTTTGTCCCAGACTTCTGGAGTTTAGAAAGTTTCAAAGACTAAACATGAAATCATTTCTCAGCTCTTCATGGGATTTTATGGAAGCTTGGCTTGCATGTGCCAGGTGCACCCTGCTGCAATGATTGAATACCCAAATGCTCCATGAAAGCCATAGAGAAGCTTTTAAATAATCAGGTACCACTGGGGGCCAGGGAACTGTGCTGCTTGACAGTCCTCCCAGAGTAACACCTGGGGGAAGGGAGGATGAGAAGTACTCTCAACAATTAATTCCCGTGCCTCCTGGTGTGTCCTGTCTTCTCTTGGGCTCCTGATGAGTCCATGGCCTCAGTACCTTTGTTTTGGGTCCTTGATGTAGCTTCTCAGCTGCTCAGATTGCTTCCACGCTATTGGTGGGGTGGCAGAGCCCTTGGTGCCTATCTGACAGATGCACAGGTGCACCTTGGGATGCATGGATTATGGCTACCGAACTGTCAACACACCCATTACAATCACATTTTCATCTGCTCATGTGGTGTACACCTGTGGCTTGTTAGCTGGAAATCTGATTGCAGTGGGGAGAGTCCCAGTGTGAAAGAGGCCCTAACAGAAGGGATCTAACCTCACTTGCACAAATGTGCTTAATTTTTGTTCTATTTTTAGTTTGGAAACAAGGCTCTTTTGGAAGAGAGAGCATGTTAAGTCAGTTTGACCTGTCTTCTGGAAATGCCACTCCAAGGCCACCTGATGTATGAGGAGAGTAGGCTCCTGTAATCTGAAGGCACAAGGAAATCCTCCTGCTTCAAAATGGGAAATGCCTCTTCTATTTTTCCATGATGGCTAGCCAAGCAGAGACTTAAAATTGATGATTACTGACTCATTTGCTAATCTCTAGCGAAATTCCTATAGTAAAGAGTCACTATTTCAGTAACTACTCCAAAACTGCAAATGTTCCTGGGAGGGGTAATTCACTAAAATGGATTATCAGGCATTTACTCCTTAGTGTGAATTAGCTTCAGCAGCAAAGCTTTCTCTAGATAATCAGATGAGACTAAAGGTGGGAAGATGGACTCCTTCTCTGAATACTCTAAGAGTCTATAATTCTATTAAGTGTTACAAGGGAATGGGAAGAAGACTGGAGGAGCGGTAGCTTCAGAACAGGGAAGGACAAGCCTGGATTGGGGCCTGGGTGCAAGGGTTCTGGGAAGGAAGAAGTGACGTGAAAGGATTGCTCAGGGAAGAATAATAGACAAGAATGTGGGAAAGAAAACCAAACTTCTGCAGTTGCTGTTTTGCCAGGGCCACGTCATTTTCTTTCTAGATCTCTGCTCTATAGAAGTGATGCCAGTGAATGGCTGTCTTGGTGGAGTTTCCCCTGCTAAAGCCCATGACGTTAGTCTTCTTTGGGGGCTCACAGATCACTTGCCCTACAACTTAGAGTCCTTTATCATTGACTTCAGGGAGGGTTTGTAGGTCAGCTGAAACAGGTCTTCTATGCCTGAGATTGAAGCTTCTGAGGTTGAAGACTGGTCTTCGATACCAAAACTTCCTTCCTATCCACATGGGATTTGATGGAATAGAATCACCAAAACTCATGAGTTTGTACCATCTGATCCTAGGCTAGATCAATAGTATTCAGAGACTGACTGCTTAGCTCTTCTTACTCCTTGCATTTGTAGGCAGAGGAGGAAGTCATGAGGCTGATGAGGCAGTGAGAAAGATCCAGATAGGAAGAAATCTCACAGAATGGGAGTAACAACCACATAGATGACTTCAGTACCTATGTTTCGTCAACATGGGAGCCAGACACTGCTAGCCCTAGGGTGCCTGTTTCCAGCATTTCATTCTTAATGGTGATGGGTCTCCTTGTCACAGTATCATTTTGCCTAGCAAAAGAATGGCAGTGCCACAAGACCTTATTCTATTTTCTGTCTGGCATATGAGTTTTCATAACCACCTGCATTCCCTATAGTAATTATTCCATAAAACTATGTGCAAGGATTCCGTGATATCAGAACTCATCTTGAACACATCACAAACACAGGGGAGACTTTGCACGGAAATCAGGCCTTGGAGAAAGCCACATTCAATACACATCCTTTTACCTTTAGAGAGAATTAATGGAGAGCAGAAGAGGTCAAAAAAAGGAAATAGAAAGTAGATAAATGAAGACTCTTTTAAGTGGTGCACATTAAGGCCCTCTCTAGAGCAATAATCATTAGTGTCTGATTGATATGCTGTTGCTAGCAAGCACATTCATGCCTTCAAGTCATCACCAAAGTATGTGAACACACTCTGAAGGGCCAGTGTGCTGATGAGCCATGGTTGTTAGCTTCTCAGCTCCATTTGGCTGTCTCAAAGAAAAATGGGATTCAGGTACTCCCTGTCTAAATGATCAGCCAAAGGGCACCAACTTCCATTCATAAGACCTATTGGAAATTTTCCTACTCAGACCACGTGTGGGCTCTGCTTGGTGGCTTTAGGCCAGGAGAAGCCAAAGACCAGAATGATGGGGGTGGGAGGGAGCCAGGCCAAGTGCTGTGATAGTGTCACGCCAGGATTGGCGTGAACCTCCCAGAAAGCCTGCCCCCAAACTCAGATGACCCAATCTGTGGGTCTTGGTTAGTTTTCTGCTAGTTTGAATCCAAAGGCAGAACGTAGATTGGGAAGGGAGAGAAATGGTGTCTCCCACCGGAATTCAGGAAGCAGCTGAGCTTGGGCTCACTTGTAGACAGAATGTTAAGGACACACTTTAAGAGCAGTAAAGCTTGCCCAAGATGTCAAAGCAGAGGGCCAAAAAAAAAAAAAAAACAAAAAACAAAAAACAAAACAACAACAACAACAACAACAAAAGATTGCCTTCATTTTTACACTGCTATTGTTTGATTCCGGCAAAGCAACTCACTTTGTTTACCAAAACTTGAATGCCCAGGAAGTCAAACCCTATGTAATATGCTAAGGGCATCAAAGGAATGAAATATAAGAGGAATATAATGTTCCCTGCCACTTTTCTCTCATTCTGTTTTACTTAATTGTCACAAGAACTGGAGTGTGTGAGTGTGTCTGTGGAGGGGAAGAGGAGATGCTTTTTGAATGTTTCAGCTGTAGGCTGAAGTCTGTATTCTTCTAAGCATTTGTGAGAAAACCAAAGCAACTTCTGCAGAGATGCCCAAATGCTGACAGACCGAGAATTACTGAAAATCTTGAAATCTTTCCTGTAAGTCCCTTTCAACATAGTTTGATCTTCTCACATTTATTTGAATCTTGTGGAAAGAATAGCAGAATTGCCATGAAATTCCACACCAGGTACTGTCAAAAGATAATATTCACAACATGTCAGCTATTAACCATAGGGCTGCATATTTTATAACCAGGACAGAAATAGAAAAGAAGCAGAAAATATACCTAAGAAGGTAATTCACCCAGATGATATTCTTTTCATTTGCATTCTTGGCATTAATAGCTATGGTGGCACTGGACTGTATCCAAATATATCCTCCGTTCTTCTGCATCCAGCGATAGTACTTTGTCACACACTGACCCTTATTCAGCACTGGAGGAAGAAAAACAAAGGCGTTGTATTAAGACTGGGATCAAATAATTTTTTTAAATCTCTGCAAAGCCTTAAGCCTAAAAATGGACCTGCACCAAGCCAGGGTGACCCTCTGTATGCTTAATATAGAATGCCATTAGTAGGACAAATGAAATCAATTCAGTGGAGTGGCAGCTCTGGAGCCAGGGTTACTGGCATTTGTAGCAAGACTTTATTCCGTTTTGGGCAGCCATGGTGTGAAAAGAATAAAAGGACTACAAATCTTTTTGGCTCACAGAACACCTAATGCGGTGTGGATATTGTCAATGGGTTTGACATCAGATGGTAAGAAAGGCAAATTTGTATGTGATTTATTCATAGCTTTGAGGTAGACCTCTTTGAGATTCTGGATATTTGAATGGTTCCAAAGATGCTTTACCCCTCGTCTTTGATCATTTCTCCTCAGTGTGAGCAATCTCAACCCGCGTCCTTATATGTCTGTTCCTTTTGATCTTGTCTAACAGAATTTATAGTCCTCGGATGAACTAAATTTACACCGGTCAGTCGGGGGAGATTCTGATGAGACTTCGCTGAATGTTCAACAAAATAAATTCCCTAGTGGAGTCAGAGAGCAACACTGGCCTGAGGGAGGCACAGAATTGACTTGGCTGGAGCCAAACAGAGTGACAGCTCCACACAGACTCTGAAATATGGCCCCAAATGAAGGAACAAGTAAAAACAATCAGTAATGTGAAACGGTGCCATTAAATACCCACTGGAAGAGAGCTTTAAAATGCAGATGTTAAAAATGATACTTTAACCAAAATCTCGCCAAGTTGAAATTGATTTGATTTGTATCTGGGTAATCCTGAGCTAGTAAAAGGGGAAAGCACAGTAAATCATCCCCTGAAATAAAGTGCTGTGGATGGGAATGGTTTAAAAGGGTGCCGGAAATGTGGAAAACCTGCTGTTACTACTTGGCTACGGATTGCAGCAACTCGGCGCCCCGCAAAAGCTCACCAGCAGGTTGGCCACTAGAGGGCAGTGTGCACTCATCTACGTTGCCCACTTTTGGCATGTCCTTGTCTCCGTCTGCTAAAATGAAAAACCTCTAACTGCTGTAATAAATTTGGCTAAATTAGCTGCTAAATGGTTATCTCAAGTAATATGTATTTGCATTAATCATCTTGCTCTAAACCAGAACAAGCCAGAGTCCTAAAGACGTAGTAAATTCATATTGTCCATTTAATTACGGCTAATAAGTGCTTCATATACAATAGTTTCATGAAGTACATTTAGATTTTTTTTTTTTTTTTTGAGGGGGGTGGATGGGTGTAAAGGGAAGTCGCTTTGGAAAAGAGCTGTGTTTAAGGCTGTGGAAGTTCTTCTCATCTTGTCCTGAGCCACTCTTCCTGGTTCTCAAAGTGCTCAAAAATCACACATCCATTATATCCACAAACATATAAACTTTGAAGGTTTTCTTCCATTCTCCTTTTTTTCTCGCAGCACGCTAACAGGACGGTTGTAAAATCTGGTAATTATATCTTAACTGTTACTTGGAAAAACCTTACTCTGATGAGTGTTTCAAATCATAACAAGTTTCATTCAGAAACTCCTCGCCAGTTTAGGGTGTTTTGAAGGCCTGGAACTGTCACCATCTCTTGGTAGCGTGGCTCCACAGGTCGCATTGTACCCTCCTTTTGTAGGCAATTGTAAGTTCTGCCATTCTGCATGCATGGCTTCCCAGGCTACAAAACCACGTGGTGAAGCTGAAAGCAGTAAAATACTAACTCTGCCATACAGCTCTTCTGTCAAACCATTGTTGCATGCAACAAGATGTGCTTTTATTCAAATCCTCTCAACCTGGTTAACTATTAATAGAGGAACGATGGATTATATAATTCTGTCCACTGTTTTCACAGAGAAAACTTACAGTACCCCAGTCAGTGGTTGGGGGTATAATTCTGTCTGCTTTGTATCTGGAATGAGGAAAAATTCCAAATGGTTCTAGTATGTTGAACAAAGGCAAAGAGACTAAGAAGTCCCTTTTTAGAATCACATGAAGAATACATTGAGATGGCAGGCCAGATCAGCACAGCCTACCTGGGAGTTCCAGACTAGAATTTGACCAAAAGCAGGCAAAATGTTAAAAAGAATGATCTCCAGTATACAAAGTATACAAGAGGGGCAAAGGGATAAAGGAGTTATAATATCAATTTAGAATCTGCAGAATCAACGTAAAGATCACCCACCTCCTTCCTGATAATACTTTCTCTTAATAAAATCCCAGTTTGGAAATGGATATCCAGCCAAACGATTGGCCTCCCTGGTGGTCTGCACATATGTGTAGTGAAGGGGGCTGAAACGCTCCTTTGCTAAGGGACTGTATGGTGTCATCTTTTTGAATTACAGTAGGATAACTCTGGGTCTACTTAAATGGATCTGTGTTTCCTGAGAAGATAAATCCAGCATTTATTTGTTAGGGCCCATGAATACAACAATACAGCTTTCTTTATCACCCAGGCCAAGGGTCAGCTAGCAAGAGAGGAGAGTTAAATGTGAGAGAGGCAGGACAGGTGACTTCTGATGTGAGGAGGTTATCTGTAAAAGGGGAAGGGAATTGCTCAAGGCTTCCTTGGGGAGTCAGGGAGCCACTTGATAGCCCTTGACTTTCTGTGGTGAATACCACAAAGCAGGTTCGGGAGCCCACCGTGGGCAGTTGAAGGAGACGAGTTTGACTGACCTGTGGTTTTACTGTGGGCCAGTCTGACACACAGAATTCCTAACGGGTAGACAATCTCGCTTGGTCTTAGGTCATGACTCTTTCCTAGGGATTAGTGTTTTCTGAATGAGACCCCCACACACCAGTGGGAATCTAGATAACCACAGATACAGTGCAGAGTTAGGACAACATATTTACCAAAATATCACCCAAAATATCACAAATTATCTCGTAAAGAAATCAATGTTTGGGAGGCCAAGGCGGATGGATCACTTGAGGCCAGGAGTTCGAGACTAGCCTGGCCAATGTGGTGAGACACCCTGCCTCTACTAAAAATCCAAAAATTAGCCAGGTGTGGTTGTGTGCACTTGTAATCCCAGCTACGAGGGAGGCTGAGGCACAAGAATCGCTTGAGTCTGGGAGGCAGAGGTTGCGGTGAGCTGAGATTGCACCACTGAACTCCAGCCTGGTGACAAAGTGAGACTCTGACTCAAAAAAAGAAAAAAGAAATCATAATGGAATTAACTTCCTTAAAAAATGAACAAGAAATACTTTTTGCTTGGGCTGTCAGAATATAAATTTATGACTTTGGGATGAAGCTTCTTTCCTTGAAAAAAAATAAAATAAAATAAAATAAAATAAAGCCCTACTGGCAAATCAGTTGAATCATTCCAGCTGCGCCAGAGGCAGGATCTGACAGCTTTTCCTGAGCTCATGTGGTCCTAATCAGCTCAAGAAGAAAAGCCACCTTGGTGCCAGTTTGAAAGAGATTTTTAGTGTGTAATAAATTAGAGAACTTGAAAAACACGGAAAAACTTTTTTGATTCTTTTAATCCAGTGGCTGTTGTTTTTTATTTTCAAGTTTTAGGTTTAGAAAGCAGTGAGGAAGGAGAGAATATTTGAATACGTTTATTTCATAAAATTCCTTTTGTGGGGAAAAAGAAAAATAAGCACCATGTGAGTTACTTGACATGAAAGTCCTTAAAAAGATGGTTAATTGTCCCTTGAAAAGAGGTAGATACTCATCACACCAATGAGCCTCGGAGTAAAGTCATAACGATGTCTACAAACTACAAAGGGAAAGGAACAGAGGCAGAGGAACTAGAGCGAGAGAGATTCTAATTTGAATATCACATCCTTGTCATATGGTCTGGGTACCTCTAACATGTAACCTGGCATCTTTTCTTTGGTTTATTCCAAAGTTTACTTTCTGCTCTGCAAAATGTTTGGGCCGAGCAGCCTGTGTGTCTCTCGTTGAATTCACTGATCATGTCAAAGCATCTCTAGAATTATGTCTTTAAAGTTGTACTCTAGCAATTACTTTTAGTTTGAGGACCCCAAAACTTTTTTTTTTTTTTAGAGACGAGTCTCTCTCTGTCGCCCAGGCTGGAGTGCAGTGGCGCGATCTCGGCTCACTGCAAGCTCCGCCTCCCAGGTTCACACCATTCTCCTGTCTCAGCCTCCCGAGTAGCTGGGACTACAGGCGCCTGCCATCGCGCCCGGCTAATGTTTTTGTATTTTTAGTAGAGACGGGGGTTTCACTGTGTTAGCCAGGATGGTCTCGATCTCCTGACCTTGTGATTCGCCTGCCTCGGCCTCCCAAAGTGCTGGGATTACAGGCATGAGCCACCGCGCCCAGCCGAGGATCCCAAAACTTTTAAATGACCTCTTCTTAGATTTCACAAAGTAACCTGAAGACATAGAGAGGATGAACACACCTGCACAGGTTAGCTGAGAATCTTGAAAGGCCCCAGACATAACTGGAAACATCTCTGCTAGCACAAAAGAACATGTTCCTTGCTCCTCTGAAGCCTAGGGTGTAACCAGTTGCTTTTGGCTGTTGTTGCTGGAAGGAAAGCCAGGAGGTTGTTGTTGGCACCACCCCATCCTCCAAGTTATAGGTGCTTTAGAGTTATAAGCTGTGCTCTTAAGAGGACAGAAGTGACCTCCACTTGTGAGAAGATTATTATAGAGATGAACTGGGAGAGATTTAAATCATCCTGGTTGAACTGTACCAGCCTTGCTTAGCTAACAATTAGAATACCATGAATAAGTGCATCTTTGGCTATTGAAGTCAAAATAGTAATACTACACATCTCTAACTGTAAAGGAAGCTGCAAATACAGTTCAATCAAAAGAAAATTGTAGAGTGCTTACATTTTAGAGCATGTGACCTTTTACATCAAATATACCTTTCCCCTGCCACTCCTCCACCCCCCAAGACTGGATGCTTACTTTTATTGAATATCTTTTTAAAATGTCACCTGGTCTTGGTTTGAGCTTAGTGGTTGGCCTATAAGAAAGTACTGCTTAGAGAGAATGATTCCTCTCCCTGCAAATCTGATGAACTTTTTGCTAAGGCACACATCCGTGGCCCTGCACACAGTTACCAACAGAGGGATTTCAGTTTTCCTTGGGAAAACAGGCTGATGACTGAAAGGACATAAAGGAAGCCAGTGTCTGTGGCGGGAACATAATTCTGGTAGTAAATCAAAACAAATCAGTACAAGTTTGCCTTCAGAAATATGGAGAAAAAAAGAGAACGTGGTCTCTTCCTGTTGGGCTGTTCTACAAAATCAAAGCCAAAGATTCTAAATAGTGAGTTAGTTGTGTCATAAAAAGAAGGAAGCAGTCTAATTCAGTTTGAAGAGGAGATGAAGAACACATATCAAAAGCGGTCTTTTAGCAAAGTGTTTCACAAAAGGACATTTTAGTGGTTTGCATATGCATTAAAAAGCTGCAAGACATGGTGCATTCAGGTAAGTATAGAATAAATAGGAAATGGTGAGATCATCGGAGATTCCACACTTCACATTCACACAGCCGAACAAAGAGCTTCATTATCGTCATGGCGATAGGAGGACGCATCTGTGGCGCCATTCACCCCCTCCTGGAGGTACCTTCATCAGTGGCCGCAGAGAACGGAGAGCAGGTGCCTTCTGCTAGAAACTCAAAAATTATTTTTGAATTCACTAGAGTGTGTATCTGTGTGTGTAAGTGAGGGGGGTGTGCTAGAATCACACTTTCTACTTAATACCACAGTTGGGTGCTTAGCTGTAGCCACTGGTTCTCTTTCTACATTCACAAAACTGGCAGATGAAACATGAAAAAGAATACTGACTCTTTAATCTCTGCTTCTCCACCTAAGGCCCAAGGCAGGCTGACAGGGAACTTCATTCTGGAAACAGGACTTTCTTTCTTTCTTTTTCCTTTTTTTTTTTTTTTTAAATTCTGGATTACTTTTTCTTTGGCTTTTGAAAACTGGGCTATAGGGGAATGAACTTGACACAGACTTAAAACAAGAACAAGTTTCCTTATCTAAAAAGTTACAGTCCTTGATGCTTACAGGAAGGTCATTTTCAAAACCCACAGGAGAAACACAATTATAGCCAGAAACTGCATTAAGTGCTTTATTTACTCGCAAAAGAGACAGTTTTTCATTTACAACTGCTCATAGGATCAGCTGAGGCTTTGATGCTGTGCAGACTTTTCTATAGATTTTGCAATTAGTGAGCTAGATGTCTTAAATAGCAGGCATCCAGAAATTGGTTTTTAGTTTTTTTTGTAAATCTATATGCTGAGCAATATTTGGTAGAATTGAAGGATATTTGATACTTATTGTGAGTTATGAGCTTAAGGACAGAAGACCTGTGGATGTTTTGTGAATGAGTATGCATCATCTATGGATTTTCCCCCTTAATACGCTAATGACAGGCCCTGCTTGGATTGCTATCTGTGTGATTTACAACCTCAGGAGAGGTTTTTTCCTATACCACTGCCAATTGATAGATTTTTATTAACTGTTAATATTGAATCATGCAGAAAACTTTTCATTGATTTAGAATGCATCAATTTGTTAAGTTTAAAAAATAAATTCCCCTTTTCTTCATGATAATGTACTGAATTGGAGAACAAGGCTTTTAAACACTGATAGTGTTCTAGGACAAGGAGAATCAAAATAATTGTTGGCACAAGGGACATCTGAGATCACAGTATTTTACAAGCTGTTTTCAGCCCAACCAGGGAGTTTCAGTCCCACTCATTCATTCCCTTCTCAACCTAAAATAATTAAGGATAGAGTATTTTTTTAGGACCTATACTTTCTCTTTTGGGGGGAATTTGTTGTATAAATGAGAAGCGGTGGGCTCTTCAGCATGGAATTTAAAAATTTAAGGCTAGGAACTGAGGACAATGGTGGATTTATTCATTCAATCCATTTTTTTTGAGTGCCTACTCTGTGCTAGTCTCTAGAGGATATCAGAGTGTGCAAAATGTGTCATGGGCCTGTCCTCCTACATTAATCTCCATCAGTCTTGATAATTGCATTCCCCTAGTCAGTGATTGGTTTAGGTTTGGAATATCATGAGACACTGGGCAATGAAACTCAAGTGGGAAGTCTCTCTGTGAGAGGTTGTTGAAAGTTTTATTCGCTCCGGAAATAGGGATTTACCACTACTTGCCTTTGAATGAGAAAGAGAGATGCTTATCAATCATTCTCACTAATAAGTTTGTAACAGTGACAACTGTATGGCATGTGGTATGTAGGTCTATGAAAGCACAAGGGGGTCGGACTTGAGCTGGGTTCATTCTTCACCTCCCTTCAACAATTAAGTGTTATCAAGTACTGAAGTAGTTAATCTGATTAGGGCATAGGCAGAAGTGAAAACAGACAAAAGGGATGATGTGGACCTTATACTCAGATTTATTTTGTCTCTGGTGGGCCCTGTGCTTCTGGAGGCCATCATTTTGTTAAGTCCACTAAACATCTTTAAAAAGAAATACACAGGTAGTGAGGCACAGGTATATAAAAACGAGTGTTTCAGAAAGTCAGAAATATTTCTAGGAGCCCAGACAAATTCCATTTGTTCATCTGTTATGTAGATTTTTAGAAATCCAAGTACTTTGTTGTGAAAACATAGATTCTTCCATGTAGCAGTCACTGTTGGTCGCCTGCTCAACAGCTATTCTGCCACTTCCTTCTGGGTAACAGAAGTCTGATTTTGGGTTTTGTGTTGGATGGCCGCCTCCTAAATCCCAGGAGAATAAACCTTGATTGTTTAAGCCAGATACAGTAATTCTACCCCCTTGCCAGTGAGTGGCTTAGGCTTGGGTACTCGATGACACATGGGACTAGAAGACACAAGAGGCTTCTCCCTGCTCCCTGGTGGGGAAGCGCTGCTGGGAATGTTTTCTGTGCACTCCAGAACGAACACAAAACATCGACTGACCCCTTCCGCACTTTGGACATTGCCCCATGAGGAACTGAGGATGGGGATGCTATCTTGATCTTCTGATCATGAAGAGAAAGTTAAGTCATTTTTACTGGGATTGTCTGTTACGTGTAACCAGGTGCATTCTACTTGATATGCTGCACCAAAAGTTCTAGGAAGCCAGAGAAGATGTGGCAGTTCAAGAAGAGGTTTGAATGACCTGACCTTTAGTTAACCGTGCATGTGTGGGAAAACTGTTGTATGTCAGACACATACATGAATTCAATCCTATGCCACTTATTTAAGTTAAAACAAGTTTTTTGATGATATGCAGGGTATCATTGAATGTTTTCAGGAAACAATTTAAAAAATAGTTTGTATAACATTGAGAACAAGATGCCATTAATAAGAAGTAATGGAATTGATTTTATTTAGGTTAACTGATTTAGGTTAAAATGGATGACTCAGAAGTATTGTTTTTTTTTTTTTTTTTTTTGAGACGGAGTCTCACTCTGTCACCCAGGCTGGAGTGCAGTGGTGTGATCTTGGCTCACTGCAAGCTCCGCCTCCCAGGTTCATGCCATTCTCCTGCCTCAGCCTCCCACGTAGCTGGGATTACAAGTGCCCGCCACCATGCCCAGCTAATTTTTGTATTTTTAGTAGAGACGAGGTTTCACTGTGTTGGCCAGGTTGGTCTTGAACTCCTGACCTTGTGATCCACCCACCTTGGCCTCCCAAAGTACTGGGATTATAAGCATGAGCCACCGTGCCAGGCCAGAAGTATTTGGTTTTTTTCCTTCTTCTGATCATTGCCTTATAAGAGCAATGACATAAAAAAATATAATTATTTTTGTCAAATACAAGGTTTTAAAAAAACTATAATAAAAGCAGCTACTAGGCAGGGTGCAGTGGCTCGTGCCTGTAATCCCAGCCCTTTGGGAGGCCCAGATGGGTGGATCACCTGAGGTCAGGAGTTTCAGACCAGCCTAACCAACATGGAGAAACCCCGTCTCTACTAAAAATACAAAATTATCTGGGCGTGGTGGCACATGCCTGTAATCCCAGCTACTAGGGAGGCTGAGGCAGGAGAATCGCTTGAACTCAGGAGGTGGAAGTTGCGGTGAGCCGAGATCGTGCCATTGCACTCCAGCATGGGCAACAAGAGCAAAACTTTGTCTCAATAAATAAATAAATAAATAAAAATAACAAAAAATTAAAAGCAGCTACTAATTGAAATAATAACAAGGAAAAGCTTGCGAATCCATGTGAGAATTATATTAGAATTTGTCAGTCAAATCAAAGTTCTGGCTTGCTCTCTGGGGAGACAGAACAGATCATGTGTTTGTGTTCTATGTCTCTCCTATGCTCTTCTAAGCCTGCACTGCCTTAGACCACTCCTCCATCTCTCTTGCCATCCTCTTTCAAAGTCCAGGGAAAATCTGCCTCCCCTGGGGCTTTTTCTCCATCCTCCCCTTAGTTGCTTTCACCCCTGGGGTTTCTGTGTTTTGTTTGCACATCTTAACAGACCTCATTTCATACTAGCTATTCAGAATTGGCTGTTTCATGCTGCCTTCTCTACTAGTATGTAAGCTCCTCGAAGGTGGAGACCATACCTTGGTTGTTTTTGAAACCTCACAGCAATGACACAGGCTTTGCATTAGTAAGTGCTCACAAATGTTAGGTAAACTTGAATAGGAAAAAAAACGACTGCTCATATTCACTCATACAGTCAAGTACACAGGAAAATATTTGCCCAAGGGAAAAAAAACCAGTAAGATCTTTTGCTTACTAGGTTGGATATTACTATGTATACTCTGTTAAATTTTTCCCGTTGATATTTAAAACTTTACATCTTTGTAAAGAAGTCAGCTTCTTAATCCTACTCTTGTTTCATTTGAATACTGATGGAGCACCCTAAGAGTTATTTCACTACTCACCTGCTGCTGCTGTTCTCAGAATTCATCCGATTGGAGAGGAAAAGACAACCCTTCAGATACTCAGTTTGTATTTACTGTTTACGTCATGTAAAATAGTGCCTCCTAAATACTAGTATGGTCTGTACTTTTCAAGCTTTCACATGAATATGAGTCAGCTGGGGATCTTGCTAACTGCAGATTCTGATTGGAGAAGGCCTTAAAACGTGAGTCTCTGAGTTCCCAGGGGGTGCCTACGCCACTGCCCCACTGATGCACAGTGTAGTAAGCACAGCAGGGATGTGCCGCTGGAGCTCAGCCCTCTCGCTGGTCTCTCGTCTCTGTGCTTGCCTGTCCATGGACTTTAAAAGCCAAAACGAGCACTGTCTCCCTGCCGGTACCTCTCCACCAAACAAACAAACAAACAAAAAAACACAAACAACCACAAACAACCAAAAAAACAAGTAAGACAAAATAATACAAATTCATTCCTGCATAAAAACCTGCCTTTATCTTGTCTCCTTGTGACAGTTTTTTCAGTTAATGGCCAGGCACACGATGAAGGCTGACTTGGCTTCTGAAGAAAGTCAGACATGGTAGCTATTACATGCATTTCCTTTCATGGGGATTTTCATATTCATATGGCAGAAGGGGAACGCTTACTTGCTTTGGGAAAAGTCCAGCCAATGACCAGGTTGCAGCTAAATTCCTGAAGACCCACCCCTGAAGAAGGGCTGAGATCAGAAAACAGAAAAAAGTCCCCCGTGCTATCTGCATTTGGCCCACCCATCAAACTTTCCACCTTTTCTCTTTCCTTCACTTGCAGCTTCCGTTTCTGTGTGCAGTGGCTGCATACCCAAACCAACAATTAAATTCCCCCTTTGTTTGTGTGGCAGATGACAAATGCATGGAGGACATCTTGTGTTGCCTAGGCAGGCAGGGCACTTACTTTGATTGATGCTCGGTTGTGGAAAAAAATGAGCTGGGAAGGAATTACAATGGAGGGCCTGCAGACTGGAAGGGGATATACTAATTAGTCCTGCATTAAGCAGTCTGCTTGCATTTGGCGATGAGACGCCTTCAGGAGGGAAGTGTAGGGGTTACTGATGCAAAACAGCATGGAATGCATTATATCAGGTAGCTGTATATTAGTTTTGTTAGAAAGTATAGAAGTTTGTAATTAAGAAATAAACACTTAAGCTACTTAAAAAAAAAAAAACCCTCAAGTATATTGGATAGGCCATGCTTTTTAACTGCCTGTGATCTCAAAGGCAATCTGCAGTCCTTCTGTCTTTCTGAAATAACTCTTCCAGAGTTTTCTCAGACTAGGTCAGGTGCTAGGAAGGAAAAAACTGCCACCACACCTACAGTCTCTGGCTCCTTTTCCCTGAAATCCCCACAGCTCCACAGCGTTGAGCCTTGCTGGTGGAGCAGAACCTCATAAAGAGAAAGGAAGTTTTCCTCTAGGCCACTCTTTAAGGTTTTAGAAACTTATTGCTGATTGGACCCACAAAGAACCCTAGGGATATCTAAGACAAATTCAGCTCTTTCTCTAGACAAAGGGCTGGATTAAATGGGAATAAAGAGCAGTGCAAAGCATGCATCTGTTTGGTTTAGCATTCTATTTTTGGGGGGCTACAGGCAGAAGTAGAGTGGTAGGTGGTTGCACTGAAACCTCTCATAATTGAAGAGCCACACAGACACCATAGGTAACTGGAGTGTGTAACTGTGAGTGATCATCTCCCAAGTCTGTACCTCCTGAGCAACGGAGAACTGGAGGGAGGAGGAGGTGAAGACGCTCCAGTAATTACTAATGTGAATGGTTTAAAATTCTAACCTTTAAATGATGATTTGACCTGAAGAATTGGTGAAACTGGTTTTAAACAAAAGAAATCACAGAGATCTTTGGTGACAGTGTGAAAGAAGGGGCCCTAAAACTCCCTTGGTTTTACAGTCCCGGTGTAGTTTCACTAACCTACCATGTTGGCGTCAATAATGTGATTCTTACTGATTATTTCTGTTGAAATCCAGTGAACTATCAGTCATCTCATGTTAACTTAGTGGAAGAGTAGATGCTCTAAAGTTCTTGGTTCAATTTATCAGAGTTGTAATCCTGGTACAGCTGATATTCCTCTTAACTTTTCTTATTCTAGAGACAAGTTCATTTATGGATTTACAGATGCCTAGGCAAGGAAAAAAGATATAAGTGATAAAGATAGTATTTTTAGTTATCAAAAACTATTAAGTCTTTTTAAAAAACATTCTATCAAACTGGGGCATAAGACAGATATTAAAAAATCAGAAATATTATCAGATGACTACAACCTATCTTTCAGGACAGAACCAGGAATTGTGCCAATAGCTCTAGGAAGAAAAACTAAATAGTTAATGTGGTTTATTTTTTAACCATCCCTTTGTTTTAGAATTCTATCTTATTCTTGACCTGATTCTATGTCGCCATGACCTTCTCCTGCCAAGAAGGCACAGTTGAGGCATCCTTCAGTAATAGCCTAGGGCTTTGGACAAGCAAGATGCTGTGCTGGCTTTTTGCCTTTTCTTCCAGTGTTTATACAACCAAGACTTATTACATGGTCTGTCATTTTGTTACTGGGCTGGCTTTGGTTTGAGAATTAGGTAAACATCAGACATTCCATCACACAATTTTAGACTCAATCTTACTTTATAATGATGTTAATGTTTATTGTACAAAGCGAGATGCATTTGTATATTTTAGCATTTTATTTCAGTCACAGAATGCAAAACCTGACACTGGAATCAGTTTGATTTTTTTTGTGTGTGATTGAAGATATTAAGCACTACAAGAACGCTGAAATTTCAATCTGATTAGGATCAAACTTCTTCAGGATCAAAACACTCTTTTTCCTCCCCCTACAGTTTTACTAATTGTGTGCTACTTGACATTGTGGAGTTATTCCACAGCATGATAGCTAAATATGTGAAGTGTATTTTACTATGCAGAATTATCAGCTCATTCTATTTGTTTTTCATGTGTTTAAGGTTATTAAAAGAACTCCAAATTAGAAGTCATGTGTATGAGTTAAAAGAATGAACCCAATCATTGTTAGTAGGCTGAATCATAAAGCAATAGCCAGTATGTCAATATCAAGTAATGAAAAAAATCAGAATTTGAAAGCATACCTTCTCTGTTTATTAGCTGGCAAGATACCAGAAAAATTAGGAGAATAGCACAATAGTGAATGGTGGAGTGGTTTATTTTCAGCACTCTGAAATTATTCCGGGTACGGAAAATGAGATAAAAGTAAATCGGAAAGAAAGGCATCAAACATATTTGTTGGAGACCTTTGCTTAATGGGGAGAAATGAACTGCCCTTGCTCACTGTTCCTGAGGAATTGTGTTTCTTCAAACTGTAAATCAAATCCCAGAGAGATAGCATGATGTTTTCCAAATAATAACTGAGGAAGACAAAGTTCTTTTTGTTTTTTTTTGTCAGCATCAGGTTTCTGAATTTAGACCTTAATTAAGATTCCAAAATGAGAAGGCATCCCCCTCTCCACACATGGTCTATGACAGTGTTCCTAAAAGCAATATATTCATTTGTGAAGTCTGGATCTCTAGCCTATATTATTCCGAAAATATATCCATGGCTTCTTCCAAAGATCCTGATTTTTTCTCCATTTTCTCTAAACTCTGAGTAACAAAGAACCTGATGTTTCTTTTGAGGAAACCACATCATTTTTTTCCCCAATTAATTGAAGAGCCATCTGCTTCTACGATACACAACACCCATTCATTCTCAGCAACAAGTGTGTTCCCTAAATCCCTGGTGTGCAGTATCAAGACACATGCTCCGTGTTGGGAGTAGAATCTGCTGTCTTGCAGGCAGACTCTTTCCAGAGACGTGGTGCATACACATTCTGACACTGAACTTGGTTTCATGTCAGTGTTGCTAACGCAGGGTTAAAAACACAGTACAGGATGTTCATACTTTAAGACGCTGGCTAGCTCAACATCTCCATGTTACTGAGTTTGAAATGAAGAAATAATTGCAAAGGGCAGGAAAGATATGAAATAGCTCTCTTTGACCATGATAAGAAAGGGGAGAGGAGGTAAATACAAAGGCCACTTGGCTGGCTTTTTCTGCATAAACGCTTCAACTTTAGGCTGTACCATCTCATCTGTGGCACCCTGTGTGTACAGCCACGTGTTGTTTAATGATGGGAATACATTCTAAGAAATGCATCGCTAGGGTATTTCATCAGTGTGTGGATATCACAGAGTGCACTGACACAAACCTAGATGGTGTAGCCTACTATACACATGGGCTATATGGTATAGACTAATGCTCCTGGACCAAAAGTTGTACAGCATGTTACTCTACTGAATACCGGTAGGCAACTGTAACACAGTGGTAAGTATTTGTGTATCTAAACACAGAAAAGGTGCAGTAAAAATACAGTATTATAATCTCATGGGACCACCATTGTATAGGTGGTAGGTAGTTGACCAAAACCTGGCTAAGTGGCATGTGACTATATTTAAATTCAGAGGTCTGAACTGGGATTAGAACCTTCTAGGGACATAGCTGTGGGTGGGGTGGAGGGGGGACTCATTTTTCAGGAAGAGTCTATTGAATGGTCATATAAAGGACCTCTGGTCAGAAGAGGGCCACCAGACCAGTGCTCTAGTCAGACCCCTTCCATGGAGAGAGTGAACAGCTAGGGCGGTTGGATGCGGGGTCCTGCACGATTCTGCTGGTGTGTCGCTGGAGCCAGCCACATCGCTGATGCTCCTGCTTTGCTCACATGCACAGAAGGTCTTTTGGAGTTCAGCCTGTGGCTCAGGGGCTGGCAGCCATATTCAAAGAGCTGAGATAAGTTTCTCTTCCCCAGGAGTTGGAGGATGGAGATAGCTACTCTTCTGAATAACTCTCTTTCCAGAAACAGCGAAAACACTGCGTTCGAGAGCTGCTGTGTCCACACGACGTGCTCTGCCCCATCTCCCTGGCTTGCCCCTCACCCCAGTTTTGTGGCTGGTCAAGTAGGCATTTTTATACGGCTCTGGCTTATTTGAACTTGTCTTCTCCCACATGTATTTTGAAACTAAGACCACAAATTTCAGAGTGGAAGTTGCTCTCCAGAAAATGAAAGGGTCAAGGAAGCACTTAAGACAAAGGTTTCCCCACCACTTCATAGGAGAGACAGCACAAGACACCACAGAATTCTGGGTGAGTGCCTAAAGATCCAGCAATTTCTCTAGGCCCGAGGTCCAACTTTCAATCTAATTCTAACACGAGTTGAAATGATTGATGTCTCACTTTTTCTCACTGCACACTGACAGTCATCTGAAATGTACACAGGAAAGATGAAGGGAAAAATCAGCACTGAAACCAAACAAGCCTCAGAGAGAGCTGACACCAGCCGGGGTTATTCCCCCGCACAGGAGGTACTTACAGTCCAAGTGACTGTGCCTGATGCCCTCCACGTCTTCAGCATGGATGAAGTGGTAGCATCTCTTCCCTACGATATCTACAGGGGTCAGATCCATATAATCACTAATCCTACAAAGAGAAGAACACAGGCTGGAATTCAGAAAGGAAGAAATAGAAAGAAACTGTCAAATAACGTAGAAACAGATCTACTGACACATTCCATTATACTACTGTACCCGTGAGGAGGTGGCACTGTGAGGGAAGCCCTTTATAGATAAGATGATTTCTTTAACACGTAACCGTCTTTTTTCAAAAGTAGGAAATGTGTTAGATCAAGCGATTGTGTTTCAATAATTAGATAGGTTTTTCTCTTTCTTTGGCATTAAGAATGCACATTTAGACAACATAATTTCATGAAATTATTGAGAATCAGTAACAATGCAAGATCCTCATTACAGGCCAAGATAATTCAAGGTTACATAATAAAATAAAAACATGTTATGTTTATACCAAATGATTAGAGACACCTTTCATTTAAACAGATTGGTCTTCTATTGGGTATTTCCATGAAAAAGGGCTTCAGCAGCTTCTTGGCACAAAGTCCAAATTGGCATTTCAAGGGATATAATTTAAATGCTGAGACATACAGATGCCTGGGGGTATTATCTTTTTTAGTCTTAGTCATTTGGGAGCTCAGCTTTCACTCCTGGCCCTTTTAACTGGTACTTTGTGGTGGATTCCGCACAAAAACTTTTAAACCATTTCAGCAGCTCTTCCAGGCTTGTGCTCGACAGTACGTGTGTGTAAGCCTCTGTCACTGATTGTCCAGACGTCGATGTCCTCAGGCAGAGCACGGAAAAATAGAGTCCAAATTGGAAAACATGTTGGGGGAATCTGCCTGGTTGACACAAACATGTCAACATGCTTGTTACCCTCCGTATTACCAAGTGCAGATTCCTTTTGGTCAGTCCAAAGTGGAATATATTTCTTGTTTAATTTATTCTCTTTACTCTTCATGCGTGTTTTTTTTTTTTTTATGACTTACGGCATATGGTCTATTCAAATATGAAGTAAATCTTTAGAAATGACACATTTAAGAAACACATGTGATCATAGTTAGAGAGTTTTCTGGCCCCCAAGGCAGGGAAATAAGAAAGAAAAACAAACAAAAAAAGAAACATAATTAAAATATATTACCCAGTGAGTGAATTTCTCAGTGTCTAGCAATTCAAATAATATTTTTTGGCCGAACTAGGATTTTTGGTAAGATAAGATTAATTGGGGACATAAAATGGAGGGTTTTCTAAGGATTTCATGGGTTTTAGGTATGACACAGATTAGCTGGTGTTTTCCTAAAACCATTAGCTATCTTCCAAGCGCAGTTACACCCCCTTTCTGCAAATGAGGGAACAAGGATGTCATTAAAAGACCCTCCCTCACTGATGTTTCTGAAATTTGCCAGCTCCTCTGAAAGCATTAGATGTCGGCTTTGCCTGAGGCCGTCCTTGGGAATGCAGAGAAGGATGGTCTGCAGAGTCAAGGAGCAAGCCTTAGTTTCTAGTTAACAATTCCCTAATTAAATAATAAACCCCAGGAAAAAGCCACTCCATTCTTCAGGGAAGGCATTTCTTTAGTTTATTCTTTTCTTGAATTAAATCCTTCAAAACGATCCAAGCCCTTCTCTGTAGCACAGCCTGTTACTGTGGTGAATGTGACTAGCCCGGTGTCTGAGGGTGTCTTAACATCTATCTCGAAAGCACCTGACCAGTTGGATGACCTATATCAGGATCAGAATCCTGATGGCATCTTTTACTCTGAGCCTCAGTTTCTTCTTCTGGAAAACAATCCGAAAGGTTGGTGAGGGGATGAATGAATGGAATGAAATTAACATCGCATAGTGCCTGGCACACAATATGCTTTTCCTCAGATCAAATATGCAATTACCTTTCATACAGGTATTTTTCATAATTACTATCATCTGCAGATGGGAAATAATGCTATATTGTATTGGCTAATAAAGGGGACTGTGAAAGCTTTTTTTTTTTTTTTTTTTTTTTTTTTTGAGGAAGGAAAACACCAAAAGCAGGTCACAGAAAATGATCTCAATTACTAGAGTGGCACCATGAGGCATTCGGGTCCATGGAGCTTGTCAAAAGAATTAATGAGTTGATCACGGGAATGAAAATTAAGTGATGTTTTGGGATAGGACAATCATTGGAAGTTTGGTAAATAAGACGAAGCCCTGTTCTTTGGAGGGAGAGGTGGCTGGTAGCTAAATCAAGCGAGCTGACTTGTGTTTTCAAAAAAGCAAAGCCATAGTCCATCCTCTGACTTGACGTCTGTCTTCCCTGGTTGGATCTCCTTCTCCAGCATTCTACATTTTTAATTAGAGAAGACATAGCTCTGTGGGCTGTAACTGGGTTCTTTCATGGGTACATATGTATGAAAAGTCCCCCTCAGAGGTTATTCTTTCTGGTCGCTTGCCATTCAGTCTGACTTCTGAAGAAAAAGAAGAGACTCCAGGGAGACTCCACAGGATGTAGCTAAGTACATGGGCTTTTGAATCTCTTGGCTGAGGGCAAGTCAGTCAACGTTTCTCTCTTAGCTGTAATTGCCCAAAGGCCATGGAGACAGCAGCAGCACCTGCCTCACAGGACTGTCCTAAAGCTTAAGTGAAATTGTGCAGGTGATGAGCTTTGCACAGGGCCCGTGTGCAGTAAGTGATCAGTAAATGCCAGCCATCTTTATTAGGACCTGCCAACTTCAGCGATCATCCTGGCTAACGCATGTTCCCTGATGTTCTGTGACCCTTCCAGAATACCTTAGACATACCCACGATGTCACGATCATAAACATTTTAATAAATGCCAACAAAACTTGAAATGCAGAACACTCATAGCTCAGGTATCTTTTCCCAAGGTGAATTCTTTCCTTTGAATCAGATCCTGGTCAGAAATGATAGACAGCTTCCAACTTGACTTCAACATCTTCAGTGCTTCCCGGTGGACTGAATGCAGGGGCTATCTTCTTGGTTAGTCTCTGGAGAGGTCAGTTCTCCAAGTCACTTGACCAATCTGCTCTTTTTTTTTTTTTTGAGACGGAGTCTCGCTCTGTCGCCCAGGCTGGAGTGCAGTGGCGCGATCTCGGCTCACTGCAAGCTCCGCCTCCCGGGTTCACGCCATTCTCCCGCCTCAGCCTCCGAGTAGCTGGGACTACAGGCGCCCGCCACCACGCCCGGCTAGTTTTTTTTTTTTGTATTTTCAGTAGAGACGGGGTTTCACCATGTTAGCCAGGATGGTCTCGATCTCCTGACCTCGTGATCCACCCGCCTCGGCCTCCCAAAGAGTTTCTCCTCTGAAGGCACTGACGGGGCTCAGTGAACAAGCCTGACAACAGTGCTGCAAAAGCATCCTCCCCAAATTGATGCAGTAATTCTCCCTGTGGCACCCAGGGAAGGATAGTATCACCAGAGCTTCCTTCACACACCTGGTATGTGGGCAGCTCCTCTCCACCACCCTCCCTGCACCCCGTGGTTTCCTCTTCAAATCAGTCTGATGATGGGCTGCTGACTTCTAGGTGAAAGGTCTGAAGGGGCAGTGTCCCATTTCCTTGTCCCTTGCTTTGTGCTTAATGGAAAAAGTGAACTTTTTAACCAGAGGCTAAAAAGTCCTTTTATAAAAGCTTAGTCTTGAGGAAGAACTGCCAACTCATTTATATGATGAGTCATCTTTTTCTTAATTTATAAAAGTGAAATCCTCAGGATGACAAAGTTTTATTTAATAGCTTTGCAAATTTCTTTTTCATCCTTTTTCCTCTGTGGACTTCAGATTCTCATTTGTTCTTTCCGTGCTTAGCGTCTGTGTGAACACTGACCACCGTGAGGCCGGGCCCTCGAATTAGGCAGAAGTGGGTGCCACTGAGGCATCAGGCAATACATTTTACTGCATCATTTTGCCAATGGCGTCCGAGCCCTGCTTTCTTCTTAGGTTCTCAGCCAAAAAGGGCCTTCTTTATACCATATGGATGTCTGGGTATCCCGATTCATTTAATTGTTGTCCCTAACATAAATCAGGGCAGCAATGTAAATTTTAAATAAAAAGCACATTTGGTGTCAGTCCAAGTGGCCATTAAAAACATGATCAGGATTTAGAATGAGCCTCACTGGGAGAGTACCATCCTTCAGACGGCTGAAACACACCCCTCACCAATGTGCAACGTGCAACAGGGCAAATGAGAACAAAAACAAAGTACCTATTTTCACAGTAAATGATATTGAGGTCCATATTTACTCGAGTGACAAACATATGGCAGTCAATTCTGACTTCATTGATCGTCGGGGGAGGCAAGGCATGCGCAACAACCACGAGACCCATGATTTGGCTGGGGACGGTCCTCCCGTGGGACAGCGACACTCTGAGGCGTAGCCGGCCTGTTATGTGAA
The DNA here is from genome assembly GCF_003255815.1 of Theropithecus gelada. Lineage (NCBI taxonomy): Eukaryota > Metazoa > Chordata > Mammalia > Primates > Cercopithecidae > Theropithecus > Theropithecus gelada. The sequence goes on along the minus strand of NC_037675.1, from coordinate 34,799,369 downwards.
TCACCTGTAAAAGAACATTAAGTACAGGACACCAGTCAAATTTACATCCCAGATATAACAGCATTTCTTTTAAGAAATGCAAAATTACATCTGGAACAACCAACGTTAGCTTGTATCTTCTGTAATCATAATGGCTGTCGGCATGCCCTCAGCGTCCTTGTGGCAAGAGACAAAAAAGATAGTATTACACTCCAAGCATTACTCAAGGCAGCATTCTTATGGTGCTGTTGCTATTTTTAAAGGACTTTTTTTTTTCACATTAAGGGAAAACTCATAACCAAATAAAATGACCAAAAAGTTGAGCACTGAGCTGCAAAAGGACATGCATTATTAGCCCTTATTAATGGACGATGTCTGTCTCTCTCCAGGTCTGTACTTGAGTGGGATTATATGGCCATCTCCTTTCAGATGTGTGGCTCTGAGCCTTCCTTCATTCAGGGGTTGATATTGCAAAAGGCCAAAGACTCCAATGAATAAAACTCTCGGTGGCAATGACATGAATGGGTTCTTTCGAGGATATTTCCTGTTAGGCAGCACTGAATTCCCAGTGATACAGTGATTTATTGCAGTGCCCTATGGGGTTGATGGTCAGAGGACTTTGGCCCGTGATTTGTCCCTGGAGCTCATACTAAAGTAGGGTCAGGAAGACTTGAACCGTCTTAGTGGCAGCACAGAGGTATTTGCCTGGAAATAGGAAGGAAAATATTGGGCTGTAATTTTCAGTTTCTTGGCCAAAATAGTCCAGGCCACCTGGAACCAAGCAAACCTCTGCATATAAACTGCACATAGATGAGCCATAGTGACAACTTTCTCAAATGATGCTCTGGGGAAACAAAATCATAAAAGGGTAAAAAATAGGAAGGATTTGTGCCACTATGCCTTAGGTTGCAGAGGGAAGGGCTGGGTGGGGGTGGGGGGGGGTGTGCACACATGTGCATGTCAACTCTAGCTGTGTTCCCAGGACCCTGCTACAGTGTGGGGAATCCTCCAAAGCATGTGAAATGGAGATACTGCCATGATTGACAGTACCATGGAGCTCAGTTTACCAGCTGAGTTTCCATATGTGCTTTACTGCTCCAAATGCACCACTGAGTGCCAAACTATCTTGAGATTCTACTTTTCCCCCTTTGCTATAAGGAACTGGAGTGGGAAGTAGGTCTCTTGTCTCCCAGGAACAATATGATGTAGGTCTGCTTTCCTTCCCGGGGCTCCCCTGGCAATTCCTTTTCCATTTTATTTTTGTTTCTTTTACGTTACTTGGTTTTCCAACAGTGGGCCCACACTACTGTCAGTCAGGAAGCAGGATCAAAGCTTACAGGGCTGCCCTTCAGAGTCCTGGCTGTTTTAAATAATACCTTTTCCCTGTCACCCTTCACATTAGCGCCCACAGCTGTGGATCTGGAAGCACCAATAAGGAGGATTATTTAGGTTATTTCAGCGGCAGCTTTTCGACCACCCACATTTGAAGTTGACTAAATTCATACTTAATGCACCTTTGCTTTAAGCTTTGGTCAGATGAGCTACTTTATGAATATTTGAAAATGTTCCTAGAGGCAAGGATGCTAAAACACCATCACAGACACACATTTTTGCAAGACCTCATTAACTAATAAAGAAATAGCTAAAAGAAATGGGATTAACTTCACAGGAGGGGTGTTAACAGTCCCTGGTCCTCCTCCCAGCTAGGCTTACATAGATGCTCATTTATCATTATCTGTCTTGTTATATCAGGAACACTCAGCTTCTTGGAAAAACACAGATCTATAAATGCTCAGGAAAACACACATCGAGAAATGATATGCTAAATAAATCCCCACTTGGTATTCTATTCCAAAGCAATTTAAAGGCGTCTGGGTTGGAAAACATTTGGGGAAGGCAGACAGGCTACTGGGAGGGAGCTGTCGGCATGTCACATTGACCTGGCCTCTGATCTCCAGCTTTGCCTGTGGCCATCATGGTATTGAAGGGGGTCAAAGTTGGGTCCAGTAGGAGTCTAGACTTGCAATTTTCTGATTCTGTTACCACCGGCAAGTCACGCAGCCTCTCTGTGTCTCAATTTCCTTTTCTGTGAAATGGAGCTAATGGTGACTATAAACTGTAAAGAATTCTACACATTTAATTATTATGTCTCTGTTTGCCTTTAAAAATATCGACCAGTAAGGACAAGGACCAAGTATTAATCTGGTGTTGTTCAGAAGTCTAATAAATGACTTACTATTTTAAAGGATCATAAAATTTCACATTTGGAAGAAAATTTGGGAGGGTCTATCTTCGCTCCTTTCCCTTTTTATTTTTAGGTGAAGAAGGAGACTCCAGAAAGCTCATTCCTGCCCAAAGTCACCTAGCTTGTAAATGGCAAATAGTGCCTAGAACCCAGGTTTCCATGTCTTATTTAAGAGTCACTTCAACTTAGTTATACCTGTGTGTGTATTCACATTGAATGAAACATTAGAAATATATACCAGATGCCAATTTATTAAGTAAACTGTATATAAACTTTTGAGAAGATTTCATTTATAACTAGAAGCTCAAGTTATTTGAAAAATCTTTGAGAAGTAGCATAAACTAAAAAGAAAACTAAGAAAATTACCAAAGTAGTAACTAAATAGTTGTCAAGAAATGTCAAAGAACAATCAGAGGGTGTGTTTGTCTGTCTGTATGTACGTGTGGGTTTCAGGGAGGGTGGAATTGAAGAGAAGAAAGGGATATCTGTTAGATCCCACAATTTTTAGGTTTAAATTAACATATTTTTTCCAAATTCATTTCATAATGCCAACAGAGCTTTTTTTCCCCAGCTGACAGGTTATGTTCAAATTTCAGAAACATGTCTGACAGCATGTATCCAAACATGTAGACAGCTGGATTTCTCATTTTATAGTTGCTTTTAAGGCCTGAGATGTACAGAAAAGAATATTGTCAAGATGGCCTGGGTTCAAATCCTAGCTCTGGCACTTAATAGCCACACAACTATGATCCTAAGACAATTGAAATGACTTGCTTTGTTTCCAGGTTAGTATATCAAAGATTTAAAACCTAGAACAAAAAAATAAGTACACTGCCAAGATTTTTTTTTTTTGAGATGGAGTCTTACTCTGTAGTCTGGGTTGGAGTGCAGCAGTGCGATCTCGGCTTACTGCAACCACCATTTCCCAGGTTCAAGCAGTTCTCCTGACTCAGCCTCCTGAGTAGCTGGGATTACAGGCATGCACCACCATGCACAGCTAATTTTTGTATTTTTAGTAGAGACTGGGTTTTACCATGTTGGCCAGGCTGGTCCTGAACTCCTGGCCTCAATTGATATGCCTGCCTTGGCCTCCCAAAGTGCTGGGATTACTGTGCCTGGCAGTTCTTTTTTTTTTTTTTTTTTTCCTGAATAAAGTTAACACAAGGTATTTTCCTGGTTCTTTAGTTTCTAAAACACATAATCTATGAGGCACCTTGCTAGGTGCCGGGAAGCTGACCAAGGTAAATCAAATGTAAATCTGTCCTCAAAGAGTTTACAGACTCTAAGTTGGGGGGGGGGGGGGGGGGGAGGAAGACATCGATAATTATTTCTAATACGGCCATAAGAGGGAGATGATTCCATATCTGATCAAGAAAGTGGGTTTTGATCCTGGTTATGTGACAGAGTCACTTATGAAGCTTTGTTAACATGTGAATTCCCAGACTCTTTCCCCCAGAGTTCTCATTTGATAGGAATGAGTTAGGGTCCAGCATTTGTTTGTGTTTTAAAACTTCAGAGGTGATACTAACTGCCTGAGAATATCTGGCAAATGGGTTTGGAGTTACACTAGTGGTTCTCAACCATGGCTACACATTGGAATCAACCACGGAGTCTTGAAAAGTCCCCCTGTCCAGGCTGTACCTGAGAGTTGTTAAATGTGGATCTCAGGTGTTGGGGCAGTGGCATCAATATTCATAGACATTTTTATAGTTTTCCAGGCTGGGCATTGTGGCTCACATCTGTAATCCCAGTACTTTGGGAGGCTCAGGGAGGAGGATCGCCTGAGCCCAGGAGTTCAAGACCAGCTTGGGCAACATAGGGAGACTCCCATCTCTACAAAAAATGAAAAAATGAGCTGGGCATATTGGTTCATGTCTTTGGCCCCCAGCTACTTGGAGGCTGAGGTGAGAGGATTGCTTGAACCTAGGAGATCGAGGTTGCAGTGAGCCATGATTTCACCACTGAACGCCAGCCTGGATGACAGAGCAAGATCTTGTCTTAAAAAAAAAAAAAAAAAAAACCAAGTCTTACAGGGCTGATTGGAGGGAATGAAAATGTGTGCAAAGTGCCTTGGTATAATGCCTGATATGTAATATATGTTCAACAAATACTGTTTGATTAATTAACAAGCATGTTCCATAAGAAAGATTTGGAATAAGATCTTCAGGAGTTCAGGGTAGGAAGAAAATACTTTCAGCTGAATGGATCCAGGAGCATTTCAGCTGGTGTCAGCAGGAGAAAAGACAGATGGGGCCAAGGTGGCAGGTACAATCAATGGAAATTGGCAGTGGGACCTGAGGAGGAGAGCTGGTATCATAATTTTTGTGCCTGTCCCACAGGATGATGATGACAATAGACTAAATGGTAAATGGTAACTAAATGGTAACCAGTGGAGACAAAGATGATTTCCCTGTGAACAGTCTGTACTTCAGCAGCCTGGGAAGATCCTCGAGAAGGTGTTCAGGGGATAGTTGAAAATAAGAGTTAGGCACTTAAGTGATGACAGTTGAAGGTATAGTTCTGGAAGGTTATTTTTTTTTCTTCCTGGAGGTGATAAGTAAAACCAAGAAATTCAATAGAATTGCCAATGGAGAAAACATACATGAGTGCCAAAGGCATTCTTCTCCACTTTGAGTAGCTGAAGCCTCAGGCAACTTATGTTTTTGTTTTTTGTTATTCTCTAAATTGTCCTCTTGCTCTATAATAATTTCATTAAAAAGCGAGAACATTTCTGAAAGCTCTTAAGCACCCTTTTTCTCTATCCACAATTCCATTCTAACATAAATGCCAGGCTTCCCATACCACCACCAATCCCAGTGCTAACATATCAAAGAATGGGTATGGCTTCCTTGCAAAGTTAAGTAGGTGAATGTAAAATGATGGTGAATACAAATATATAAGCCTAGATTCTAATATGTCAAGAGCCATGAAACTATAAAAATAATCTACTTGCTTTAAAATGAAAGGAATATTGTGGGGGGTAAAAATAACATTGTATTGGGAAACAGAACATCTGTTTTCAGTCCTGGTTCTGGTAACTGTGGCAAATCTTCTAGCTTGGCGAGGGTAGGATTTCCTCAGGTATAAAATGGTGTCAAAGAATCAGGCAATGATGCCTACGATTCTCACTCATTTCTAGAGAGTTCTATAACCAAATGCCTAATGGAGTGGCCTTTCCTGTGCTGCAGCATTACCCCACCTCCTCCTTTATGGTCCCATAGTGGGCGCAGGAGTTTCAGAATACAGCTGCAAATTGATAAATGCACTTTAATAATTCATTAATAGGGATCTTATGGATCATACTTGAATTGAAATAAGCTTTGGTTCTGGCCAATGTTGGGTAAAAGCTGCCTCAGTGTTCAAAAAATTCATCTTAGTCTGGTCTTAAATCTCATCTACAGACATTCTTCAGAAGAGCTTTCTGAACTAAAAGATTCTTCGCCCCTGAGCTCAGTCTTACATAAGAGCTCGATCCTCATGTTTCCTTTCATTGTTCCTGTTTTATCATAAAAAGCTGTACAAAAATGCTAAAGCTCATATTTTTCTAAACTCCTTACACAGCACTGCCCGATGCCAACAACAGTGAAGCAGAATGCACAAGATTTCTGAGTTGAAATCCCATCATCTTTGATAAAAATGTCCACATTAGCATTGCTTGATCATCCCATAGTGAGGAAATCATTGTTTTATTTTTTCTTTTATTTTTCATCTCTGCTACAAGGAGTGACTGTGTGTGATGCTGTTAGATGCATGTCCGCAGAGTTTAGGATGAGTGTGGGAGTGTTAACAAGCCACATTACTTGGGCAAATGTATATTTCTCTTCCTGCCATATGCTCCTTTCTGTTTTCTGTTGGTGATACACACTTAGATGTGCTCCACTAATACCCTCTCATTATAAACAGGCCCTTCACAAAGACCTTGATAAAACCTCTCCTCTGTCAATACTTGAGGAAAGAAAGTCCATGACGGAAAAATACATCTGGAGGCTATTCTCCTTTCTTTTAGGAATAAATCTCAGTTCTAGTAATATAAAATGTTCTCTTTAACAAAAGGAAGTGCCAAGTACTCTGTGCATTATTTTCCACATATAATGTGGAGTATAGAATAGGGCTAGGCAACTAGGGGAACAAAAAAGGCTGCAGGCACGAAAAAAAACGACAGAGTCCCTGGGTTTAGAGCATCTTCAGAGATTTTTCACTTGTCCTTTAAGGGAATCCAAATTTACCTTAAAAATTAAGCTTCCTTCTGGCACTCTGGTCCCTTTTCTTTTTTTCCCTCTGTAGAAGTCTGCTTTAGCATACAGATCGTCAAATCACTAGCTCAGGTGGGAGAGTCAGCTAATTATTTTTAAGTGACGGGGGCTTTGAGGTGGCCTGAAACCTGCCGAAAGATAAGGGCTGAACCGGGTCTTCTGAACCTAAACATCTAGCCTACAGCATAACAACTTAATCTGAACCAGCATGAGAATATCAACCTTGTGTAAATTACTTCATGCAAATTTATAGGGAGTGTGGCTTCCAGGATTTAGACCATATTCATAGGCTGGAGAATCTGCCCTAGCAGACCTGCTTCTGTCTCACTCTTGTCACCTAGGTCTTTCCTTGCACAAGGCCTGAAAAAACAAATAACAATAAAAACAAGCCTTAGCTGAAACCAGGGGCTTTTCCACAGACGCAAGCACCATGGAGAAGAAGGCTCATAACTGAAGGAGGAGTCTTTAGACCCTCTGGGAGGCAGAAGCACAGTAGAATGCCATTTCCTTTCCCTTACAGGATCTCAGATTTTAGTTCTAAAGACTGACTTTAGAACTAAAACTATAGGCTTTGTCATAAGTCACAATGGGAGTTTAGCAGTTGGGGATGAGAAAAGGCAGAACAGGGAAAAGCTGACTTCACAAGGCGGAAGTGAGATCCAGGGAGGGGCTGACAATGCAGACCTCCTCCAGGGCCCACGGAGGATGCAACGTGAGAGGTGGTCCTGGAACGCTGTCATCAGCTATGTATGGAGATGGCTATTAACTCAGGAAGCAAGTGGATGGTAGGGGTCTTTCTGGGAGTTTGTCCAACCAAATTCTTGTAAGATCAGGGATATTCAATATTAGACAGAAGTAAGGGAGTAAGATTCAGCACTTAAGGATAGAAGACCAGCAGGAATTAGGTTGTCAGGGTTTCAGGTGGGCTCTACTTAAGGGCAGCTCTGGTGACGGATAAGAGAACAGGTGAAACTGGGGTCCAGGGAGACACTCCTAGCCAAAGTTAGGAAAGAAGGCTGGCAGAAACCAGTCCTATGACATAAAACGTCTACAATTACATAATAAGCGTTAATTCTCAGGGACTCCATGATCTTTCACTTGTTTTAAATGGGAATGAGGTGAGCAGGAAGAGCGATGTAATTGGAGCACACTGTTTCATGCTTGGTCTGATTCCTGAAGAGACTAAGTGAAGTTCGGTTCAGGAAATGGACAGATCTGAAGTTATACATAAGGACATTCCAGACTATGGAAGGCACAGGAAAAGGAAAGAAGTCAAGGGCTAACTTCTGTGCTCCACCTGACATACTAAAGTCCTGAAGGAAAGCAGACTTCAGGTACACATATGCATGTGAACACGGGTATTCTTACTTTTACACATGAAGTCAGCTCACTTTGTTCAACACCCAAATTATTAAAATGACTAAATGGGCCTGGCACATGAGGGAAAACCTACTTTGTTCTTTTTAATTGGAAAGCCTACAACACCTAATGCTGATGTGAGGGATTTCTTTTAAACAAAAACCCTCTGGGGTTAGTGGTTCTTACATTTCAATGTGCACAAGAATCACATGGAGAGCTTATTAATAACGTGGATTCCCAGGTTCCTGCTGCAAAAGTTCAGATCTTCTAAATCGAGAGAGGGGCCTGGGAATCTGCATAACAGCAAGAACTCCAAGTGTCCTGGATGACAGTGGCTGGCAGGACATACCATCCACCCAGCTGCAGCTTCCTCTCCATCAGGAGAAGCTGAATGAATTGAGAGATCTTAATAAAGATGACCCAGGTGCACATCACAGACTGCCTTCTAAATGAGCAAAGATAGATGAACATATATTTATGATTAAAGCTGTACTTAAAAAAAAAATCCTACTCTGTAGAACATAACTTGTTGCCTTTTGGCTCTTTGAAAATGGAGGATCAGTGCATGAGAAGCAGGAACCCTTGGCTGATGTGGGATCAGGGCATATTTCCTGTGCACGCTCCTTTATCTGTGAAAAGGTCTGCGTTCTCTCAGTGGCCACACCACAGTGCGCTGCACTGTAGCGCTGTGAGCCTCTGGGGGAGGCTGAGCTCTGCCAATCCCCTCCCCCTAGCCCAGCCGGCCCCTGGCTGAGCTCCTGATTAATTCCGGGGATTCTGAGAGGTTAACCCTTCATTTGATGGCTCCAGTGGGGAGCTGAGAGATTGCTGGTAATTTTTCACTCTTGGTTCTTTTTTTTTTTACGCAGAAATATTTTCTAAGGGAGCAAATAAAACATTATTTTTAAAACCCACATTTAAAATACATTAGCCACAGCGTTCTCTTCTTACATGACTGTATCCTCCAAACAACAATTATTTCCCATCCATCTCTCTTAACAAACTTCACATACATAACATAAAAAATATAGCTATAATTACAGCTTTAGCTTCTCAAAATGTGCCTGACCCCCCCATTTGCTTCCTGTTCCCTTTGGAGAAAATAGTCTTTCTTCTACCAAAGATAAGATTTTTTTTTATTGGGATAGTTTAACTAAGCTAGAGAGATCTCCTTAATGAGATTATGTAAATGTATGCCAAGGATATAAACCACATTTTCTCAGAGAGTGGAACACTTCAAATATCATTTAATAAAACAGGACCATGGGTAGAAACACCTCGATAAATTGTTAAGGGGCAAAGCAAGAAGGCTGAACTATACACATCTGATCAAATTTCATTTGATTCAGTTACTTTATTAAAGTCTCCTAGAGAAGGACAGAGGCCCATTGTGCTACTGTGGAGGGGAACTTTTTTATTCCTCTATTACTGGATGTGAAGGAGGGGGGTGTCGCCCTTCATGGCCCCCTGAGGCCCCTTGTGGCTTAGTGTCACTGTCTTGAGGGTAGAGAGGCAGTTCTTCTCAATATTACAGACTGCAATTGTATTTTCCAACAACATTATATAAAAAAAGACTCAGAACTAGTCCCATGTCAGGCAAGGAAGAAAAACCGCTTCCCTACTCCCCCTACTTAGTACGGCCCCAGGAAGAAGTACTATACTATATTGATGCACTTTCTTTAGAACCCCTGAGCTCTTATTAGAAAAGATATAAATATTTTCTATTTCCTATTCTTGATTAACACCTTTGTTGAATGTGTGTTTTACTTAAATGTCCTGAATTTCCCAACTAGTCTTGTTCTAAGTTAGTACTTAAACTTTGTTTCTCTTTGTTTGTTTCTCTTGAGTTTGCTAGCAGAACTTGGACACAGACACTAAACTGCAATACATGCAACAGATATTCAAAGACAGCCATGTACCCCTCTGCCGAAGATGGTAGTCCTAGAGAGCATTCTGCTGCTGTGAGAAAATGTTAAGGCAGCCTCATGGAAGGATAGCCTCCCCAGTGCCCCCATTTAACTTCAAGGGCTCTAGCAGAATAAATGATTGTATTCTGATAATAAAGGAAAATGTGAAACCAGACACTCCTGTCTTCCTCAGCTTTAGAGGACGTAGAAGTAAAGACAATTGTCCATGTAGATGGGTAGAACGGCCCTAGGGAAGTGCAACTCTGCTGTCTCTTGAGGTGAAATTTTTTTAAAAGAAGCCATCCCCTTAAAGGGGAAGCCACAAATAATAGTGATTCTATTTCTTATAATTAAAATTGTTTAAAGCAAACATGTGGGTCATATATATTTTGGAAAACAAAAACCCAATATTCCCCAAATTTAGATATAAAATTCCTTAGTGATCAAACCTAAAAACGACCAATTCCCAAGAGGCTGCAGTAGGTATCTGGAACTCTTAAAGTAATGAAAGGACAAAGAGACTTCTCTTAAGGCATTTGAGACACAAATACGTGTGAGAAAGAAAGAATGCAGACTGGAAGTCAATATTACACTTTCCCTGGCATACTTGGGCAACATGTAGTTCTTGTTTGATGGCAAGGACCTCCTTTCTCAGCATCTATTTTTTTCACTGGGAAAGTGAGTGAGCCTGACTATACTGCATCTGAGGCCACCCCTTCCTTAGCAGGGTGTACTTGAATCCAATCTCTTTAAGCACAAAGCCTTGACCCATCACTAAAACCCTCAGCCTCTGTAACTTTCTATCTCCATTCTCTTCTTGGTTTACACTCTTTGCTAGGCACAGATGTTCTGCGTTTAATATTAGCACAGGACATTTTCTTCCATGTTTCTTAAGCTCTAACTCTATAATATTTTAAAAGGCTGTTTAATTTGACCCTATGTTTCATCCTAAATGAGAATAATTTCTAGTAACAATATGCCTCTCGAAATGTCTCGCTTTATGGAGTGAATGAATCCGTGGCGGTGCCAAGTACCTCTTGTGTTCAGCATCCCAGAAAGACCGCAAGCAAGTTGGAGCTGGAAGGGGCCATGGAGACCACTTGGCTAACCCTTCCACATTAAAGAAGTGAAGACTGAGGTCCGGGCAGGTGAAATGTCCTGCCCAAGGATGCAGGGCCAGTTAGTGGCAGACACAAGAAGAGAAGAGGTCTCCTAATCTCTTGCCCAGCGATTTTTCTACTTTTCAGTAGTACATTTCAGAGAACATATCCCCTTCCATTTTCCTCTTCTGTTTTCCCAAATGTGCTTATTTCTCTCTATATACATGATTCGATCAAACTGAAGATTTTAACCTTCAAAAGACCCCACGGCACTGACATAGGTTATTATCTATTCAGCATATGCAATTCAAAACACTCATATGACTTTTGTGCGTGTCACCAGCTCATTTGCTGCATTTGGTTTATTCAGCCATGATTAGAGATAGTCATTTACAGTCACACATTTGGAAACTCCTTAACAAGCTTCTAGCAGTTTCCTTTCCAAAGCTGTTTAAATAGATGAGGGTGTGGTGTCAGCAGCGACAGCAGTTTCCTCCATACCACTGATTCCCGCTGCTATTCGTATGTCTTTATCAGGATTTCCATTTTGTAGAAAGGCTTAAAAAAAGAGCCCCAAAACAAAGATGCGCATTCCAGAGCCTGTAAGTCATCATTTCAGGAAGACTGACTCTAAAAATTAAAATTGAAACCACCACACTATAACCTGAAAGTTCCCTGAAATAAAAGTCCTCCCCCTCCCCCTTTTTATTTTAAAGAATACTTTTTGAAGTAATTGGCTCAAAGACTGTTCTAGTGCAGATTGCTGCAAGTGTGCTCTTGGCAAGAACATCATAAGCACTAGAAAAACTTTAATATGCTCAAGCAGCCAAAAACAAACTGACATCAGGAACTCAAGTGTGGGAACAAACAGGGAAAAAAAAAGAGAGCATCTCAATTTAATACAAACCTACATACAAAGGGACCAATTTTTATGATTCATGGTTTAGCATACAATGCAGTTGTCCTCTGAGTGAATATAGAGTAGTTATACATAAGAAATTAGAATTATCAATTCGGGAGAATTTCTCAAGAGTCCTTTTGGTATGTAATACTGCAACTATAATGCCTAAGAAACTACACATCAATGCATTAAATGAGATCAGGTTGGGATCTATTTAGAAAAGAAGAGTTTACATTTGGAGAAGCATCTCTTTGATTTGACCTCTGGAGCAGACCTTCTGCAGGAAAACTCAAAATGAATAGCTTTACTTCTACCTGTAGCCTGGCTTTCTGGGTCTTTAAAATATGTTTGAATACATGTAGCGTAAGTTGGGGGTGGAGAATTATTTTAGAAGGGTCTTCTGTGTGGAATGAAATGGGAAGACTTCATCAATTTTTGCACTGTGCAAGATACTCAATTCTCCCTATCCCCTCGAATATAGGAACAAAAATATTTTTTAAAATTTTCCTTCCTCAAGTCATCTTCTTTGCTATTTTATGGTAAGGATTCAAGGATTTGGAGATTTTCTGCATCTTTCTCCATCCACATTTCAAATTTATCCCTGATTGTGACCAACACTGACTTTACCCTGAAACTGAAAAGATCGTTCCGTTTTCACAGTCTTGCTAAGTAAGATTTCTCCTGCAACCCCCTGGAGTTCAAATGTGCTATACTTTTTTTTTTTCTTTTCCTGGGGAACGTTTGAAGTCCCCTTTAAAAATAATGCCTTGAGGATATTTTTCCCTAATACCATTTAAAGAAACTTGAAAGCATATGGCTCTTGAAGTGCACAGGGTTCTAATGAAGTAATCAGTGCACTGCTCATATGCAGACTTCCACCAGGAGCTTTCAAACCCAACCCAGATCAGTCTTTCGAACGAAGTGAAATTCTACAGAAACTCCTTTCCTCTCTCTGCCAGTGTAAAGGCTTAGGGAGCCACTGTGCTAAAGTGGTGACTTTCAACCTTTGAAGGATGGAAGGTGCTGGAAAGGTTGTGTTAGGATCAAAACTGTCAGTGGCCAAGCAAATCAATCTTGTAAGCTTGTAAGACCATTCAAGACAAATATTCCTCTGTAGTACATGCTCTGTCCATAGTATGGGAGGAGAAAATAAAGTTTCTATATAGCGTTCTATTTGATGTAGTTCCCGGTAGCTCTACCACTACCTTAGGTGATTCTCCACACAGCCAGTGATGACTGAATAAAACAAAAACATGGGATATTAATGCACTTTCCCTGGAACTGGTACAACATGCTGTTCTCCTGCAGTTTTGCAATGGATTCTCCAAATCTATCATAATTAAAATCACACTTCTTCAGGCACAACCTCATTAGTGCCGAAATATTATATCTTGTGCTATTTCCCTGGGATTTTAGCAAAACAAGTAATGATTCTTTTGATTATTGGAGTGACTTGTGCTATCATAATATTATGCCAAGTAAGTATGCAACTGTTTAAAAGAACTGGAATCGGCACTTGATTTTTTTTTTACTTCTTTGGTTTAGGCAGACATAACCCCCAAAGGAGAGGCTTTAGGCAGGATGGGCAAACTGATCCCACTCACCCACAATATCTGCTTTTCCATGACACTTTAGAAGGAAGGGATGAGGCGAGCAGTTGATTGACAGATGTATGAACTACTCACATTCAGGGGTGGGTGTCCTACTCTTTCCTGGTCTCTACATGGTCAAATAATGTTTTTCAAGTGTCCAAATGATCCTATATCATGTTGTGTACTTCTTCCAAACTACATAATTTCATTCATTCCAAAGTATCTCTGACATTCATTTATTGCCAGGTGCTATTTTAGATTCTGGGGATACAGCAATGAAAAGGACACATAAAGGGGGAAAGATGAGCGCTGATAAACATCTCTGGCTGATTTAAATGGCTGCTCTGGGGCCCCGAGTAAAATTGGGAAAGACGGAAGAAATGCTGTCAGATAGTTGGGTGTTGGATACCCCGTGAAGGTCAACTTGACAGCACTTGTTGTTGTACTAGTTGTGAGGTGGCAAGAATGGAATCAAAGGACACTCTTAAGCTTTTGGCCAGAGGGTGGTGCCACTTACTGAGATGGGAAGAGCAGGTGGATGGCAAAACGTTTTGGCGTGGGTTTTGTTTTGGTCAACCTTAAGATTGAGAAATTGTCAACATTCAAGTGAAGATTCAGCTGGACTTAGAAGTTTAAGTGTACTAAGGAAGTCTTGATATTTTTTCCCGATTTTATTCGGAAATCTGATATATGCTTAAATAAAAATCATTCTAGAAACTTTATCATATCCATTATGCTAAATGCCGTTGGCAAAATGGAGAAATTTGTGATGTGCATGTTATAATCTCTGATTTCTTTTTAATCCATGTCTAAAAGGACAATTGGAAGTATTTTGTGATAAAACACACTACTCAGGACTAAAGACAAGCAAAAGCAGGCCAGGTAAATAATGACAATCTTCCATTACAGCTATAAAGACGATGCAGCCTGCAAGATCTTTTTACTAGACAAATTTTATTTTTCATATACTTTCTTAAAACATTATTTCCAAAGCACTTAGCTTTCCAAGTGAAGAAACAAATTCAAAATCCAGGGCTGAAGAATAAATCCGTGTATTCCAGGTCACCTTCAGCTCCAGATATGGAAGTATACACAGCACTGTGTTTAAGAATGTTTCATATGAATGCTCTGCAATGGGGCAAACAATCCCTCTAGGCCCTGCCACTTCCCATTTTGCCTGATCTCTGGGAGACATTTGAGTTTATGACCAGGAGAAAAGATTACAATATACAGAGCTTCCTCTTGATAGAATGTACTGGCAAATATTTAGAGAATGTTGGTCCACTTTGAAAAGGCTTCCCTTTCAAAAACACTGCTGCAGAATACTGTGGGTGGCACACTCTCCCAAAGCAATGACCTTCCCATAGCTGCCGGAGGACTGCTATGTGTGTTTGGCTTCTTTAATCCCAATAAAGCAGCAAGGAGGGCTTAGGTGGTAATTTATTTATAAGAAATTATAATAAAGCATCAGCAGTTTGAATGCTGTATAGAAAAGCGGGAGGGAAACTGTACAGAGGCAGGAGATCTAAACTTAGAAGTGGGCATTATGACAAACTTTGGGTTTATCTACCCTTGGAATCAATTTTGTCATTTTTAATTGACCGATTTTCCCTTGTTTGCTTAACATTTATTAATTGATTGTTATGCTCATGCAATTAATTCAAAAGCTGGCAAGTTTAACACAGAGAAATTAATTTTCTTTTACCAACATGCCACTTAAAATACATTTTTGGAAGCCTGGGTTACCAGGAAATTACCTTCAAATTAATCAACAAGGAAATTAGATGGTAGTGTCCCTTGACATCTGTCAATCCAAAATATGTCAGTGTCTTCCTTTTGTTTGAGTGGCTTTTTCTGCTGAGTAAGGAATAAGAAAAACCTTGGATGTTAAAGTAGAAATGCCCTGCATCTTAATAGGCAGAGAAAAAAAAGCAGTTCCTTTGTATAAATATGCAATGTTTAAATGAATATTATTTTTCATTGAGAAGAATTTCTAGGAAAGAGGTAACTTTCATTAGATGACACAGAAATTAAGCTCATGGCCTTCTTCCCTAAACAGTTCTTCGTTTGCTTTTCTTTATTTTCCCCTATTTAAACCCTTAATAGGAGTCAACACTTTGCTAGGCCCTATGGGGCCAGCTTGTCCAGGAGTTGTACACATTGGCCAAGCCCTGCATGAGACCTACAGAGGGATGCCCCGTGCACAAGTAGCAAAGAGGAGAGCCATCCTGACAAGGCACTAGGGTGAGCCTCTCAGGGAGTAGGCAGCATTTGAGTTAAATTTTTATGGGTGAGTAGGATTTGACTGGCATTAGGTCGGAGAACTATTATAAGCAAAAGCACAGAGACACAAAACTGCTTTTTGTGTTCAGAAATGGAGAGGAGTGCAGAGAGAGGACAAAGTGGAGTAGGTGGGGAGGTGCTGGAGGAGGTGAAGCGGGCTGGATTGTGGAATGCTACAAATGCTGTACAAAGGAGTTGTGACTTCGTGTTACAGACAAGGGGGGGACCAAGGAAGAATTCTGAAGAAAGGATTATATGACTGGACCTGAGATTTAGGAAGAAAACTGTGAGAGCTTTCATTCACTCATTCATTCAATGTTTAATTAACCTTTATAAGGCACTGCTCTGTGCAGGCACTGAGGCATAATTACCAAGAGCTCAGAGTCTGTCTGTGTTGACCTGATGATTGTGTGATCAGGGCTGTAACGGAAAGGTGAATAAAAGGAATGGCCTCTCCAGATGAGGGTAAAGAATGAATGTCAGTAGGACTAGTGTCCAACTGGCTACTCAGGCTTCAACCTTGGACCACTCTATTTCTGCTAATGCTTCCATTTCATCAGCATTCAAAGGCAGAAAAGGGGAGTGCATCAATTCTCTTGGACTCATCCTTGATCCTCTTTCTCTCATTTCCCAGATCCAGTCAATCACTAGGATCTAGGAATGTTCTCTTACTTCTGATGGTACATCTATTTTCAGTGCCGTTACTATAATACAAATTCTTGTAATCTCACATCTGGACAATTGGGTGGGCAGCTGCCTAACTGGTCTCTCTCATTTTTTCCCCCCATCTTATTTTTCTCCACTCTGGTCCATCCTGCATTTACTGTCAGATTCATCTTCCTAAAGCATCTTTAAGGAAATAGACCAGGAGCTATAGGGTCTACATTTGCCTGTATAACTTTGGAGCAGCAGCAGGACCTCTGTGAGCCTCAGTTCCCCATATATCAAACAGTAGTGACCATCCTCTCCATCCATGTCTTACACAATTGCTGAGAAAATTGAATGAGGTGGTGCATTTAAAAATGCCTTGAAAATGGTGTAGCACCATGTAGATAATCAAATTGTAGCGTTGTCACTATCACCACTCAAGAACCTTGATTGATTCTGGAATAAAATTCAGACCACTTAGCTCATCATGAAAAGTTTATGTCCATTCAGTCTCAAGCTTCAGTCCCAAGCCAAGACAACTTGACTTATCTTCCATGATTTCCCTCCCCGGACTCCAGATGCTTTGTCCAGCATCTCCTGAATCTACCTTGTGTTTATCTTCTCCATATCTTTTCTCACATCACCTTTCAGACACAGAATTCCTTCCTCATGCTCCACCATCAGTGGAAATAATATTCATTCTTCAAGGGCAATATCAAAGCCCTTTTCCTGTTCTTGGACATTTTAGCCCAATGCTGTCCTCTTCCCTTTGAATTCCTACTATTGTCTTGGCTACCCAGTCAGCACCTAGTTATGTACTACCAGGGATTGCACTCTCGCTGTCTCTGCCTTTGTCTCTGACTCTGTTTTTCTCCTGATGGCACAGAATACATCCTTTATTTCTCTGTGTACCTCATAAGACCAGACTACAGGATGACTGACTGCGTAGATGCTACATCTATCTACTGCATGAAGCCTCACAAAGCTCTTAACTTTCTTTCTTTTTTTTTTAATCCATACAATAACCTCTAAGGTAGGTAGAGCACATATTAGTATCTCCTTTCTATAAATAAGGAGCTGGAGGCTAAGAGAGATGAAGTGTTTGGTTACGATTACACAGTTAAAATATAGTTCTGACATTCCTCCAAGCTCAGTGCTCTCTTTCATAGACCACCTTGCATCTCTTGCCACTCCCAATTGCTATTTTGATCCATCTGAGCAGTCTAAATCTGTCTGGTTCTCCCTTTTACTTCAAAAACCTTTCAATATAAGATTCCCTTTAGAAAACATATTAGTAAGATTCTTCTTGGGGGTTAGTTACTTCGTGAATACAACTGGGTACTACAAGAAGCCACCCAACTGGGACTCCAGAAAATATCCAGCGCATTCACTATGTAGTAGGTGGGTCTGGCTCATCTGGGCCCTCTTACCCTTTCTCCCTCAAGAAACTTATGGTCTCTGTATTACTCATTACTGACTCTGATAAATGATTACTTTATTTCAGTGCAAAGAGGGATACATGAAGGTTTCAATTACTAATAAAAAAAATCAAACTTAAAGTTGGATAATTGCTATGTTTGGGTGTTCATCCCTACCAAACTTCATGTTGAAATTAGATCCTCAATGTTGGAGGTGGGACATAGTGGGAGGTGTTTGGGTCATGGGGGCAGAACCCTCATGAATAGATGAATGCTCTCCCTCAGGGGTGAGTGAGTTCTCACTCTATTAGATCTCAGGAGAGCTGGTTGTTAAAGACCTGGCACCTCCCACTGTCTTGCTTGCTTCCTCTCTTTCCATGGCATCACTGTACCTGCCAGCTCTCCTACCCCTTCTGCCATGAGTGGAAGCAGCCTGAGGTCTCACCAGAAGTTGAACAGATACAGGTGCCATGCTTCCTAGATAGCCTGCAAAACCATGAGCCAAATAAACCTCTTTCCCTTATAAAATACCCAGCCTCTGGTATTCCTTCATAGCAATACAGAATGGACTAAGACAACAGTATTATTAAATAACACCAGACAGCTAATCTTAACATTAACCTAAGTGAGCAACAACAAGAAAGAGTCCTGAAAGGCCCACAGGCCCACCTGGTCTAGAGTGCAGCCTAATCACATCAGCCATGATTCATGGCCACTCCTATATAATCCTTTCCCCTGGGGCAATCCACAGACCCCACTGCAGGGATGGCGTCATGGCAGTAACTTTCAGCTATTTTCCCACTTTTATTTTATGAACATACCTTCTGCCTCTGCCCTCTTCAGAAATAAAATGGGTAATCTGAAGGCTTCTATTAAAAGTGGCTTTTCTTCACAAAAATAAATAGAAATAAAATGAGAAGATCAATTACTTGTGATAAACATAAGCTAAGCCAATATATTCTGAAATGTTAAAACCCTAGATTTTACAGTTATAATCCAATAAAGATAATATTGGATATTCATAGTAACTTAGAGTTTACAGAATATTTTCACTCATATTATCTTACATTAACCTCATAATAACTCTATGATGTTTCAGGAGAGGTACTATTATCCTCTTTCAACAGACTTAGGCAGGCTAAATGAGTTCCCCAAGGTCAAATATATACCAAGTGGCAAAAATGAGGACTAAAACCTACATCTGTTGATCCTAAGGCCAGGGCTCTCTACATTCTACTGAGTTATCCAAAACAACAATATGTGTCTCCATTTGACTTACTCTCACTGCCCCTATCTAAAGATTTGTCCTGCTGTGTCTGTGGTATGGTCTATGAGACATGTCATGGCAGTTACCCCAATTAATTTCAAACAAACAGTCCAGTGAGAAATACAGATGTTTCAAAAAGGCCCCAAATGGTTTATTCTGTCAGGTATACCTCACAATAGTCAAACACCATAGTCAAACAGAGGCTTTTGAGCTCTACAATTCTATGATTTTTAAGAGGGAAAGGGAGAAGAGAGAGAGAGAACCTTGAAAGATTTTGTGGTATTTGTTCTTGGGGACTAAGGACAGTAAAGTTGGTGTGCTGTTCTCTAAGATGGATTACCTGTCTGTACCTCTGTCTTTCTGGAAATTCAGTGGGTTGGGGATGAGGATGCAGATCCCTGGACTGGCATAAAATATTGCCTGCACATTCCACTGAAGCCATGGTCTTCCTCTGACCATGCTACCGCCATAGAGCCAGCACTCTGAGCCTGACTGTAGCCCACTATCTTCCCTTGCTCCTAAGCATTCCATGAACATGAGGTCAGGGAGGAGAGGGAGCTGGGGAAGAAGGGAATGAGGACTTCCTTGGCCTCCCTAGTAGGCGAAATGTGTCTTGAATGTCATCCATTTCCATATTCCTCTCCTCCCTCCTGTTGGTCAAAGGCTCTTACTCTGCTGTATCTCTTCTGATACCCAGGATTCCAAATCACACTTTATTCCATCCCTCACATCCCACCTATTTCCTTAGTGCTCAGTTTTAAAGAATATAAGGGAAAGAAGCCCTCTAATATTAGACAGCAATGCTTTACTGCAGTACAGATCACTGTCTGTCTGTAATGTAGCTTCTTTCATTCACCCAATTCTTTCTCCAGCCGCCACCCCAGGGGGGTCGTGGGGCACCTCAAGCGGATGTTTCTCCTGCTTTGCATCTCACTGGTTACCTTACTTTCTTTTCTTTTCTTTCTTTTTTTTTTTTGAGACGGAGTCTCACTCTGTCGCCCAGGCTGGAGTGCAGTGGCTGGATCTCAGCTCACTGCAAGCTCCGCCTCCCGGGTTCACGCCATTCTCCTGCCTCAGCCTCCCGAGTAGCTGGGACTACAGGCACCCGCCACCTCGCCCGGCTAGTTTTTTGTATTTTTTAAGTAGAGACGGGGTTTCACCGTGTTAGCCAGGATGGACCTTATTTTCTTAACAGGCTCAGGCAGCAACTACTGTGAGGAAACTGATTTTCCTCTTTACAACTATCAGAAGAGAGGATTGCTACATCTCAACCCCTGGGAGCTTCTTCTGTGCTGAGGATCCCTTAAGCCCCCGGCACTGGGAACTGAGGGAGGCCAAGCTTCAGGCATGGCTAACTTTTCCCTAGGAAAAGAGAGCTCTGTATTTTGTTGCTCTTGTAGCACGGACATTTGCCTGTACTTTGGCGGGAGGGAAAACGAGAGGGAACAAATTTGGGAAATAAAAGCTTAGGAAGAAATAGATCACTTACTTTCCCCAAGAAGTGTTCTCATAGTGTTTGCCTGTTGTAGCTGCTGAAGTCAG
This sequence comes from Theropithecus gelada, assembly GCF_003255815.1. NCBI lineage: Eukaryota > Metazoa > Chordata > Mammalia > Primates > Cercopithecidae > Theropithecus > Theropithecus gelada. Next base: position 34,778,875 of record NC_037675.1, on the reverse strand, counting down.
ATCAAGGAACCTGTAGATTTCTCTGGGTATATATTTTCTTGTTTTGTAGGGTATTGGCTGCATGATCTGATAAAAGCTGTGACTAAATGAATCCTACAATTTGTATTCCCACAGCCACAAGTGTATTGGCTACTTCTTTTCCTCCCCCCTTTGGCTCTGGAAGGTTCATTACTTACAGTTACTGCAGAATCAATCTGAACTGGCCAAAATCAGTGATGGAATTTATAGCATAATAAATGCCCTGCCGCACAAATGCAGTTACACATGAAAGGCTTGGGAATGTTCTTTTGAGCAATCCTTCTACATTGTGGAGTGTACTTTTTTTTTTTTTTTTTTTTTATCAATTTAACAGAATCATCTTAAGCATATTTTGAGAAGTATAATCCTGACAGCTACAGAGCAGATTTTCCCTGAGGCAGGTATTGTTGCAGAAAAACAATATTATTGATAAAAATCTTAGCATATTGGAACATGGAAGGGAAACTAAATACATCTTTTTCATTCTTCACACCAATCCTTTAGAGCTCCATTTTCCAACTTCACATTGCTTTCCACTTTCTCTTTGAATTTTTATTTTTGTAAAAGTGTTTTAACACTTCTCGAAGCACACTAATGAACTGTTCTTTAAGAAGAATCAGCCGTACCAAAGTTGGCTTTGAGAGGCAGGCAGAATTTGAAGTGCACTCAAAAGATAATGCACAGATTGGGGTATCAATGATTTTCCTTTTTAAAAGTCAGCAAGTTAAAAGATTACATTGGTATCTGGCCCATTTTTCTTGCTAAGTGCCCATATTATGGGTGAATCCTGTTTTACAGCATTCTGATACACAGAGAGTTGAACTTGAGCGTGAAACATTGAAAAAAAATATCAGAAAGACAGATGGTAGGCCGTCCTCCCCAAAACTCAATTTCATATTATGCATGTGATTGCTAATAGGCAAGCACTAAAAAACAATTTTCCTTGACGGAGAAGGGCTGATAAATTGTCAACATAAAGTTAGACTGTGGTTGCTCCAGTGATCGAAAGCTCGTCTGTGAGTTTGGTCCCATCAAAGTCAGCTTCTTACAACCGTATCAAAATTTATGAATGCATATGTCTATAAAGTGATGGAAAACAACCCATAATGCATGTTTGTTTATTGTGCATCAGCTCTGTGTTGCTTTAGTACATGCGAAAAGCCCAAACACCCAAACCCAACTTGGTCCAGTTCTCTTTTTTAGCTTCTGCATATGAGAAAGAGCCAAGAGTCAGCTGGGGATGATGTCCCCTTCTATCCTGAGATCTGACTTAAACAAAAATATCTTCTCTTAAATGGCTCTTGCATGGCTTGGGAGTGTACTCCATGGGGTTACACTAGCTTTGTGGTGGCAGAAGTAGGTGCATTTGAGAGCAGTTGAGAGCACTGATTATCTGGAGAAGAAAAAGATGTTTGAGAAAGAAAAAAATAAAATAAAATCAAGCAGCTGAAAGCAACTCAGCTCATGATCTGCAATACAAAGCACCAAAGGTTCATATTTTTTTATATATATAATATGAATATATATATATATATAAAATTATATTTTAAGTTGTAGGGTACATGTGCACAACGTGCAGGTTTGTTACATATGTATACATGTGCCATGTTGGTGTGCTGCACCCATTAACTCGTCATTTACATTAGGTATATCTCCTAATGCTATCCCTCCCCCCTCCTTCCTCCCCACATCATATTATATTTTATAGAAAGGTAAAGCCTATGCAGATGCTGCAAAAATATTTAGAAAGGGAGAGGTTTTCTTTGTTTTCTTTGTGAAAATTATGTTTTTTAAAAAGGAATCATTCAATCCAGGAATATAAAGGCTTATTTTTTGGGGAGAAGGAGAGAAAGGGGTGAAAATTTGCTCCTATTGAAAATCTAGTAGTCATATACTGTATTTGATTTTTTTTAAAAAAACATAACATTGAATATTTGCATGGTTATGAAACTCATATTTTATGTCATCAGTTACACTTGAGAACTGTTGTTTTAATTGCAGATCAGTTGTAACTGATGTGACATGCACAGATCTTACTGGGGAAAAGGGATTGGGTATTCAGACAACACTTTACAAAGGTTACTATAATTAGTAGAAATTCTGAATAGCCAACCAAAATCAGCATTAAGTGAGTTGAAGAACAAATAAAATTTTTCTAATGAGAGACAGTTATCATCTTGAAAGGTCAGGGGTTTTACTAAATGGTATATTCAACGGAAACCAAAGGCTGCTTGAAATGTAGGTTTTGCTTGTATTTTACCAAATACAGAGATATTTCCAATAATCTAGATACCTAATGGTGTGTAGACCAAGTGCTAAGTTATTGAGGTCTATGCAGTGCTTCGTATCTCTGATGTGTTTTGCAATGCCAGCTTTCAGTGCATACAGTTCTTAGTTTTTTTTCCCTTGAGTTACTTGTTCTAGGATCATATTCCTCTTCTCCAAATGTCGATTTATATGAGCAATTTGAGATTAAGGGGAAAAAGTCCCTGCACTCGTGTTGGCAGAATGGTAGAAGGAAAAATGAATGGAAAAAATTCCAAAAGGATGATTTAATGACTTATTTAAATCTATATACTTACTCTCTTACCTAGTAGGCTGAGAACAGCCTTCATGTTCTCCTTGTTAGAAAATAATGCTCTTTCTCTTACAATGATTCCAAAAAATTTTGTTGACATGAAACACTCTTTATCTTCATCCTTGTGACCCCAAACATTGATTAGCCTATGGGGCTGGCATTATACCATGTGAAGGTTCCTACTCTTGTCTACATATGCCAGCTCAGCTTACATATCTTTATTCCTGATACCCAGATTTCCTTCTGCTCACTACACTTGATGCCTTCATCTCTTTACTGATACCATTCCCTCTGTTTAGAGTTCCCTTCCTTCATATCTTTGTAGGTGAGCCTATCCCTTAAAAGCTGGCTGACATGATGCTGTCTTTGAGATCCTCTCTTTTTACACCAGATAGAATCATTTGCTTTATCCCATTGCCCTTGGAACATACCTCTATTATAGCACATATCACATTATCTCTTCTTTGTGTGCCTGCATAAGTCTCGACTCTACTTTCTGGATCAAGGACTCTGTTTTATCCATCTTTGTCTTCCCAGCACCCAGTACAGTGTATAATACACAACAGGTACACAATCAGTATTGACCACATGATTGAGTGAAATCAATTCCTAAATACTCTGAACAAAGGGTGATGCTGAAGAATGAAAGTTATAGATCATTCTTGGTTACACTAGACTTCTCTTTTGTTTTCTCAGGTTATTACCAACTGAGAAAGCGTGTTTTCAAAAAACTTTCCATTATGTAGATGTAAATAAAGCTTTGGGAAAAAAAAAACGACATTCTAAAACTCTAGTTGGAATACTTAAAATTAGTTATTTCATATCAGTCTGGAAGGAGCTGAAGTAGATGAGCTCTAGGGTCAGCATATGCCTTGTTCAGCTTTCTTTAAAGGCATGGGGAGTAATAAAGCTCTCCATTTTATCTCCGGTGAAATAATACTGCTGAAATATCACCTCATTTTTGATGTCAGTGATGATTTCTTCTTACCTCCATGATGTCAAAAGGGAATTATTATTATTAGAATGACAGAGTACTAATGATGCTGTAAAAAAAAATGAACAGCTGAAATCATCATAACCCAACCATCCAACATATCCCTTCTTGACAAAGCCTCACTGTTTGGTACTTTGAATGGAGTCACTCTGCAATATCACAGCTGTGTAAATTTTTTTCTAAGCAGGAAGTAAATCAAGAGCAGGTGTCTATGAATTTTCACTAGCAGAGTACCATCCTTTAAAAATTTTTAGGACTGGATGGCATGATTAGGACGTGTGATTTATGAATGCAAGAGAGAAAAGATTCTTTGGGGGCCAAAATGTCCTATGGGCTCTTGTGACACATCTCCACTGATGGTTTCCCCAAGAAGAGGAGCACTGTGTGGGGAGGAAGATTGGACAATGGCCTTTCTAGGCTTTGCAATCTGTCAGCACTGTGTGGGACAGTGATGGTATGGTGTGTTGGTTCTGGGCTTCACTCCCTTTTTTACTTACTGAGTGCTCTGCATCAATCTGTGTCTACTTTAGGGTTCTTGGAGTGCATGAGAACCTGGAGGTGCTAGGCACTGCCACCTTTGTGTCCTAGAGATCAAATCCACAGAGCTTAACATCCCTCTGCTCTGCCAAGGGGCTTGGGATCTGGCCACTATGAGTTGTTGGGCAAATTGCATCACTCTCTGTATCATTTCAGTATAAAGAAAAGCCACAATTCATAGAGAAGATAGTAATTCATAATAAATTCAAGAATATTTTACATTCCTATTATGATATTTTTCTTTGAGGAGTTTGACAATTATAATATTGTTAATTCCACTCATCATAGAAGAGCATTTACCCAAGACTCAACTGCCTATGGGGCTATTCTAGGCAGGTTAAACATTTCAAGTCCCTGAAACTGGAAACGTACACCCATTTCAGATAACAGCGGCATAGGTATTCACCAATAAGCCAACTGCAAATAATTAAAGAAAAAGATAGATAAATTTAAAAAGAACATGATGCTGTGTGTTATTTGGTATAATCAGAGGGGTGAGTATATATTGTGTTTAAAGTTAGTGAGGAAAAGAAATTTGCCACTGTTTATGGAATAAAGCAAAGGAGTATTTCTCTCTAATCACCATTATTTTTTGTCTTCAGTTGAGGATCTAGATTAATTTCTGAGACTGTTTGGTTTTAGTCCATCCATAGTCTAAGAGCAAGGTACAAAAGTTCACTGACCCCTCCCTAAAAATTACAAAATCCTTCCCAGACCTCTTTCCCCTGGCGGCATTCATTTGGTTAAATGTTTCCTAGAATATTTCAGATTCTCAAACTAGCCTTGACCACGAGGCAATACGACAGTTCTTGGTGACTCTGACCCTGTGAGAACTTCTGCGCAAACTTTAATTTCCCTCTTCCCAGAAATCAGGGGCTGCTCCTGGGTAGGCCAGTCCTCTATTCCGTTTTACCCAGAATGTCCCAAAGTGGCTAAAGCACTAATGCACAGAGTGGAGCTCAAAGGCAGGTACTGTCAACCAACCATCAATGACATCAAAGTCAATTGTTTGCTTTGTTTTCATCAAGGAAATAGAGGCCCAGGATAATCAGGCTGTTTGTCCGACACTGCAGAGCAAGTCAGAAGCAAAGTGCTGGTAGTGGGATGAAATGTTCTGACTCTCCTCACCAGGTGTTCCCCTATTAAGGCACTCTGTTTTTCATGACTTCTACAAGGAATCATGAGTTTGAAGGACATTTGACAAGGGGCTGTTGAGGACTGTTAAATATATTCAAAACTACCAAGTAATAATCAAGTATCTCTTGATTGTACTTCCAGAGCTCTAGCCCCTAGAATTGGGTACAAGTGGGGCACAAGTTAAATACACATTGATTTTTTAAAAACTGAATATGATAGCATAAAAAATATGTCATCGAATGTGTCACCCATTAGTGTAGGCTTTTTAAACAGAAAAGTTATAGTATCATCTTATCCTTATCATCAGGGCCCCAATACTAAAAACACTTGTATAATTCCACTGGCTACATATTCTCATCTCTAAATTTCTTTTAAAGGGACTAGAACACTGACTGAAGGAAGATGTAGAACAATGACCCAAGGAAGAAATATGTTCTGGCTTAGTACAAATGATGTCTAATATTTATAAATTCATTCATTTTTTAAAAAACAAATGTTTATATTGAATTTCTACTGTGTGCCTGAAACTGTTCTAGGAATTTCCTGTTACACTGTAGTAGGGGAGGAGAACTACGTACAAATACATGTATAAAATAGTGTCAGGTTGTGTTAAGTGTGATGAAGAACAGTAAGGAGCAGGATAAAGCAGATGATGGCGTGCAGAAGGAACACTTGATACATTGTAGATGGGGAGGTGAGGAAAGTGATGTTTAAGCAGAAATCGGAGTGAAATGCAGGTATGACCCATGGGAATATATCAGGACAATATATACTTTAGAGAGAATTAAAAGCAGATGGGAAAGCCCTGGTAGAAGGGAGATGTAAATGCTGCTATAAGTCAAGGGATAACTTATTTGGATTGTCTCCGTAGACAGTTGCCCAACTATGAGCCAAAGGTGATGTTTTCAACATAGCCACTTAGAGATATCAATTGCTCACTGGTAGTTCCAATAAGACACACACCCGCCCAGGCAGCAGCCCAAAGCTTCTTCCCTAGATGTTACTACAGAGGATTGAGAATTTGATTACACGGATGATTCTTTTGTCTAAATCAGAGTCTTGTTACTCAAATCACGTTGTGATGAGGTCATTCTTTTCATTTGATGGTGGGATGAGGGGCATCCCTAGAGGGATGGGGCAGATAAAATTGCTCCCTTGTCCCCTGGAAAGTCACTATGATGGAGCTATCAGCTCCAGAATCCTGGCTCTCTTCTTTTACTTAGAATGAGTGGGTAGAGGGCCGGGAGCTGTGGCTCACGTCTGTAATCCTAGCACTTTGGGAGGCCGAGGTGGGCAGATCATGAGGTCAGGAGTTCGAGACCAGCCTGGCCAACATGGTGAAACCCTGTCTCTACTAAAAATACAAAAATTAGCCGGGCATGGTGGTGGGCGCCTGTAATCCCAGCTACTCAGGAGGCTGAGGCAGGAGAATCATTTGAACCCAGGAAGCAGAGGTTGCAGTGAGCTGAGATCGTGCCACTGCACTCCAGCCTGGGCAACAGAGAAAGATTCCATCTCAAAAAAAAAAAAAAAAAAAAAAATGAGGTGATATGAGTTGATAGAATCCCCTAAGGAATGTCGCATAGTATCTCTCGGGTGCAGCAGCGTTCAAGCCACAGGGGCAGTTTGCCTTCCCCGCAGGTTCAGTTTCTGGGATATAGATGTTCTAATCAAACCATGGAGACTTATGGGCTACATAGGAGGCTTAGAAGCTCCATTTATTCCAGAGATCAACAACCTCAAATTGGTCCTTTCCCTACTTCATTTCTTGCATTAAGGGCTGTATTAGTCTTCCCATGATGCTAAATCAATTCCAAAGAAAACCATTTGGTATGTGCTTCTTTTGTTAAAGGAACAGATGACGTATTTCAGTCATATTTTGTCCCTTATAATCAAATCAATATTCAGGACACTTAAGCAAGAAGAAATTTCCCAGAAATAAATGCATTTTCTATATTTGGAAGAAATCATTTATTATTCTAGAGCTCATATAACTTCCAGGAGATAATCTGAAATATTACTGACGAATTACTATTTTTCATAGGTACAGGTGCAGCTGCAGAGGTGTAGAAATTAAGGTTTTGTATAGTCTAGATTCACCTCCATACATGAAATTTCACATGTAGACATGGATTGTATGTGTTCACAATGGGCCAGGCATTGTGGTAAGCACTTTACCTACATCTCATTTTATTTCACAATAGCCTTATGAAGACGGTTGTATTGGTACTCTCGTTTTATAAGAAAAAATCCAGATGCTTAAAGAAGTTAAATAAGAGTCACAGACCCAGGAATGCAGGACTAAGTCCAAATCCTCAGCTGTCTGATGTCATAGCTACTCTGGTTGTCACTCTTCAGTAGAGTAATTTTGAGGTAATAAAGGTCAAACGGCAACATACATTCCTTGTTTTCTGTTTTATTGTGTTTCACATTATTGCACTTTCCAGATACTGTGGTTCTTCTCTGGTCTGGCACTGTCACCCAGGCTGGAGTGCAGTAGCACGGTCACGGCTCACTGCAGCCTCGAACTCCTGGGCTTGAGCGATCCTTTGCCTCAGCCTCTTAAGTAGCTAGGACTATAGGAGTATGCCACCATGCCTGGCTAAGTATTTTTATTTTTGTATTTTTGTAGAGAGGGGGTCTTGCTGTGTTGCCCAGGCTGGTCTTGAACGCCTGGGCTCAAGCAGTCCTCTTGCCTCAGCCTCCCAAAGTGCTGGGATTACAGGTATGAGCCACTGCACATGGTCTAGATACTGTGCTTTATACAAATTGAAGGTTTGTGGCAATCCTGCTTCAAACAAGTTCATTGCTGCCAGTTTTCGAATAGCATGTGCTCACTTTATCTCTGCATCACATTTTTATAACTCTTACAACATTTCATACTTCATTATTATTATTATTTGTTTTTTTGGGATGGGGTCTCCCTCTATTGCCCAGGCTGGAGTACAGTGGTGTAATCTCAGCTCACCGCAACCTCTGCCTCCTGGGCTCAAGCAATCCTCCCACCTCAGCCTCCTGAGTAGCTGAGACCACAGGCAAACACCACTATGCCTGGCTAATTTTTTTGTATATTTGGTAGACAGGGTTTCGCCATGTTGCTCAGGCTAGTCTCGAACTCTTGAGTTCAAGCGATCCTTCCATCTTCGCCTCCCAGAATGCTGGGATTACAGGTGTGAACCACCATGCCTGGCCCAAAGTTCATTATTATTATACCTGTTGTAGTGATCTGTGATCAGTGATCTTTGATATTACTATTATAATTGTTTTGGGGTGCCACGAATCATGGTTCAAATAAGAGATGAACTTAATTGATAAATGCTGTGCGTGTTCTGACTGCTCCAGTGACCAGCTGTCCCCAGTCTCTCTCCCTCTCCTCAGGCCTCCTTATTCCCTGTGACACAACAATATTGAAATTAGGCGAATTAATAACCCTAGCATGGCCTTTAAGTGTTCATGTGAAGGGAAGAGTTGCACATCTCTAAATTTAAATCACAAGCTAGAAATGATGAAGCTTAGTGAGGAAGGCATATTGAAAGCTGAGATTGGCCAAAAGCCTCTTGGTGCCAGTTAGCCAACTTGTGAATGCAAAGGAAAAGTTCTTGAAAGAAAATAAAAGTGCTACTCTAGTGAACACACAGATGATAAGAAAGTAAAACAACCTTACTGCTGTTATGGAGAAAGTTCTAGTGTTCTCGATAGAAGACCAAACCAGCCATAATGGCAAAGCCTAATCCAGAGTAAGACCTTTAGTTCAATCTCTCTTCAATTCTACAAAGGCTGAGAGAGATGAAGAAGTTGCAGAAGAAACAGTGGAAGCTAGCAGAGGTTAATTCATGAAGTTTGAGGAAAGAAGCCATCTCCATAACATAAAAGTGCAAGATGAAACAGCAACTGCTGGTGTAGAAGCTGCAGCAAATTCTTCAGAAGATCTAGCTAAGATCACTGATGAAGGTAGCTACATTAAACAACAGATTGTTAATGGATACAAAACAGCCTTCTGTTGGAAGAAGATGCCATCTAGGATTTTCATAGCTAGAGAGAAGTCATCAATGTCTGGCTTTAAAGGACAGGTGGATTTTCTTGTGAGGAGCTAATGAAGCTGGTGACTTTAAGTTGAAGCCAATGCTCACTTATTCTGGAAATCCTAGGGCTCTTAAGAATTATGCTAAATCTACTCTGTCTATGCTTTAGAAATGGAACAATAAAACCTGGATGACAGCACATCTGTATATTAGCATGGTTTACTGAATATTTTAAGCCCACTGTTGAGACCTACTGCTCAGAAAAAAATACTCCTTTCAAAATATTACTGTTCACTGACAATGCACCTAGTCATCCAAGAACTCTGATGGCAACATAGAGGGGGGTCAGTGTTGTTTTCATGCCTGCTAACACAATATCCATACTGCAACCCATAGATTAAAGAGTAATTTTGACTTTGAAGTCTTATTATTTAGGAACCATGTTTTGTAAGGCTGTAGCTGCCATAAGTAGTGCTTCCTCTAATGAATCTGGGCAAAGAAAATTGAAAACCTTCTGGAAGGAATTCACCATTCAAAATGCCATTAAGAACATTTGTGATTCATGAGAAGAGGTCAAAATATCAACATGAACATTAGTTTGAAAGAAGTGTATTCTAACCCTCATGGATGACTGAGATGCTCAAGACTTCAGTGGAGGGAATAACTGCATATATGGTGGAAATGGCGGGAGAACTAGAATCAGAAGTAGAGTATGAGGATGTGACTGAATTGCTGTAGTCTCGTGATGAAACTTAAATGGATGAGTAGCTGCTGCTTATGGGTGAACAAAGAGAGTGGTTTCTTGAGATGGAACTTACTGTTGGTGAAGATGCTGTGGCCATTGTTGAAATAACAAAGGATTTAGAATATTCTATAAACTTAATTGATAAGGGTTTGAAAAGATTGACTTCAGTTTTGAAAGTTCTACTGTAGGAAAAATATTATCAAACATCATTGCATGTTACAGAGAAATCTTCATGAAAGGAAGAGTCAATCTATGTGACAAACTTCATTGTTGTCTTATTTTTAAAACTTGCCACAGCCACCCCAACCTTCAGCAACCACCACCCTGATCAGTCAGCAGCCATTCACATGGAGCCAAGACCCTCTACCAGCAAAAACTTCACTGAAGGCTCAGATGATTGTTAGCATTTCTTAGCAATAAATTATTGTTAAATTAAGATATGTACATTCCTTTTTAGAAATAATGCTGTTGTACAGTTAATAGACTACAGTATAAACTTAACTATTATCTGCATTGGGAAACCAAAAAATTCATGTGACTCATTTATTCCCATGTTTGCTTTATTGCCATGGTTGGAACCAACCTGCAGTATCTCCAAGATATGCCTGTATCTGGAAACCTTTGATTTCTGTAAAGAGTTTAGTAACTGCTATTTCAGACCACCAGGTCAAGAGATTACTTTAGTGAAAGAGAAATTTGGGGTCTCTGCAGCTATTGTTAGGACAACTCGGTATGTTAAAGAGTACAAGACCTGAAGAAAAATGACTTGTGCTTGTGTTTGTGTTTTAGTTCTTAGGTCTGTTTTACAACTAATTGTAATAGGCCAAAGTCTCATAATAGTGATAATTATATAAATAAATCTATTAGGTTGAGAAGGTATTTACAGAGGCATTAGCAATAACTTTTAGGGGCATTAGTTGGTTAAAAGACATTATAGATAGGAAAGTTTGTTAATTTTTTCATCAACAATGTCATTTTCAAAGTGATCATCACTTTTGTTATTCTTAGCTAGCAAAGGCTCAGAAAACTGATCTGAAAAGATGCAGCATTAGTCAGAGAAGAGATACTGTTAACTCCCCTACCTGCTTCCTTAAATCTCTGTAGTGCAAAATGAAGGATCTGTAAGTTAGCAACATACTTGGGCTGCAGTCACTGACATACTTAGAATTTAAAGACACTTCCCAGAGTGGCTAGTGATTATGCCTCTAGTTGGTAAAATAGCTAGCTGATTAGTCCCAGCAGAAATGACATACCCAAAGCTGGAACTACTATCATGCCTTGGTAATGGGAAATAAATTCTTTAAGATCAGAAACAATGTCGGCTGTATTTAAAATGACACTGGAAACCACGTTGTAATGGACAATTGTGCAGAGGTGAGCAGAGACTAAAACGAGGTAATAGGATTTTAAAAATTTGATTTTATTGGTTCTCTCCTCTATTTGCATTTTTCATCAGGATAACCTCTGCCTGTAAGTTCCACCCTGGAAATTTTTTCTCCTTCAATTTATCCTGGGTATCTGGGTTGATTGAAAGGCAATAAATGCATAGCCTTAGAAACCCTGAATGGGTTGACAGAATTTTTGGTCTCTGAAAATTCATCTATTGATTTGACAAGACAGTTACATTTTGCACAACTTGGAATGCTGTAGTCATCATTTCAAGACAACACAAAGCTGAAGCAAAAGGTTTCAGGAGAAGCATTGGTATGTCTGGACACCTGGAACATCTCTGAATCTTAGATAAAGATGAAACATCCAGGTGGCATCTAGTCCATCCACACTTGTCTGGGAGGAGGAGGAGACTCCTAACTGATGGGTTCAATGTACGGTCTTAGAAATCTCCAGAGAAGGACCACTACCACATTGCTCCCCACATTAGTGCTGGGCATACCTCCAGGCTATACTTTTCCTGGTATGATTAAAACTCCATAAGAATCAGCATTCTTATTATAATATGTCACATATTCTTAGCAGTCTCTGAGAAATCATGGAGTTTTTCCAGAAGACAGGATATTGGCAAGTATTATCCTAATTTTCAGAAAGAGAGAGCCCCAACATGTTTATATCCAGAAAAAAAATTCTTCAAAGATAATTTAATAAAAAATTGTGATCAGCAGAGGCTAGCATGAAGTCATGATAAATAGGTGATGCTAACATGACTCATTTCTCATTTTCTGAATGGAATCTTCAACTGATAGCTAAAGGGAACACTATGGACCCAGTATGTATCAATTTTAGTAAAGCACCGATAAAGATGTGCAATATCCTTGTAGGCAAGATGGAGAAATGTGAGCCAAATCATGGTACAATCATTTTGAGTTCATAGCTATTCCAACAGTCACATGTAAAAGATAGTGATGTCAACTAGCAGGATCTCTAGTGGTATGCCATAGGGCTTGGAGCTGTCAACATTTTTCATTGGTATTTCAGAAGGAAAGAGCGCATGCAATTCACTTAAATCAACATTTATTGAGTGACAACTACGTGCAGCATACTGTGCTAGGTGCTCAGGGAAGAAAATAGGATAACAAAGTACCCAGTATCCAATGTTGGGTATTGGACATTAGGAGGCATTTGAAATCAGAAGATCTGGATACTTCTCAGTCTTGCCATTTATCATTTATCTGACTTAGACAAGTCAATTTGTATTTCTATGTCTCCATTTTACTTATCTTCAAAACTGAGGAAACAGGTAATTACCTAAAATAATTATTGTGAAGTTCAGATGAAGTTATATGAAAGTACATCATACAGTGGAAAAAAGATGCCTAGCTGAGCCTGTGTTATCTCACTTTATCTGTAGGAAAAACCTTTGGTTTAGGCACTATTAATAGCTTCCTTTTACAGGTAAGAAAATGAGGCACAGAGAATGTAAGTAAAATCTCAAAATGCTATTTTAGCATAGAAGAGAAGGGATAATTTTCCTTATATGCATTGGGGAAATGAAAAAATAAGTGATATTTGAGTGGGGCCATACTGGTTGAGTAAGAGTTTTCCAGGTGAAAGTGTGGCAGAAAGGCATAGGACTTCAATATGTATCAACACTGGATGGATAAATGGGAGGGAGAAATGAGGAGGAAGGGAAAGGGCTATTGTGATACTGATGGAATATGTTCTGGAAGATGCACTAACTTGGTTTCTTAATAAGTGCTGAAGATATCGTACTGTTAAATAGGGTTTTGTAACCTGGAATCAATGGATAAAATGATGCAAAATGAATTTACCTTGGGAGAGGCTCTATAGATTTTATCAAATCTTTAACGGGCTCTTTGATACCCCAAATAAAACAAATCTGTTAAAATTTCATGTGTACCTTCTTCCACAGAGCATATGCAACTATGAAGTTTTAGTAACAAAAGTTTCTAATTTAAAAGACACCTATGTTTGGGCTTAGAGAAGCAAAATAATTTTCTTTAGCTAATTAGCACCTTCTCGTTAATTTTGTTACTTCATGTTTAGATGCAGATACTCTTAAAGCTAGAGTATATCAGCGATCCTAATAAACTAGTGAAACTACCAATTATTTTTTCTTTAGAATTCTTTATGTCATAAAGGAGACTGGGTAGGATTTCGGAAGTCATTTAGCTTAATACTTAGCTACAGGCAAATCCATGCCCAAATCATCCCAGATGGGGCACTATTTTTAAGGATCTTGAGTTCTTGCATCCTCCCTCCCTTAGTAATATGTTTGCATACATCATAGCAGGAACTCCAGTATTTGATGATTTCACCACTGTGAAGAGTTTGAAGACACTCTGAGCATTATGTAAACATGATAGATTTTCTCTTTTTGCCTATGTTTGCCAGTCTAGGCTGTCTACTGTGCCATTAGAATGAGGACATCATAATGTGTGTTAATAAATACTTCAGAAATGACAGTGGAGCTGGTGGGCATTTAAGAAGAGATTAGAAAACTGAAAGTCCCATGCCAAAGGAAACTATCCTCCAAAGACGGGAGCTAAGGAGGCGACCCAATTAGTCTTCCCTTCTCTAATTTCCCTGATTACATATCTTCTTTTACCCCATGTGCTATACCTAGCAAGTTCCCCCAGACATAGACCTAATCAAGAAGGCAGAATCTATGTGCAATGCAATTTAAATGAGAGCTGTGCTATGCTATGTGACTAACAGTGAGGCCTAAACAACAGGGAAGCCCCTGGGGCATAAAAAGTGGCTGGTCCAGATAACATGCTACTGTGGATTTCAAAGCAAATGAGGACAGAAACAATTGGATGTCAGCTCATATTTGGGAAACTTCATTGGAGAGAGGGCACTTTCCTGAGGAATGGGGTGTGGCAAACTCTGCAACAGCAACTCACATTAGCAGATGCAGGTTGGTATTTCTTTGGCTAGAACTCTTGGTGATGGGGAATGTGAGTAGGCATGGAGTCCTGGAAAAGAAGTAAATCTCCATAACTCCTTGGGTGCATTGGAATCACCAAGCACTGATACACTAGTGCAGTGGGATATGGTAAGCCCCAGAGGGAAGGTCTTAATTAGGCAAGAAGTTTTTCTTTTAAAAATTTAAGTTAATTACTTTTTCATATGTTGAGGTCAGCACATGCTGAGCCATTCTTTGGACTTAATCCTTTAAGCAGTGAAGCAGAGGGGCTAAGGGGACAGCCTTGGAGGATTTGATTCTGGTGCTTCAGTAGCTACTTAAGGGCTGTATGAACATGGGCAAAGTATTTCACCTATTAAGACCTCAGTTTCATCACCTGCAAAATGGGCATAATGATAGAATATAACATTTGGACAATGCCTGGCATAGAGAAGGATTTTAAATAATCCTGTTGTGTGGATTAAACAAGTGTAAAGCATGTGGCACAGGGGCTGCCACAGAGTCAATGTTCAGTAAGTGGTACTTTTGTTCCTATGACAACAACAACAGATAAAGTGATGGAGAAAGTTAGAAAGGTCCATGTGCCAAGATCACAGGAAAAATGGACAGAATATAGTGAGCAAAGTTTGACATCTTAGGATCTTTAACTATGGGAAAAGATGCATATAATGGTAATAAATTAGGGGGAATATTGGGAGTACAGAGAAATGATCATCACTGTTTCTTTTTATTTGTGTTTATTGTGTGGTGGTGGGGTGATAACCAGTTTTATTGGAATGTTTTATAAGCTGCTAGATTTACTTACTGAGAACGAACAGATAAATAGGGATGTTATTCAGCTGTGTCATGCCACGGGCTCTCGTCAGCTCTTCCACTAACTTTCAGACAAGGTTAATTAATGAGGGAAGTTCACTGCAGAGGAGGAGGAGGAGGGAAAGAGCTGGATCTGCTGGATGATTCATCTTACTGGGGAACAGAGGATGAATCAACTTTTGTTGGTAGTAGTTCTGGGGAGGAGAGTAGGGCATCAGCTGGAGACTCCCATGGTATCTTGAGAAAGACCTGCTGACAGGGTGTGTCAGGGGAGTATGGTCACTTTAACGTTACATGATTTGATGGGAACTGGAATAGCTCCTAAATCTTTTCCAATCTTGGATGTTCAAGGTTGCACTTTTAAGTCTTTTGTTTATTGAAGGCCCATTCTTACTGCAAGGCATCTTTAATCGTAAGCCCAAGTGGCTTCAGAAACATCTTTCTTCCATTTCTTTGCGTGATGGTCCCTTCTCATTCACTGCTCACAGGTGACATCCCACCTCCTCAGCGTGACCTTTTGTGATCTTCCTATTTAAAGTGGCTTCCTGCTCTCATCAGCCACCCCCTCACACTACCTTTCTTTGCTGTCTGCATAGTAGTATAACCTAGTGGTGAAGTGCATGTGGCATGGAGCTGGACTCCCCAGGTTCAAACTCTGGCTCTGCTCCTTCAACATGTGACATTGAGAATGCTAATTAGTTTTCTATCCTTAGTTTGTGTGTAAAATGGAAACAAAAATAGGAATGCTGTAAGGTCTTACACAGGTGAACTATATCATACCCAGCATATTGCAGTGTTCCTAAATACCGGCTGTTATTAATTTTAGCCATCATTACTTTCTGATCTCTAGTTTATGGTATGAAAAAAATTTTAATCAGTGTTAAATTATCAAACAATATTGAATTATACTTAATATTGCTTTCTGAAACTATATATCACTCCTCTCACCCTTCTTCCCTCCTGGGATGTGCCCCCTCCAAACCAGTAAAAATGAATAAACGTGAAGAAAGAATGCTGAGAGACAGGAAACAGTTCGAAAGGAAACCCCGTGGTTCCTAAAATCTGAAATGCAAAGAATGTGTCTTTCTAGCATTAGAATAACAAGAATCTCAACATCTGTGGTCTGCTTATAGAATTCCAAACTAATGAATGCAGCAAGGCAGGGCAATAGAAAATGGTCCTAAGGATAGGGTCTGTTTTCTTTCCCTCAATGCACTCCTTTGTAAGAAGCCTCTATTGGGTAGGGCTACAGCAGGTGGAGCTGCCCACTTGGCTCTTCTCTGCATCGCACCTGCTAAAGGTTAAGGATACTCCACTTGTGCCTTTTAGACTCCAAGACAGCTCAGCTAAAGGTCGTTCTTGGAAGGATCTGCTTCCCCACCTCTCTTGTTTTTCTGAAGAATTAATATCAAAGAAAGTGCCCGACTCTGACTTTTATACAGCTGGCTAGTCTCCTGATGGCTTAGGTAAGGTTTTGAAGACCTAATGATACTGGCTGTTACCATCCCCGATAGCACAACAGTCACCTTAAAGAACTGAACTATCAGAAGTTCTAAATTCTAAAGCTGGGGAAGGTCACAACGGCTGGCCACATTGATGGCATATGCCATTTCTGTTTGCCTTCCCACAGATAATCAATATTGTTTGAGATTGGTTAGTGTGTTGTAAAATTGATAAGATTCAGGTTGCCAAAGGCATTTCATGAATTTCATAGGTCTTAATTTATGTTGCTATAGTAACTGAAACATTGGAATTTCCTGAGATTAGAAAGCTTTTATATCCTTAACCTTAAAATGATGATAATGTAGAGTTGAACTGTGGACTTGGTATTTGCTTGTGAGGAACTTAAGTATATCGAGTATTCTATGAATGCTAAGGTGTGACTGCATGTTCCATAAATACAGTTTCAAAATTCAGGTTTCTAATATCCCATCTGATTTTCTCGTCTATGTGTATAAATCTCGGTGGCTAAGATGTTATTAAAATGGACAGCCTTTCTCTAAAGAGAAAGGGAGAATTTGAAGGGGAAAGCGAGAGAAGTGGAACTCTCCTAAGTGGCAGTTCTAGAGCACTCATCTTAAGGACTGATATGAAATTGGCTCACCTTCTCCATTAAAGTGAATTTCCAGCAGGTGCTGAAGCACTTGGCATATTTTTAATCAATGTTTTAAGAAAAGACACTATATTGGGGCTTTCAGTGCACCAGCAATGTCTGAAGTGAGAAGGAGAGGTGTAAAGAAGCTCCTGCCTTGAGTCAGGAAGATGACTAGGAATCCTATGCGCTCCTCAAGATCACATGTGTTCATTATATGGACCTAAAGCAGCTGGAAAATTCAATGCAAAAATCTAGGACTGGCCTGAGACAGCAATGTCTCCCCTCCCGGAACCAGCTTACCTTATATCCTGATGATTTGATGTGCACACCGCGTTTGGTCAGAGTAGATTTCATTCGGATGAAAAAGGAACGCTCAAGAGTGTTGTCAGTGGTTAGCAGACTGGGGCTGGTTGACTCCACTGAGGAATACAAAAATACAGACACACATGATTTAGATCTTTACACAGCCCCTCACAGCTACAGCTCAGGTGCAATCCTTGAGTTCACTAAAAATAAATGACTGATGGGTGCTAAGAGCAGTAGTAATCAATTTACCTCATTTAGAAAATGTTTACTTTGCAGAAAATAAAAAAGAAAAATTAATGTGTCTAGAGTAACCTCGTTCCAGTTTCTAACAAGAGCTTTTCAGGCCTTTTCACTTGCAGCAGCTGTCTAAGTGGGGTCTAGTCGTAAGTAAGTGCAGTTTACTTGAGGCTGGGCTGGTGCACATGGAGAGAACTGTCATGAAAAACAAGGACCCATAGATTTATGAGGTCAACCAAGGTACAGGCAGAGATGCTTCTGATAAAGGGTAAGGAAGGCTTGCTCTTTGTTCTCCCCGAGAATCCATTCTTGTGCCATTTGCCTACTGGGAGTTCGGGATTCACTCTCAAGGCTGGAGATCATGTCCTGACCAATGTCCTCACCCCTCGGAGCTGGTTTTCTTCATCATGGGGAGTAAGAAGCATAAATAAGACATGGAGGGATAAGAATGGGATGTGTAGACAGAAACAAAAACTACTCACGATATCAACTTTCCATTCCTGTCACTTAAGAGCAGCTTTCAACCCCAACCCCCCAAATAGAACAGTCTGTTTTTCCACTTCTCTGCTTCTGATATGAGGAAACAATGGTTTCCTCTCTTAAACAAGATAGTCACTCTTTCCTTTTATAAGCTTTTAGACTAAGTAGAATGTTTTTGTTTATGAAACTTAAAATGGTAGTTTGCAGTCTTGCTGATGTAAAAACACCTTTATGCAAACAGGTCAGAAGGCAATGTAAAAATCTATTTTCTTTAAAAACAAGCTTCCAAGGTATTTTATAAACTTAAGTGTTTTCTGGCAAAGAAATTAATTTGGGGTTTTAAAGTCTAATAAATACTCTAATTTGTACTCTTCTTAAATGCTATTTTAAAGTTTTTCTTATTCAAAAGTTAAAAAAAAATTGTCCAAGAAACAGGATTTCTTTTGAGTAGCCCTATGCTAACGCTTATTTTCTCTGGAGTAGGGGTAAAGAAATATGTGTAACAAAGAGTATATGTGAAAACAGTTATTAACAACAGAAAAAATGGGCAAAACAAGTTTTAAATTTTAAGTTATGAAATGCATTCCATATATTTCTAAGGGTGAATAATCTCTTTCATATTAAACTTGATGCTCAGATGAAAGAAGAATGAATGAGAGTTACTGTAATAACAGAAACCTTGCTATCTGTGGTTTGGGGCTTTTCTTATATCGTTTTTATCTTAACATGACTATGTTTTCCTATTTTTATGGCATTTCTATTCTGGGGTATTGGAATCACTGACAAGTGTCCCTTTCTTATGTGTCTCTCTTAAGGTTTTCCTCTTTTTTTTTTTTTTTTGTTTTAGAGAGCATGAATCTGATGTCATTTTAAATGTACAGCTTTTTATCACTCGAGGGAAAAGCAGAGCCATGTTATATTTAGTACTTTCATTTCTTCTGATTAAATATGAATTACTATGAAATTTTTCTCATCATCTAACACGCCATAATACGCCAACAGCTTTTTAATACACTATATAAGCACAAACTTCTGCTCTAAGAGTTTAATTTGCCCCTCTAATCCAATCACATCAACCTTATTTCTCTTATCAGAGATTCCCATTTTGAATTAAATGAGCTCATTAGTTTTAATCAAAAGCAGAGAGATCAAAACTTAAACGTAAATGCTTTAGATCAGAACTGTCAGTCAGCCGTGCAGTTCTATTTTACTAAAACACAAGATCAGAGACCCTTAGAACCAATTTTTTCTCGTAAGGGATGCCGAGAGCTTGAAGATGCTATATCCTTTTTTTTTTTTTCCCTCCCAAGGACAGATTATACATTTAAGGTTAGACTTAATTTATAGCAGTTTTTTTCATCCTGGTGGAAATGGAAAAGTATACCAATCTATTGTTGTTCCTTTCACATTTATTGGCACTGGTCCTCAGAGACTTGAACTAACACAAAGCCATCAGAATCACACCACAAACTCAGCCTTAAAAATTCAGCTCTGTTCAGCAAGATCATGTTTGCAATTGCTGAGGAAAAATGAAACATCCCAGAGAAGTGAAATCTGTTTTAGGGCTGGGGTCTTGGAGCTCCTGACCCAGTAAGGAAGGAACTACCAAACTTGTAGAAAGGGTGGGTAATGCAGGCATTGTGAGAAATCATTGTGTTCTATATGGAACTGCACAGTAAAACACTTAGAGGGTATGTTAGAGACCACAGCATGGATGCTTCCAGCTAGGTGAAGACACAAACTTCACGTGAGCTGTGGAGCCGATCACGGCATCGTGCCCTGAATGAGGCAGGAGTATGGTACCGTATCACGTGTTGCAACAGTAACTGCCTAAACATACAGGGGCAATGTTATTTGTACCCAGGACAACTGGTGTAAGAGGAGTGTTAAGGTCAGGTTTTGCCCCAGTGAAGCTGATATTTAAAATCAAAACTAGTCTTCAAGCTTTATTTTAAGAGCATGGGGTATGGGGAGTCCAAGAGAAGGAGACAGGGCAACCCAGAAAGAGACTGATTTCTGATGACAGTTTCTACTGAAATTCCATATGGCTTCCTGCTTCTGAGGACAGGGGCACAAGTAAGAAGCCACGTTTATTATAATAAAGTTATTCATAGCTCACACACCATGGTCATGGGTTCTCAAGGGCTAGCAAATACACTTGGTTTATCCCAGCTGTGACAATGGTGTCTCCATGTGAAAAGACAGATTATCTGCATGTGACTGATGAGAGCAGCAGCTTTAGAAGAGATGCTTTTGAACTGTCTCACGTGAGAGGCATGATTTTGATGAAGGTTCTATTGGGTGAGATCCAAGGCAGCACAGCCTTGGTGGTGTGCGATGCCACTGTGGCACTGAAGAGAAAGTGTGTGTGTGTGTGTGTGTGTGTGTGTGCGCGCACGCGCGCGCGCATGCGTGCATGTGTGTAGGATGAGACGAAGAGTGGATGAGAAGATGGAGTAGTGAGAGAAGCCTCCTTAGGAATAGTGCTCTATAAAGACAGTGGAAACAGTTTATGTCTAAGAAGCATTTTAGAGTGCTTTCTAGATATGAAATGCTTTTCTATCTATCAGCTTTTTGAGGCAGGTCATAATTGTTGCATGCTCTGATAAGAAATCTGGGATTTAGAGAAGTTGTATCTGCTGCCTGAGACACAGGAAAAAATCTACGTGTAAAGCTGGATTAAGTGGTCAAAGCCCAGTTGTGCCCAGCTCTGCCCTATAAATTATAAACTAGGAGCTTAAAAAAAAAAAAAAAAAAAAAAGGACATACACAACTAAAAGCTGAATAAAGAAATATACTCTATTTGGCTCAATCTCAAGGTCTCAACTTTTTAATAAACCTAAATTATCTCAGCTCTTGAAATGTCAGTTTTTGCATATTTTGTAAAATTTACAGGAAAATTTACAGCAGAAGTAGTAATAATTTTTATGTTGGCAAATGCCACCATAATGTGAAATGATATCTGAATTACTCCACATCTGTTCATGATTCCCTAGCTGGTGGTGTGGTTGCTGTTCCCCTTCTTATTATGTAGGGGCAGGAGGAGGTAAAGAAGACAGAAAGAGGAGGTGTCTGAGAGCCATCTAGTTCTCACTGGGCTGAAACTAGGGCCAGGTTTCTTTGGAATAATTTCAGTATTCTCTCCAGGGTCTCTATAAGAGTATGAAGCCAATGCCTTTAAAGAGGGCCTTTTCTCTCTCTCTCTCTTTTTTTTAAAAATGAGTCAGGGTCTTGCTCTGTCACTCAGGCTGGAGTGCAGTGGCGCGATCATAAGTTAATGCAGCCTCAACCTTCTGGACTCAGGCTATTCTCCTGCCTCAGCCTCCTGAATAGCTGGGACCACAATTGCGTGCCACCACACCTGGCTATTTTTAAATTGTTAAATGTTTTTTTAGTATTTTTTGTAGATAGGGTTTCACCATGTTGCCCAGGGATTCACCAGCCTTGGCCTCTCTAAGTGCTGAGATTACAGACGTGAGCCACCGTGCCCAGCCAAGAGCCTTTCTTTTTCAGTAGGCTTCAAGTACTTTCACTATAATTAAAGTGTCAGAACCCTCCAATCGCCACCAAATCCTGATGTGTGAGGGAGAAAAAAAAAAAAAAGTTTTGAGAAAATGTTATTCCTCAAAAGTAAGTAAGGTATTTTTCCTTTTAAAGGAGAAGTGGAGTTGCCATAGGTTGTTAAGACATGAAGTTAAACATATTCTTTTCGCACGTCACTGCCTAAATGAATCTTTTCATTTTTAGGTGTTCTGTGCACACAGGACGAACTGAAGAGCAATTACCCAAAATGACTTGCACAAGGCAAGAGAGGTGTTGGTTCATTTTGCAATGATCCTGATAAAGCCAAATTGTTCCACTGGCATATGCTGTCAGCCTTGCTAGAAACGGATGCAGTTTAGGACTTTAGAATGAATATGTATCCACTGGGATTTGACAAGTTGGTTTTTTCCTTACAAAATTTTTCCTTATACATGAGAGGACTGCACTTCCTCAGCCACATGGAGTTGGGGATGCTTGCATGGCTTGCTTTAGTCAATGAAATGTGAGCAAAAGCCACGTGTCACTTTCAGGTGGAATTTTCAAGAGCCAGTTATGATGGGCTGCTTTCTCTTTTCCTCTGTCGTGGTGACTATTAACAACTTCACCAGCCTGAGTCTTGGAAGACAATGTGAAGCAGGACCCCTGCCAATCCTTACTGAAACAGATCTTTGTTATAATTTGGGGATTTTTTTTTTTTCTGTAGCATTAAGTTAGCCCATACTGACTAACACAAATACCAAGTCTTTATTATTTATTCTTTATTTAAGTCAGTTATTTTTCCAAGTTCTCCCAGATAGGGGCAGAGCAAGAATATGACAAATGTTTGACTCCAAAGGTCATGAGGTTGCCAATATCCTGTTCTTACAGTTATGTATACACTTATTTTATCTCCATTTAATCTCTCTTGCTAGATATTTGAGGGCAGCAGGGCTAAGATGAGTCTAACTTTGATGCTGTATAGCACTTAGCATGGTTCCTTTTATACATGTATCCAGATAGCTACATCTATCTATTGATAGAATCTTTACTCTGGGTATATTATTATTATACGTCTATTTATATATGTGTGTATGTCTGTGTATATATAGTAACTAATATTCACTAAATACTGAATTTAATAAGATCTTCCCAACCTAGTTTCCGAAAAGCAGGCCAAGCATGGTAAAAATAAATCTTTCTCATAGAAATTATCCCAGAGAATTTTATGTTTATCCAGAATGACATCTGTGGTAAATTTTTAAATTTTTAAATGCTATGAATTCTTCAAAAAATTCTTCCTTCTAAAAGGTGGAGCTACTACTTCTCCCCTCGAGTGGGTGTGTGCTAAACTTGGTGACCTGCTTTTAATAATGAGCATAGGGTGGAATTGATGGTGTATGATTAGCCCAGCAGCTCCCTCCTTGCTCTCTTGGGTCATTCACTCTGATGGAAACCAGTTGCGATGTTGGGATGACACTTAGGCAGTCAGTCCTATGGAAGGGCCAATGTAGCAAGGAACTGAGGCTTCCTACTAACAGTCACTTCAGTGATTTTAGAGCTGGATCATCCAGCTTTAGGTGAGCCTTCAGATAACTGCCTCGGCTGCCATCTCAATTGCAACCTCATGAAAGACCCTGAGCCAGAGCTACACAGATCAGCTGCTCCTAGATTGCTAACCTGAAGAACCTATGTGAGATATCTTTGCTTTTTTAAAGCTGTCACTATTTGGGGGTAATCTGTTAACCAATAACAGACAACTCATATAGCATTAATGTAGAATCTCTTTTTGGAAAAATCATAGCCTTTTTTGGATACGTGATGATCATGTTCATGGATAAAACTATGTGGCCCAGTGTGTCAATAACTGGTTGAATTTACATGTGTAGGGCACACTACCTGAAATGTTGATTTTTATAAGTAGGGTCTGTATTTTCAAAGGTAAATGCCCAACTGATTTTTTTAAAATGGGAAATTTGCAAAAGATGTGATCGATAGTGCCATGTACAAGACTATGAGATATTGAAAGAAAGGAATGATTTCTTATTTGTTTTTTGTTGTATCTCTTTACTGTTCTCCAGTCTTCCTTGTGCCTAGGATTGTGCTTTACATAACTAGGCATTCAGTTACACATGTCAAAATAAAGTGACATCCAGATGCTTTCTTTTAAGAAGAATTCTTCACTTTATCCCTGTCACTCTCTCACACACCAAACAATATCATGTCCCAAGAAGGCTTTTTCTCTTGAGGGGAGGGGATCATTAAGTCCTCTCCTTGTATTCATCTCTAAGGAAGTGTTTTCTGCAAAGTGTTCTTTTGAGAGTTCTAGGCCAGTGGGTTTGGTAGTTAAAGGGGGGTTGGCCTGATTTCTCCCAGAGTTAGAGAATACTTTGTTCTCTGTCTTTTGAGAGTTGGTTTTCATCCCACTGGCCTGACTTCTACCATGTGCCAGGGCAATTCTGAAGCGGGTAGCGGCTCTTAGTATACTAGAGTGTGATCCTTGGCCACTGGTGGCGAGGCAGTGCCTTTTTCTGCAGTCACAAGTTATACCGCCCTTTGCAGACAATGCAGTTGCAGCCACTATGGCTCAGCAGTCAGACTCTCAGCTTCGGTGCTTGCTCTGGAGTCCAACAAAAAAGTCTGATATATTTAAATCTCCTTAGGGCTGATTCCTGTCCCTACCCAGTTGTGAGTCTTCAGCATTGTTTACCAACTTGTGAATTATTAACTGAAACTCTAGAGCATAGCTGTGAAAAGAATTGTGATTCAAAAATGATGTAATAACCTTCTTTAACAGTAACATTAAAAATAACCCACCTAAAAATACGAAAATAATAATCTGCCAACCAATGCCACCTGTCAGCATAAACTCCCTGGCACTATCTGGCCTGTCTCGAATGAGAATCGTAATGCATGAGGTTGCCTTTCAGGTTTCTTGCTCCTGGCAGGGGTTACTACTTGGTGAGACTGTCCCCTGAGGGAGAAGAGAGTGTTTGCTGGCTGCCTGCTGCTCTGCAGTTGGTGTTTGGATGATACCACTCTGGGGAAATATACACAGTGTCAGAGTCAAGCTGCTACCAGTGGGTGTTTCTATACACAACTACTAGCAACAGGAAAGTTCAAGGGGGAAAAACTGAGTATTGTAAAGATCGCCTTTGAGAGTACATGATATCCAATATGACCCATTCTGCAGCAGGCTATGCACTCCAAAGGATGTGCCACATGAATATTGCAAGTGAGTGTTTTAAATCTTATTGGAAACTCCCTATAAATGTTGCCACTTGAGGGATCTATTCTGGGAGAAAAATATAGCATGTCCTCCCGCAATGCTGCGTGGATTCCATTACCAATATTGCATATGGGATCGAGTGTGGCAATGCTTTTATCACAACTATAAAGTGGTTATGAGCCAATTCTTCATATGAAACATAGTCAGTAACATTGAGGGCTTTCCCTCCTTTCTGTTTCTTTTATTTCCTTCCTTCTTTTTCTTTTCTCTTTTTTTTTTTTTATGACAAACACCATGTCAGACAAAGGGCATCAGGACTTAGTCTTTGTACTACAATACAAAATAACAATACATAAACACCTCTGTGAAGGCAGCTCGAAACCCCATGTTTTCTATTAAAAAGTCATGTTCAATCTTCACTGTTGATAGAACTGAATAGCTAACACAGAGAACATTGTATATCAGAAAGGTCAATAGTTATTATGAGCTACAAATATATTTTTTTCTGTCCTTCAGGCTGTTTAGCGCGTATCACAGCATGAGCAGCTGTCTCCTTTAATGCTTTTAAAATTAGAATCCCAAAGAGGAAGAAAAAATTATGGTTGCAATGATTGCTCTTTGCTTTTGTAAGTTTACTTTAATATACTATTTTATATACATGAATCTTCTGTGCGGCCTATCCATGGGGCAGTAGCTGGTTGCCAGTATCCAGCTGAACCGCCATGTTTATTTTTTTAACATTCTGGCCAAATCTCCATCTCAGGCACAGATGTTGCCCACATACCGTATTTTAAAACGGAGTTAGATAGAAGAGTCTGGTTACAGAGGCACTTGCAAACACATACACATGCATTCTGCCTTTTCCTTGCTTTAAAGCTCTATTACTAACTACAATACCATGTGATGAGGAACTGCTATATAGCACAGGGTGAAAAATCAGGCAGTGATTCAAACCATTGGTACGCAAGTATCACTCTCCACGTGCAGGCATGTGGACTGAGAGTGCACCTTTTAATATTTTAAAGGTTGATCTTCTGGCTGTCCCTGGAACTTCTTGCCCTTACTCAGCACATGACCCTAGAAGACAATATTGAAATGAAACCCATGTAAGCACACATCAAATGTTTTACTATAGCTCACTTCTTCTTTGTTCAGTTATTTGAATAAATACTTGCTGAGTAACTAGTGGTCTGGAACCATTCATAACAGTGCTTACCTTTTTTAGGGGAGGAGCAACAATAAAATAATTTCAGGTGGTGATTAATGCTATAAACAATAACAGAGAGTAAGAGACTAGAGAGTGATGGGAGCCACATTTTGGTTGGGTGGTCACAAGGGCCTCTCTGACATGGTGGCATCTCAGAGGAGACCAAGTCATGGATGTCTGGGTGAAGGAATCACGTCCATCTCTGTGCTCATGATTCTCATGGTAAATTTATGGCTCAAAACTGGTAAAAGGCTTTACAGAAAGCTATTTGTTGGATAGCTATGCAGTAGTGACTGTGAAATTCTAAAGAAGTTGTCTTGAATTTTTGTCCAAGATTAAATTATTTGCCTTCAGTATATGACTTGACATATAGGCCACCAAGGAAATAACTAATGGGCATGATGGATCAGTGTGTCCAATGCTCTCAGCTGTACCCACTGGGATTGTCAAGTCTTTAGGGATCTCCAGAGAAAGCAGCTTCAGTCAAAAAGTGGGATAAGGATACAGTGAATAAATGATACACTTCTTTTTGGAGAATTTTGGGGGGGTGAAAATAGAGAGTTGAGTATGTTTACTGATGGAGAGGCCAGAGCTTAGAGTTGTTTACATTGGAAATGCTCATTGAAGAATTTAAACCCTAAGGGATATTGAATTAGTAACAGAGAAAGAGAAGTGAGCTTTTGAAATGGGGGAAATAAAAAGGAAGAATAAGAGAAGGTGGGAGGTGGAGGGAGAGAGACAGGAGTGTGACAGAAATGGTTCTGAATAACTTACCTTCAATAAAGTAAATAAATTTCAATAAAGTTGTTTGCTGAGATAAAGGAAGTAGAAGAAGGACAGGGTTTTGAGAGCAAAGAAAGCTATGAAACAGCCTGTGTAGGGAAACCACCTGGGATCAATAGAAAATAAGCACTAAGATTTTTTAGTAGCTAGAAGTTGCCTGGCTTCAATTTCTAAAGATGGGACCCATGACAATGGGAATGAAAGGCAACAGGATGAGGGATTCCAAAGGGTTAAGTCAAGTGAAAACTGGTGACATGATGAGCTGGAGACTAGGAAAGGATGGCAGGACAGGGGTGTGGTGACATGAGAGAGGTAGGCAGTAGGGGCTTTATTCAGAGAGTGAATTCTGAGTATTATTTACTGCTTGAAAAAAGTTTGTATAAATACATATGTTCATAGAAAATTTTGAAAACATGAACTATAAATAAGAAAACTTAAAAAAAAAATCCCCATAATGTTATCACCCAGCTATAGTCACTATTACTAGTGACCCCAATGTGTTTTCTTGCAGTCTTATTTACCATTTATTGATAAATTTATCTCAAAATTGGGATAACACCTGTGTCTGCCTCATCTTTTAATGTTAAAAAGTCATAGCTTACTATGTGGTAATAACCAT
Organism: Theropithecus gelada; assembly: GCF_003255815.1. Taxonomy (NCBI): domain Eukaryota; kingdom Metazoa; phylum Chordata; class Mammalia; order Primates; family Cercopithecidae; genus Theropithecus; species Theropithecus gelada. The sequence continues at coordinate 34,751,214 of NC_037675.1, read as the reverse complement.
ACTTTTATTAGACACTGTTAGGGCAATAAATGGATGCTGGGGTTCTAGGGGCCTTGGCTGCAAATCAGTGTTTTTAAACAAATTTTTAAAGAACATTACAGTATCTGTATTTGTCCATATTATCACAGCACTTTCAAACACACTATTTTTTAGTGGCTATGCAATATTTCATTGCATGGTGATGAATTTCTTTGAAATTAATGTTCTTTCAACTTTCTTATCTCTTAGGGTGAATTTCTAGAATGAGTATGTCTGGGTCTAAGCTTTTAAAAAAGCTCTTAATACAAACAGACAAACTGATTTCCAGAAAAGTTGCACCATTCCAGTTTGCGTGTCTCTCAGTAATATTTAATGGTGTTCATATTATTGCCACCTTAAAAGATTTGTTTTTTTTTTTTTGAGAGTAAACATTAATTTACCAGAAGATAACATATTTACCAGAGTCTCTGTGATAAGAAATGTGTAAAAACATCTCACATGTTTTTAATATGCATTTTTTTATTTTTATTTTTGAGATTGGTGTCTCACTCTGTCACCCAGGCTAGAGGGCAGCTAGCTGTAGCCTCGACCTCCCAGGCTCAAGTGATCCTCTGCTTCAGCCTCCCGAGTAGCTGGGACTAGAGGTGGGCGCCACCATGCCTGGCTACTTTTTGTGTTTTTTTTTGAAGAGACAGGGTTTCATCATGTTGCCCAGGCTGGTCTTGAACTCCTGGGCTCAAGGGATCCACCTGCCTTGGTCTCCCAAAATGCTAGGATTACAGACATGAGCTGCCACACCTGGCAATTGGCATTTTTATTTCTATTGAGGATGGATTATGTTTTAATACATATTTATTGGCCAGTTGAATTTTTTAATCACATATTTATGTTCTCTATTTTGTAATTGGGTTTTTAGTGTTTTCCTGATCAATCTGAATGAACTACATATATATTAAGGATATTAACTCTGACATATTTCCTGCAAGTACATCCCATTTTTTTGCCTTTTGTTTATGATACACATAAATGCATATGTTCTAAAATTTTATTTTGAGTAGTCTCTACCTTTTTTCCTTTGTGACTTTTGCTCAATTTTTTTAACAGGTGTTTGAGATTTTGAAAACGAAGCCTGGTTAAAGTCCAAGGTTTGATCGTGCTAAGAGTGCTAAAGGTAAGATAAAAAAATTGATACATATTTTTAAAAGTTTTGGCAGTCAAGGAACTATGTGTTGAATGGTTACCCATCATGGAAACTCTCATTCTTACATCTGTTTGCCTCCTTGAGCTGAGGGGTTCACAGGAAGGCTGCAGAGCATGAGCTGACATCTCTGGGGAAGGTCAGAGAGTGATGTGAGTGGTGATAGCCAATGGCATTAAGAACAGAGAAAGAATGCTTTTAAAAAAAATTTTTTTTTAATTAATTAATTTTTTTTAGAGGAAGTATTTAAGCAAAGATCTTAGGGAAATAGTGTGGAAGTGGCAGCAGAAGCAGTGCATGATGACCACTTCTCTTTCATACAGGGACATAGGACTCTGAACTGGACAGTTGCACTGGAGAGGGTTAGAGAGTAGTGGCTTCCAAGGGAGAAAGGTCTTAGTGAGGATGAAGAGGCAGATGTGAGGCTTGTGGAAAAGTCAGTGGCTACGGAGAGTTTACACCTAATTAGCCTTGCTGAATAAAATACAGGATACCCCATTACATTTGAATTTCAGGTAAACAACAAATGAATTTTTGTACTATGATCCAAATATTGCATATAAATTCCAAATTGAACGGGGAATCCTATATTTGGTAAATCTGGCAGCCCTTTTCCTACAAGAATAAAGATTTAATGTGACCCAGAGGAAGGGTTTTGCATGAGTGCAGTCATATGCTTAACAGGGATGACAAATGGAAGAGTTTAGAAGATTGACCTGAGATACATTTCTTTAATGGAGTGAATGTTGAATGACTTTGGAGCTTTCTCACTGGAAGGTACTAGAGAACTACACAATTATTGAGAATTCAAGTGAAATCTGGTGTGATGATATGGCTTTTTCAAATTTGCCATCTTAGGTATGGGGTCTGACACAATGGCCAATTTTAATTTTCCCGTGTGAGTATGTATATTCTGGAGATAGAAAGGGTCTCAGGTTGCCAGGTCTCCACAAATATCTCCTGAATCAGTATCTTCTGTTAATTAATTAATTTTTTCATATGGGAGAAATTTGACCGGGTGGCTAGGATTTGTTGGTTTTATTATGGCTCAATTCCAGCACATCTTGAAATGGTTATTTTTCAAATGTTTTTAGTTAGAAGTACCATATTAAATCCATCATCAATAAAGAATTGAGGGTTATTTATTGGAGCATATTCTTAGTAACATTATTTATACTTTGTAATAATTTAGAGAAGCCAGAAATGAGAGATAACCCAATAATTATCTATATCTGTTATTTTGCTAATGAATCTCTATTTTTGACATCTTTAATTAAGCTAATTTTCCTTTCTCTCATGATCCTAATAAGTTTCAATGACCACTGCTCCATCTTAATACCTAAACAAAGTCATCTAATCTTTTGCAAGAAGTAGCTCTGCTTTAAAACAGGACTTCATCATTATAATCTTGGCCAGCTAATATATGTGTAGGCATCATTTCCATATCTGAACTCGACGTTAAGTCATTTGTATACTTTCTTGAAGGCTATGCATACTCTTCCCTAGTGGAGGGGATAAAAAGCAGTCATTTAAAAAGTCCATTTATATAGCTTGCAGTTATTCTCGCTCTAGAATTACCCTCCTTTCCTTCAGTTAAAAAAGATAAAGGATATTGCTGATGGTGATAGGGAAAATAGGGTTGAAGCAGCCTTTTCTCAAACCAGGGGCAAAGCAAATTTGTTGATGTTAATTATTTCCCTTTTTCCTGCTTCATGAAACAAAGTGATCTCTTCAAATATAGCTTTCCAATGACATACTTGATGTTTTTTACCATCAACACTTCAGTGTTATGTTGAATGGCTTCTGGGTCTAAACTGTATATTCTATAATGCCAAATAAGTATTTTTAAAACTGGCACGACACATCCCTTGTTGCCTGGGAGCTGAATGCTCCTACTGCATTTGTCATAATTGTTTTTGGTTAATCCTCTCAACGGCAGGGACTCCAGGTATTTATGGTTGCCCTTGCTCTGGGTCTTCAATTATTTGACCTGACGTGAGAATGAATCCATCAGTAACAGTAGGCTGTCCTTTGCCCATTTCTCCATTTTATTATTGCATTTATCCCTAACAAACTTCATTTGCATGTCATTAGTAAAGTTCTCCGTATTTTTCAACAGCTTGAGAAGCTGCATTTTGGAAATGACATAAAGGTTCAGATCATGTACGTGGTGCTTATCCTCATGTTTCTCTCAAAGCTATGGCCTGCATTCTTTAGTTTCCGTCTTAATCATTTCAGTTACAAGCAAAATGAAACCTAAATAAATTTTCTTGAAATAGTCAATGATTTACACATAAAACACTTCAGAGAGAGTACACTTTTCTTCCCTTTAAAATATTTTTGATTCATTGTGCAAATAATACACAGGTATTACGATTACTACTAATGTTAACTGTCTACATGAGAGACAATATTGCTTTTACTCTCTTCCGGTAAGTGTTTTATGTGATTTTTTGGGGTGTTAAAATGATGCATGCTAAAATCACAAGTCTATATTCTTTAAATTATGAACATCTAATATAATTGACCAACGAGCCCATATCTAAAGCAGAAAGTAAAATACGTAAACCCAACCTAGAAAGGTCCTTATTCTGAAAGCTATGTCTTGCCCTTCAAGGTTTTTTGTTGTTGTTGATGCCAACAACCAATATCTGCGATCCTTTCTCTAACAGAACGCCTCTCCCTGACCAGGTAAAATAGCAGTGTGTATGTAAGTAATTTAGGGGAAGACAGAGGTGGTCTTAAAGGTGAAAGAAGGGAAAAAAAGAAATTATCTTTCTACCAAAAGAATTCACTTACTTTAAAAAAGAGTATTCTCTCCTGTATGATTTGAAGTCTCCCATTTTAGGAGATGCACGTAAGTTCAAAAATATAAAAATAACAATAGAAATTCTTACTATTTTGACAATTATTTTCCACTTTACTTTTGGCTTGTTGGGGAAGAAAGAAGACATTTAGATACATGCAGCACATGTAATCTCAGGATTTTCCATATTTATATATTTTTTTCCCTACATTGTATTTTCTCTACCCAAGAGCCCAGGCTGTTATTTTTTTTTTCCCGAAGTCTGAAGATCACCCCATGGATTAACAAATGATTGAGGATTCTCTCTTAAAAGACTCTTTAAAAAACTGTCAGAATCAGCCTGAGACAAAGATTTATTATGAACTATTTAAAGGGCTTAATATATGTGTCCCCAATGAGCCCTTGGAGCAAACTAAAAAGGAAGAGTAGAATTCTCAAAGAATAGGAAAAATTCTCCAATGCCCCACTTTCTTCACACCATGATTACTGTTTACTCAAAGGATGAAATGCCTAACCTGTCACACAAAGTCTTCAGAAGCCACAGTCCTGCTGATGTACAGTCAAAACAATACAATGAAGACCGGCAGTAATGTGCTTGAGAAAGGCAGCTGTAATTTACTTTCTAACCTGTTCACTAACACACTAATGTGGCTACATCTTGTAGCAGGAGCTGATCCCTGACCCACGTAGCAATCAAACAACTACCCGAGTGTTGGCTGTCACAGAAGCTGGGACCGTCACCTTAATTATACGTTCCTGGATAACAAACCTTCCCTTAATGAGCAACTTTTCTCTTATGTGTGTTCCAACTCACCCCTTCTGTCCTTGAAAAGGCCCATTGCCAATCACTGCAGTTGGAATCTGTGAAGCATATTCATAAGTATTCTTCCTAACAGGTAATAAATACTACCTGAGCAGGCTGTTTGCTTTATGAGAATGCCAAGATATAATTAAAATTATAGCCTTGTACTCCTGGGAGGCTCTAGAGAAGAATCACTCAGCACAAAAGGGAAAGTTTTCAACGTACTTACAACTAAGCTTTTTTTCTCTTTTATTGGTAATAATAATATTATTGTAATGGCTATCTTCTTTGGAACTTATATTTGGCCATGAGATTTATTCCTCTCAATGTAATTTCTACACTAGCTTTTCTTTTTTTTAGACATGAAATCGTTTTATTTTCTTATTATAAAACTCCCAAATTCTGTTGTTATCTGCCAATGATACCCCAACAATGAACACAGGCAACCAGGAGGGTCTTACAAGGAGGTTTTGCAAATACCTTGAGGAGAAAGAGTGCCTTTCTATGGAAAGAAGACCTTTAGCATTGAGGACAAAGAGCAAGACAATCTTTACCATGTGACGGTTCACTTCCCGAATGTCACTAGCTCAGTATGAGTTTGAGACGAGTCCATCAGAAAGGCAAATGGTACAGACTGGTGATTCGTTGAAGAGAAGGAAAGGACTTGGAACCAGGTTTGTTGGTTCAACTTCCATTTTATTTTAATCTCCTTAAGACTCTGCTTCTTTTCTCTTTAAATATGTGGCTATATTTTCTCTGTTAGACAGTTTGGCACTGTTTGGTAAGGTATATATAGCATATGTATTTAGAAAATATATGAATTTAGAAAGCTCTAATGTATTTGCTTTGAGTAACCATTTACAGTGGAATATATGAACTAATCCATGTAAATCACTTAGCTTGGCACATGATAAACACCCAGTAAATGTAAGCTTTCATGGTTGTGGTTGGTATTGCTAATATCTCCACAGCTATTTCTGACATCTGTTTTTAGGCGTACTGGGTGGATCAAGGAACAGGAAAGGATAGTAACGCTCAATAGTCTGCTGAGTCTCAGAGCAGCAAATCCCATCCTGGAATAACAACAGGGGTACCACTGGGCAGGATGATGACCACAGATATGGAGAGCAGCAGTGTGCACGGGAGTTGGACATTTGCCACGGAATTGGGAAGTTTGGGCTGTAGGTCAGGCTTAGCAACTGGGGACAGCTCTACAGTCTCGCTCTGTCCCCAAGGTTGTAGTGTAGTCGTGTAAACACGGCTCACTGCAGCCTTAATCTCCTGGGATCAAACAATCCTCCAACCTCAGCCTCCCAAGTAGCTTTGACTACAGATGCACACCAGCACACCTGGCTAATTTTTTGTATTTTTCGTAGAGATGGGGGTCTTGCTATGTTACCCAGGCTAGTCTTGAACTCCTGGGCTCAACTGATCCTCCCACCTTGGCCTCCCAAACTGCTGTCATTACAGGCATGAGCCACCGCACCTGGCAGCAGCTTTACACCCTTACGTCAGTTATGCGTCTCTTCACCAACCATTCCCTTTTCCCTAAGAAGGACATAATATTATGTGACTTGCCTAACTTTCAGAGGCTGTACAATCAAATAAATCCAGGTGAAGGTAAAGTTTGATAAACGTAAGTTAAATTTGACCAGCAAACCTTTGTTGAGCGCTTCTTAGGTACCTGGCACTGTAATACCATATCACATGTGAATCTGATTAATACTGGAAAAACAATCCATGTATATACGTTACTACTTTGTTCTCAAAATTCAGGTGTGCGCTAATACTTCAGTTTATGCTATCATCAACATGACTTTGGGTAACAGATTTCTAGGCTGATAAATTTCAGAAATGGATAGGTATCGTGAACCTGACTATAAGATGGTAAGAAAATTTTATAGTCACAGGTTTTACTAGAAAATGGTGCAGAATAAATGTGAACATGAGAAAATGTAAATGCAAAAAAAAAAAAAAAAAGAATTACGCAAGAAATAAAAATGATGAAGAAAGATGTAGGGTAGTAAGAAAGAAACTAGAGAAGGCTGACAAGATAAAGACAAAGGACTAAGAGGGATGAGAAAAATACATAAAAATTACACAGACAAAGTGACAACAAAATATACAAAACAGGAACCCAGGCACATTAAGGAAATAAGGGGAAAAAGGAGAATGAAAAGAACAGGAAAGCTATTCTTATAACCACATCATAGCTTGAGTCTGCAAGTCAGCAGCTGCTGGTTCTGGGTTGCATGTGCCAAAGACCTGTGCTTTTCCCAGGCCTAGAAAACTGGAAAAGCATGAATCAACATGTATTTGGGTACTCACTTAAAAAAAAAAACAAAAAACAAAACCAGGTATTCCAAAATTTGCAACCATTATAACTTTAAACCTCAAAGCTGGGTGACTGACTAGACTTTCTCAATAGCCATGTTATTTTCTGTATACCAGCTTTGAGGTAGAGGGGATTAGGATTAATGCCAGGTGATTTACATACACATTTAATTTAGTTGTCACAGCACTCTTTGAGATAAGCACCTTTATTTTCCCTATTTTAAAGAGGATCTGTTGTCTATGACCATGTACTTTAAAACACCCACTGTTGCTTATATAGCATGGCCTAAACGGAATCTAGATTTATTCACTGTAATTCACTTATAAATGTTTAGCTTTTTGTCATCTCTCCTGCAACATATTTCACAGTCCTTCTTTGCGCATAGAAAGAAATATATGAGAATGCAGGCAAAAAGATGGTAGGAATTTGGGGTGATTGTAATTTTTACTTTATTTTCCAGATTTTATGAAATGAGTATTTATTATTCTATAATAAAATCTATCTCTATGTTCTTAGGTTTGTGTGTTTAAGGGGTTGGTACTTGCATTATCCAAAACTTCCCTGAAATACTCACTTTCACCCTGCTCTGAACAGTTCAGATTTCAGGGAGAAGTTGCTATTGAACATCAATTAAGAGTGCTTAACTTATTCCTTCTCAGAAAAAAAGGAATCATTGTGCCTATGTCACTGAACTCTAGGACTCCTTCCTACCTTTTGTCATTGAGGAAACTGGTTTTCCTCTCCTTGAGATTTTGTTTGTTTTTGGCCATGATCAGATGGAAAAAGTCCAAGAATGCTTAGGTTATTCACAAACTTACATAATTAATAAGTTTATGTAAATCATACAGTGGTTTTCAAGCAGGAAAACGTTTCTCTGGCAAAACCCCTTCTAACAACATGAACTCCCATTCCCTCTCTACTCAGGGCCTTCTTTGAGTGTTGTCATTTTAGGAGCTAGCCCTTTACAGAAACCTACTTTCAAAACATTTTAAAGTCATATTTTTTCCATTAAACCTTTTATAACATTTGAATGCAACACAACACTTTTTAAAAGAATGAATTAAAAATCTAAAGATTGCTGGGCGCGGTGGCTCACGCCTGTAATCCCAGCACTTTGGGAGGCCGAGGCGGGTGGATCATGAGATCGGGAGATTGAGACCATCCTGGTGAACACGGTGAAACCCCGTCTCTACTAAAAATACAAAAAATTAGCTGGGCACGGTGGCGGGCACCTGTAGTCCCAGCTACTCGGGAGGCTGAGGCAGGAGAATGGTGTGAACCTGGGAGGCGGAGCTTGCAGTGAGCCAAGATTGTGCCACTGCACTCCAGCCTGTACAACAGAGCGAGACTCTGTCTCAAAAAAAAAAAAAAAAAAAAAAAAAAAAAAAATCTGAAGATCATATATGGACATAAGAAATGAGAAAATGTAAAGGAAATGCTACACAGTTGATGGCAGCTGAGGGTGCATAGAAGGATAGATAAAATGAGCCATCACTGGGTGGGGGCAGTGCTCAGAAACAACAGCAACAAAAAGGAAATGCAGACTAAAAGAAGGGGCAGAATGACCAGGAAAATACCCCAAAACACAAAAAAGGATGAGAATTCACTTCTATGATATATCTAGAATAGGCAAACTCATAGGGGCAGAAAGTAGAATAAAGATTACCAGGGATTTCCAGCGGGAACAATGGGAAGTTACTGTTTAATGGGTACAGAGTTTCAGTTTAGGATGATGATGAAGTTCTAGAGATAGCGGTGGTGGTTGCACAACAATATGAATGTACTTAATGCCACCGAAATGTACACTTAAAAATGGCAAAATGACAACTTTTATGTCATGTATATTTTACCACAAAAAGGGACTAGAACATATGCTAATGAAACATGACAGACTAATGAGACAAAAAACAGAAAAAAAGAAAATAAATGCAGAAGTAGACACAGAGAAGGAAAAACAAGATAGGGAAGAATCATGATACAAAGGATGGAAAGAATGAAAAGCTGTGGTTTCCATCACGGCTAAGAGGAAACAGTTGCTGGAGTACCACATTCCCATTATTGATCATTCACCAGATATGCATGAAGCACTGACACTCTGCTGGGCAGTTGGGATACAGAAGTGAATTGTATGGATACTGTCTCTCATCTCAAGTAATATCTATGTGGCGACAGGTTACAAAGACCAATAAGATAGTGTCTTCCCCCAAGGAGTTCATGGGTAATTTATAAAGAAATAGAGGTGTAATGGACTCACAGTTCCACATGGCTGAGGAGGCCTCACAATCATGGTGGAAAGCGAAGGACAAGCAAAGGCATGACTTACATGGCAGAAAGCAAAAGAACATGCGTAGTGGAACCACTCTTTATAAAACCATCAAATCATGTGAGACTTATTCAACTACCATGAGAAACAGCACACGAAAAACCCACCCCCATGATTCAGTTACCTCCCACTGGGTCCCTCGCATGACATGTGGGGATTATGGGAGCTACAATTAAGATGAGATTTGAGTGTGGACACAGCCCAACCATATCACACGTGTTTATTAAACTTTATTTTGTAGATAAATTAGTACATTTAATGAGGCCCAGACTTGCGACGGGGGCTGGAATCGTAGCCCAAATTAAGCATACACTGGGACTGGCACCATAAGCCCATTCAGCACAGGTGTATAGAGCTAGCTGATCTAGAACAATCTCCCTATGTACAGGCAAGAGCAGGGGAGAGTAAGTGGCATCCCCAGGTTTATCCTGTTCCCCAGGAACAGAGTTGGGAGTACAACTCGGAGGAGTCTCGTCACTCCCAGCCCAATGCTCATTTAATTAATATAGATTTAAAATACTGAAGAACAACCCACTTCAATTAGTAATCAGGACAGTAAATGTGATTCACACTATGCCATCAAGTGCCAAGGACTTATTGAAATAAAGAGAATCAGAGAGGGTTTACTTTCAAGGACTCAAAGGTCATTATTTTATAGGACAGCAACAAATCATATAAATATCAGAATGAGAAAGGCACAATCAGAGCCAGATTACAAACACAAGCCAGAAACTGTTCCAGGGTGACTAATGCAATAATACTGAGGAAAGTCACAGGTCCCTATTATAGTCAAAGTCACTTTAACTAATTGGCTCAAGCTATAAAAACATACAATCTGGGTCAAATGACACTGCTGAACAAAGCTTCTCTGCTCAGACATTATCTTAAATCAAAGCTTCTCAATATGAAGGCAAGAGAAAAAGAGAATGTCTAGTTTTCCTGGGAATCATGAGAGATGTCAAGACTGGCCTATTTCATAACTGCCAGCTTTACATGTCTATGGACAATGATGGTGATTTTCTTTTTTCTGTAGCATCACTTTGTACATCAGAAGTGAGATTTCTAAGACCCCATCCATTTTAAGATGTCCCATCCTTTTGTGAAGCACCAAGAAAGAAAACATCACTGCCAGTTATGGGATCATTGGATGGCAGTGATTGTAAGATGCACTCCAAAGTCAGAGATGTTAAAATGTGAAGAAAAAAAAAAAAAAAGAAAAGAAATAGAATCAGTGACCTAAGGTATTTTTCATGACTCCAGGATAAATTTGATAATCATCTGTCTTGCTTTTGAAAGGGGAAATAAAGAAAATACAGTTAGTACTGTTGACTTCTTACCCAAAGTCTTCCTTTCTTCTTTATTTTCCTATGAAAGACTCAATTTTCCCCCAGGCACTTATCGCCCCCCACATATCCATCTTCCTATGCCCAGCTGCATTCTTCAGGGAAAGCAAGCTCAGTTCCAAGTATGGATCGTGATTGGTGTAAGCCATCATGGGGTCCAGTTGCCCACAACTGGTGTCAGAATTTATTCAGTTAACAAGTATTTAATGAAATTCTACTGGTTCCAGTCACTGTTCTAGGTTTTGAAGTTAGGAGAGTGAGGAGTGGGGGGAGAAAGAAAAAAATGTCTCCCTAGTAGAGCTTACATTCCATTAGAAGATTTAGAAAAAAGACATCTAGTGTGCTAGATGGTATGAAATGCTGTGGGGATAAAGAAGACAGAGGATTAACATAGGAAATGCTGAGGGAGTGAGTCGTAATTTTAAATAACGTGGCCAGAAAAGACCTCTCTGAGAAGGCAGCATCTGATTACAGACTTGAAGGAAGTAATGTCGTGACCCTTTTGGATAACCGGTGGGATAGTGTTCCAGGAAGAAGAAACAGCCTGTCCAACAGTCCAGAGGTAGGAATACCATGTGTTTGAGAAATAGCAAGGAGGCCAGTGTGGACACAGTTTGGGAGGAAAAGTGATAGGGATAAAGGCAGAGAGATGCTGAGATGTGTTCTATGGACGTATCACAGGTATGGCCCTGAAGAACGTTGGATTTTACTCTAAATATGATGACAAAAACCTCATAGGAGTTTTCAGGAGAGCTGAGGCATGATCTGGCTCTTGTGTGAGACTAAAGGACAGAGTGTGGGAGCACAATCAAGGAGGCTGCTGCCACAGTGCAGCGTGAGATGGTGGTGGTGACAGTAGTGAGATGAGATCAGATTCAAGATGTATCTCGAAGCAACAGCTGACAGCACATGCTAGTGGACTGAATGTGGATGTCAGAGGAAGATAGATGTCAAGCTCCAAAGGTGACTGCATAGGCACTGATGCAATTCTACCATGAGAAGTTAGGGAAGTCTGCCAGATGGGGCTTTTGGGAGAAGTTTTGCTTAAACTTAAAAAAAGACCCCTCCTCCCTGCAAAAAGCAAAGATGCCTTGTCTTCATCTGGTCATGGCTGTGAGGCTATGGTTATTGCTGCCAACTTAACTAAGGGATAAGGCTGAGGATGAGACTCATATGCTGAGGGGGCAAGAGTAGCACGATGGAAGGAACCTGTTTTTTTGTTGGGCCATTGAATTAACAAGCCTTGGGGTTGTACTAACTCTGGACTTACCATATGAGACCTTGTACATCAATTGAGTTGATTACAGAATTGAACTAATCTCTGTTGGCAGATAGATGATAAAATTGAACAAAACTCAGGACTTTGAGTATGTGGCTTGGCTTTCCTGACAAAGAAACCTCCAGTAAGGGAGAAGGAGGGATGATCATTTTCAGAAAGGTTGGCTTTGGGATGACTGGGAGGAGTAAGAGATGAACAAGGCAAAATGACCCCACACAGCATAGAGAAAGTGCCTCCTGTTGATGAGCAGGACACATTATAAATGATAGGTTTGCCAGGCGCGGTGGCTCACGCCTGCAATCCCAGCACTTTGGGAGGCCAAGGTGGGCGGATCACGAGGTCAGGAGATCGAGACCACCCTGGCTAACATGGTGAAACCCTGTCTCTACTAAAAAATACAAAAAACTAGCCGGGCGAGGTGGCGGGCACCTGTAGTCCCAGCTACTCGGGAGGCTGAGGCAGGAGAATGGCGTCAACCCGGGAGGTGGAGCTTGCAGTGAGCCGAGATCGCGCCACTGCACTCCAGCCTGGGAGAGAGCGAGACTCCGACTAAAAAAAAAAAAAAGAGGCAGGTTTGTAATTAGAATTAATCCTCTAATTTCCCAGTAAAGAGCCTAGCTTTCGGAGCATTTCCTTTAACACCTCTCCTTCCCCTCCCATGTGCTACACCTTGTTTAGGCATGACCTGCACTGCCCACTGTAAGAACGAACTGGCTTTCTCAGGTTCTAGTGTATATCATGAATTAGGCCATAAAGACATTCTGCAGCCTGGTGTAGCCCATTAACAAGTCAGAGACTTCACCTTCCTGGTGATATTTGACTTCATTTAGCATTGCACATAGTGTGCCATAGGAACTGCTGGTGGGGTTTTGACATCTAGGTTATTGGAGGCAGTGGTGATTTAAAAAACAGTGATTACGTGATAAAGGCAGGGATTTTGTCCTGAGATCTTTGTCTCAAACTGAATGTCCTTACACTAAAAAGTTGTGCCTTTGCTCAAAGTGCAGGAACTGGCTTTGTGGAGACAGTTGCCTTTGTTTCATTTGATATAGTTGGCTTCTCTTCATGAACCTCGGGTATGAAGCATGTTTGCATCTTATTTGCTTGTGTGGACAGCTAATATCATTCATAGCAGATGCCACTTGAATGCATGTGTGTTATTATAGAATACAGATCAGTTACATCTAAATCTGGTGGCTTCTTGGTCCTTTGGTGTTTAGCTTCACCTGTGCCAGCTCAGGCTAGAACATGGTACAGAAGCAATCCCTCCAAGGGGGAGACTCCGGTTGCAAAACCACCAGGTCCTTCCCATCACTGCCCCTCTTCTGATTGGTGTTTTTTACAGCTCCCAGTGATGGGAATTTTTAGAACAATGTGGAGTACTTGGAGTGCTTATTTGCATGTCAATTTGTAGAATGCTTCTCCAACTTTTCACCATGCCATAGTGATGCTTTTGTATCTCTTCTGCCCGAGAACAAACGGAGAGGAAGGGCTCGAAGTGGGTCAGCACAGTGTCCTGGCACTTCCTTTGGCTGAGTCTCTGCCCAACGGGGTAGAAGCCAGACTGTTACTTCTCCCTGGCCCCTCAAATCCCCTAAGCAGCCGTGCAGAACTGGGAGGTCTGCTCTCTTTATTGGGAGTTTGGAGTGAGCAGGCACCTGACCATGGGAACGTTACTGCCCTGAGTCACAGGCCTTGTGCGAATGACCCTGGTAGGAATCTAATGATCGCTGCTCACCATGTTCTGACCATCTTTCCCTTTAACCTGACACTTGCCTGTCCACACCCCCAGCTGGGAATAATAAATGTGATGTGTAGGTGGCAGAAGAAAAGTGGGATTTCTTTTCCTTTGGGACCGTATCTAGGTCCTGTCATTATAGTAAATCAACTGTAAGTATCCTGCAGCACTATCATAAAACGGGCGAATGAAAACATTTTTTCTCCATCAAAAGATTCTTTGAAGTTATGTTCTCTGGCTGAATCTTACAGAAAAGTGTACAGGAAACAACATTCTATCTACATTTATTTGGCCCGGTCTCTCTGTCACGCAGGGAAGTTTTCTATGTTATAGTCTCAAAAGCATTGTCCGGTTGCATTTTAAAAGGCCCCAACTTCAGCCATCTCCCCTGGGACGTGCGTATCAGAAATCTTAACAGACAACACTTGTCTGCCAGTTCAGCTATTGTTATGAAGGTGCTGCAAAAGAGGCATACTGCATGCTGAATTCAAAATAGATTTTTTCCCCTGTCACCTGACATTCTGTATATTAAAACAATATTATTAAAATCACATTAATTTTATCTTAGTAAATTTTTAATGTGCAGTTATAAGATAATCAGGATAGTTTTATTATACAGTGCATGCACGTATGTACTACAGCAATAAATCCTCGTCTGGTAAAAAGAAAAATAATAATAGTAGAAGGGCTTCAGTCACGAAGGTGAGAGAGTTGGAATTCTGTGCTTGCTCCCAGCAGAACTTTTAAAGCAAATATTCGAGAAGTTCTGTGTTTGGCATAAGATTGGGTTATGACCTGAGAACCTTGGCACTTTGTATGAATTTCTGGATCTCAGTATATCTGGCTACCTGGTAATATAAATTACATACTTCTCATGTACATAACAGAAATAAAGTTTTGTTTGTAAGATATGTTCAAATTTCTCTGGCTTATTACCATGATTCTAAAGCAGTTTCAATTTCTGTGGCTGCGTTATGGAAGCCTAGAATAAATAAAAGTTAGTACTAGAGTTAGTTCTCGGAATGTCCTAGGGACACTCAGCCTATAGCACAATGTCCTGAGGCCAGTCCCTCACTTGGGGCACTCCTTTTTCCTTTCTTCAGGGGCCCACTGTCTGGATGTGTCTCCCCTTGTCGGCACTGACAGTAGAGAGTGGTCAGGAGCAGGGCACGCCTGATGAGACTAAACCATTCGTTTTCCAGCCACAAGGGTAAGGGCTTGTGGGAGAAGAATGCAGCCTCAGCTTAATAGAGTGAAATTTGATCATTATTTTGGTGATTTCAGCACCCACACTTTGCTGAGGTTCTAGTGAGTCTGGTGGATAAGAAGCTACGTGGTTCACAAATTACCTTCTATTAACTCAGGACGACAAAGACAGGATCTCAAGCCTAGCAGTGATTCCTCAAGCTATTTGTCCCCATTCACAAGTTTCTCAGATCCAAACTCTTTACCCTCAACTTTGGCTCTATTATAGATCTCAAATATGGGAACTGCGGATGTCTCTGTGTTCTGATTTATTTTTTAATTAGAGATTGGAATTCGCGTTCTGCTCACAAGTTTTGCCTTTGCCACCAAAGTCTGAAAGTTGTTAAATCAAGTCGTATTGTGTTAGTAACTTCCTATCACATTAGCAGAAATTAAATTTGCTAATATGAAAATCACTAACATAAGATGAGTGCAAATAGAAATCACAATCTCCACAGACTCCCTAGGGGTAATGTTGAATGTGTAAACACATCTCTCTAGTGGTTTGCTCTTGCAAACACAAGTGTGAGTGTTGAAGTCGCCACTTCCATTTACCTTCACTGCTCTCCAGGCTGGGCATGGGGCTGTGTGCAGAGTGGGTGGGAGGGTAAGGGAGGGGTCTGTAAAAATCCCAGGCAAGATACATATCAACCATCCCACAAGCATGGGGGATATTTAAGTCCTGAGGAAGGGTAGGCTTATTTTCTTCCTCCTCTTATTTAGTGAAGCAGAAAGAATTGGGTTTGTAGTTAGAACAGCCACGGTGAAGTTGGGCTTGGCTGTTCATTAGCAGGCAGTAAACCTTCGCAGGGTTCAGTGTTCTCATCTATAAAATGGTGATATGTGGACTCCCACACAGGGCTGGTCCTTGTGAGAATCAAACACAACAATGGATGGGAAAGCACTTCTCACACTGTGAGGAACTTAGCAAATGTTACTCATCATATCAACTCCCCAAACTTTCCTTACGCTATTACTCTCTGACATCATCCAATTCAGCCACAAAGTCAACCTAAACTCTTGCCCTCCCGAGTTATTTATTCAGAGGGTAGGCTCTGTTCTCCAGATGGCCAGGGATGGGAGAATGGGGGCGGGAAGTAGCAGAGAGGATGAATTCACTTCTGTCTCTCCTGGCATCCTGTGATATTATTCATCAGCCTTCGGGGTGGGACGGTTTTTCCTTTAAATTTGAAATAGCTAGAATTTATCTTATAAGAAGCTGATTAACTTCCTATTCATGAACAACCACCTTTCTCCAGGGGACAATGACTGACTTACGCGCGCAGGGTATGCTTTGGTGCCATCTGTAGAAATAAAGCAGCTATTTTTGTGAATAGAAAAGAGCTTCAGTTATGTGCCACAGGCAGGCAGAAGAGTGGAATACAAAAGCCACTTGGGTGTTTGGAGAACGGTCCACTCACTCAATCAATAAATATATGGGGGTAACACCATCTCACTTGGGCTTTCCAGTCCATTTTCAATCAGGAATAGATCCAATCTTTCAGTGTACCTACAAATGAAGCCAATTTTCTTGTCCTTACTTTGCAAGTGGAGAAAATGAAATACTGAGGTGCTCAGGTCTAGTAGAGGCAGATAAGCATGACCAACCCCTAGTCTCAGTCAATCCTACCAAAGGCCCACAGACACTCAGGACAACAGTGCCCCGTACACTGAGCCCTGGAAGGACCTGGGCTCCTCCTCCTTTTAGAGATGCATTGCCCTTGGCCTCCTTCGACTGAATTTTTACTTGCTAGGTTATTTTTAATTTTCCCGTCCCGCTCCCCCCACCTCCATGTGTCTGTGTTTTCTGGACTCTCTGACTCTTCCATAACTCAAATACTTTTAAATAATTCTTTTTCATCAACAAGTTTTGCCATCTTGCTTTTCATCTTCCTCTTCCATGTCGTTATTAAGACTCTGAATAAAGCCTGTATTGGTTTTCTCCCCTGGGCTCCCCACAATTAACCTCTTTCTACAGAAAGAAATGGCCTTTTATTCCTACTCATTGCCTTCCATCTCTTAACTAGTTTTTAAGATGTAACAGAATTTTAACACCTGCCCCATGGTTACCACATTGGCTTAATAGCCTCTTGCAAGGATTATTATTATTATTTTTTCTTTCTTTCCTACCTAAAGTCCTTTGAAAGTCAAAAGGTATCACACCCACCAGTACTCTCTTTTATCCATGGTTTTGGGGACTTCTTCAAAGGATTCTAAAACACCTAAGTCTTCTCCAATTTGCTATTATTCTATCACTGTGCGGTTTCTTCCCAGGACACCAGCTCGCTCATTGAGAGGTCTGTTCTGGGCTCACTGTCCCAGGGCTGGGTGGCTGCTGCGAAGCCTGCCTAGGCTAGGGCAGCTGCTGCAGCCATGAACACGGTGAGGTGTTGATGGTGGCCAGCTGCTGCTGCTGTTTTGTTTTTTTGGCTGCTCTGTGACTTGCCAAGTAAGGACCACCAGCTCCTGGTGAGGTAATAAAATATAATTTCTACTGTGGCTTTCTTCAATGTCCCCACATCTAGGACACAACGTCACATTCACCACCAAAAGCGTACCTTCCCTCACCACCCCCGGTTCAGATATTGACTCACTGTGCTGTGTGCCACGCATGCAGGCAAAGTGATAATTTAGCTGTGCTCTGCAGATCCTCCAGCTTCTCCCGACACCCTGACCTATGGGGCTGCCTTTCCTCCAGGCCTCTTTCTCTGGAAGGACTAGAGGAAAGGCTGATAATTTGCCTTGATGTCTTTGTTCTTTGAATTTATTCTTCCTTCTCCTGCCCTCCATCTTGCCTGCTGAAGTTTATGTTCCTTTCTATTAGCTTCACTCAGGCAGGAATTCTCTCTTTTAAAGCATACTTTTCCACCCGACTGCATTCCTGCGATTTGAACCATACAGGTTTTTATTTCTCGCCTATCGCTTCCTTTTTTGTTGTTGTTGTTCTGGGACAGGCAAAGAGATTTTTCCTCTAATCAGGTATTCCTCAGCTGCCTTCATGCTGATTCTATGGATTTTAATTTGCTAAAGTTCCCTTCAGGCAGTTTCCAACATCCAGTTCCTGGGTCTTGCGCAGCGCTGAGTACACTGTTGGCACTCAACAAATATTAAATAATCATTATTCTCCTTTTGAAAAAAAAGAAGAAAAAGAAACCAGCCGCTCTTGAATTCTGCTTGTCAAAATAGAACTATTTGTGTTCAAGTCCTCACTCCACCAGTGTCCAACTTAATTATGCTGAGGTCAATTTTGTTTTGCAGCTCAACAGCACATACTGTCTAAATCAGAATCAACTCCTCTGCTCCTTAGAAATAAATATATTCTGCCTTATTAATCATCTTGGCTTAGGAGTAGGAGACTGATTGGAGTCCCCACAATCTGCTAGACTTTACCAAGTGTGTAAAATAAATGTTATCTCTCCCACAAGCTTACACTGTTTAGACAGGAAGATAGAGGACAAATAATATTTTATTTTAATGGGTGTATTATTTAAATGGAGCTATTTCATTGCTGTTCCTGAAGCGATTTTCTTAAAGATAGCCTTTTCTTAGGATGAACCAAGAGGCTGCCATTGGAGCGTTTTTGTCCCAGGCAAGTTCTTATTTCTTTCTTTGAGGTTAGGCTGAAAAGACAGTGAGACGGAGCCTTGTAGGGGGTGGGGGGGGGGGGGGGGTCTGAATCAGCCGCTCAGGGCTGCTTCCTGGCTGTGCCACTTGCTGGCTGTGGAACTTTGGGCCAACTTACTGACGTCTCTGAGCCCTCAAGTCCATCATCTGAAAATGGGATTAACAATAATATGCACTCCTAGGATTAATGAGAGGATTGAATAAGTTCATGCTTGGCACACATAGTTTCAAAGTAATATAATACTTTGAAAATGCTTGGCACATGTTAGCCATTATTGTTTAGATTTTATATTTAAGGCTACCCAATAAAAAGTTCCTTTTTATTCTTTTTACTCTTATCCAGGTGCCCCAGCGTCCACTTTCTCAGACCCTTTATCTTCTTGGATCATGAGAAACAGCCAGATCTATGGGGGAAGGCATGGGGTTTGGTGTCAACTAGGCCTTGGTCCAAACTGTGGCTGCACCATTTCTAGGGTTTGGACGAATGACTTTAATTGTTCTGATTTTCAGTTTCTGCTGCTGTGAAAATGGGATTCATAATCCCTTACATGGATATTCTAAAGACAAATCTTTGGTATGTAGTGAACACCCAGTGAATGGTAGCTCCATCCTCCCTCTCTACCACTTGATTTCTTTGCTGAGTATGGAATTTCTGGGCCTCTGCTTACATACAGAAACCCCCTACTAGCTCATATTTTGGTGTAAAGAAGGGATAAAGAAATGTAGGAGGCTGAGAGGAATACAAGGAAAGGGAAGCTTTTATGTACTGAGGGCTCTCCCAACCATGGTGCTAATGTCATCCCAGGATTTGTCATACTTGAATGAAATGGGTTGTGTGGCCACAGGGCCTCCCCTAGCAGTTATATGTGTACAGGGGTGGAAGATTTAGGCTAATAACACATCACTGTATCCTTAGAGAATGCATTTTTTGTTGGTCATTCACTTCATTTTTCATTTGCTATTTTTCATTATGGTATTAAACTGTGTGATAAATGAAAGGTAGAGGAACTTGACAGATGATTTGATTTCCACCCTTGTCAGATTATTTGGCTTAGTTTCCTTATGAAAATAGAAGACAAGCCCTGTAAAACTGTTCTTGTGGATTTGTTTTTCAGTATGTATTTCCCACCACTGCCATATCTAATCTATCTATTTACCTATGATTCAGTTACTGATCTGTATCCCACAGGAGCCTGGATACATAGTGACAAAGTTTCCTATTTGCCACAGTGGCTAGTATCTAAGGAACATAGCTTCTCCATGCCCTGTATTATTAGAGGTTTCAACTCTAGAATGTCCACAAAAGACGCAGGTTTTGCAACAAAAGACAGTCTTTTTCATTCTTCCGTTTAAATACAGTAGCTGATTTCACCTCTCTCTTGGTAGTGTGGAAAGGAAAAATTAAATATTGAACAAACGTTTGCCATTTATGGACTGCCAAAGCCAGGGTTAGCAACATGTCTTCATTTCAACACTCCCAAAACTTTATTGAAATGTATTATTGTGCATGCTTCTAGGGGAAAAGGGAGCCAATGAACTCTGTAGATGCTACTAACCTCACAGATAGTCACACTGCCCTAGGAAGACAAAGCTGGAAGGAAGGAAAGAGAGGATGTACAACCCCCTTTTCCCTCCTGGTAGGTGAAAAAAAGGTTCTAAAATAGATCATGTTTATCTGTATTGTTGCACCTTTCAGCAAAACTGATGTGATATGACAGAAACAGTCTCTAAGTAGCAGCTTCACTTAGACAACAAACAAATAAAAATGAGAACGCTATCCCTATTGGACAGCTTTAAAAAAGTGGAAGAGATGCAATAAATCCTTAAGCTTAATAATGGAGTTAATTGTGAGTTGCTAAGGCAGACAAGTGATGGAGAAATGGTTTATGAGCCACCTGCCTGAAACTGCACCCATATTTTCAAGTGTGGGTGCACAGTGATGCCACTCTATTTTTTCTCTTCTTTCCACCCAAAGCTTAGAAGTTATGTCAGGCTTTTCTAAAAGTCTTTTCTTCTAAGCTCTCCATTAACCAGCATTCAAAAATGCATGCTGAAAGTGTCAGTTATTAGCCTTGGTGCACGTCAAGCCGCTCTCTCCCTCCTGTTAATGTGAGCAGTTACTCTGCTCTTGACCTATTAAAACTTTGTTTGCTATTATACTTGCTGGCAAGCTAGTCATGTGGAAAGGTGTTGAGAAAATGAGCCAGTGTGTTCCCCAGGTGATATAAACACTTTATCAAGCTGATCCCTGCCATGTTATGTAAACTATACCAGGTAGCATTCATTTTAAACAAAGAGATAAACAGATCTAATATGCTTGAGGGCATCATGCTTTATGCATGAACTACTTTTTATTTTTATATTTGAGATTTTTTTACACAATCAATTGTAATGCAATGGAGAAGTAAAATAACGTCTTAACTACAACCATAGCCTTACCTCCAATTTCTAAATTCTGAGAGTGATCTAGTCAGTTAATCCCATGTTAAATTTTTAAATTCACACTTAACAATTTTTAGTTACAATTCTATTGCTATAAGAACTTAAAAAAGTTGAGTAATCTGCAGAGATAAAAATTATATGTACACACACATTACAATTTATATGTACACACACTTTCATAACTTTTATTAGCCATCTAGTTTGTCACTTCAATTTGTTATCACATGACTCCATTCTTTATTCCTAAAGATTCTCTAGATTTCACTGAATATTTGTATGCAAGGTAATGGGCCATAATACAGGGTTTTACTTTGTGCTTTTCTACGGGTTTTCTTTCATCCTCACATAGTCCTTTGAAGTGGGTCTTATTACTGTATATCCATTTTACAGATAAAGATATGGAGGCTTAGAAAGTAAAATAACTTGTCCAAGGTTTCCCAGCTCTGAGATGAGATTCAAAGTCAAGTGTGCCTGACTTTAGAGTCCCTGCTCTTGGTACAGAGTGGTGGAGGAGAACACGGGTTCTGGGGTCAGGCTACTGGGTTGAAATCCTGGCCCTCTTGCTTACTGGTGTGTGATCTTGAGATGAGTTATTTAGCCTTTTTGAGACTTTTTACTCACCTGTAAAATGGTGTTAATAATAGCTCCTACCTCAAAGGATTTGGTAAGAATTAAACCAGATAATACATGTACAGGGCCTGGCACAAACCAGATTATACATGTACAGGTCCTGGCACATAGGAAGGTCTCCCTGTGTGTTGCCATTATTGTTGTTGTTGTTAATTTTATCATCATGTATTATTGCGTCCCATTCATGATAGTTGTAGATTTTAACCATTATAAATGATAACATTATAATTTAAACCAGGATTTTCTTAACCTGGAAAGCAAGTCCCCTGATCCCGGAAAAATTAAGACTTATGAGAATAAATGAATGAATCAATGATTTATTTAAGAGATAGGGTCTTGCTGTGTTGCCCAAGCTGAAGTGCAGCAGTATGATCACGGCTCACTGTAGCCTCAACTTCCCAGGCTTAGGCAGTCCTCCTGCCTCAGCCTTTCAAGTAGCTGGGACTACAAGTACATGCCACCAAGCCTGAAAATTGTTTAAATTAAAAATTATTATTTTTTTTTGTAGACATGGGGTCTCACTATATTGCACAGGCTAGTCTTAAACTCCTGGTCTCTGGCAATCCCACCTCACCCTCCAAAAGTGCTGGGATCATGGGCATGAGTCACTGCGCCTAGCCAAGGGGAATTTAATGTCATAACACTATTCATTAGAACATGTATCTTTTTGGCCGGGCGCGGTGGCTCAAGCCTGTAATCCCAGCACTTTGGGAGGCCGAGACGGGCGGATTACAAGGTTAAGAGATCGACACCATCCTGGCTAACAGGGTGAAACCCCGTCTCTACTAAAAAATACAAAAAGCTAGCCGGGCGAGGTGGCGGGCGCCTGTAGTCTCAGCTACTCGGGAGGCTGAGGCAGGAGAATGGCGTGAACCCGGGAGGCGGAGCTTGCAGTGAGCTGAGATCCTGCCACTGCACTCCAGCCTGGGCGACAGAGCGAGACTCCGTCTCAAAAAAAAAAAAAAAAAAAGAACATGTATCTTTTGACTATAATTTTGCAAGCCGTACATTAAATAGTACAGGAATTCTTCTGCCCCAATCCTGTTCCCCCACTCCCTCCTCCATCTAATGCGATTTCCAAAGGAAATATATTGACTCAGGGTGGAGTTTGCATTTCATTATCTGCTGTATTAAACTAAAAGTCCTAATTCAATTGGAAAGTTTGAGAGATATAGATATATATATATAAAGCCATATAATGTGGCTTATATCTTCTAGTTTAAGTGGAAATTGTCAGGTGGATATTTTACACCCAGAATTATCAACGTAGGGCTTATTTTCAAAGAAGAAAATGTACATCAACTCGCACCCCCAGCTCCTTCAATCCTTATTGACAAGAGTGGTTGTAACACAAGTCTGCCATTTAGGCAGTTGATTCTATTCTCACTCCTTGTCTAATGTGGGTTAGATGAGGTCTCTATCTCCTTGCCCTCCCACCCTCTCCCCTTCAGGTTCCACATACATATCTAGAACAGGAGCAAGCAAATGACAAGTTACTCTTAAAAAGATAAGAACCCCTGTGAATTATGAGTCAATCCATTGAATGTTAGTGTTCTTCTAGGTTATACATAGAAAAGTCATGTCGACCAGAAGAACCAAACAGGTCTCTGGATTCAGAGTCAATCCACTTTCCTCACATGGACCCAACTTCTGTTTTTCAGTTCCCTTATTTGATAAGTAAGAGCTATTAACCTCACAAAGTATTGCTATTTGTGGTGTATTTATAGAATAATTTGTTAGGATTATTTGCATCTGCACTGAAATTGGTTTTGAGTTATTTCCAACTGGAGAGATCCATCAAAAGCACTGAAAATGAGTGAAAATGATAGGAGTATGTTCCAAATGCAATAGAAAGCCACTCTCCCACCAATTGCATTTTTGGCTGAATTCCCTTCTTACATAGCCAAGATAATTCTGTCCAAGGGACAGGGATAACTATTGATACTGGGTGAGAGCAATAACTGGATGACCAATACCATTTGCATGTTTAAAGAGAATTTGAAAGAGCATCACAATTAACATGGAACAGAGGACAGCCTCTCTAGAGAGCTACTTCTGAAAGGAACTGAAAATACTCCTTTTAGGCACTTTTCCAGAAAGTTCTCCAGTTTTTATCTTACATCTTTTCTAGAAGGCTGAACAGTTTGATAATCTACTTTTTTTCTACCACAGCATGTCAATTTTGTTTTGCTTCCGATATAGTTGGTTCTACATCCATCTCTTACTAGATTGTAAGATCCCTGAGGGCAGATACCATTTCTTATTCATCTTTGTAGCCTCCAAAGCATTTGGTAGATATCTTTGCACACAGAATTTGGGTTAAATAAACAAATGAACCAATGACCTAATCGCAAACTGTACCTCATGGCAGAGACTGATTTAGTATGAGCACTGGAAATACTCAAAAACTTGTTAAATGGATAAATGAATGAATGAGTGAAGGAACAGGCCTTTAAAGAGTTGCCCTAAATACTCTTGTGTAGAAATTGTAACACAAAAGGTGGCTGGGAGTGGAACTGTGTCTGAATACGAAACAAACCAAAATTGTTGTAACATCTTCCCCACTCTCTAGAAAAAATTAAAACAAATTAGTGACATTAATGAAAAGCCAAGGATCTAAAAATTAACGAAGGATTCTACTGAAACAGTAATTCCCACTGTCTTTTAGAGTCAGGGTCCACTCTGAGAATTTGAGCAAATCCCTTTTTCAAGAACAATGACGCATCCATACACAGTTTTGCATATAGTGTTCCTCTCGATACAGGATGGCCAAACAGACCTGCAGGTTAACAATCTATGCTTTAATGAGGACAGACTTTGAAGTTCAGGTTTAAATCATGAGATCAATGATCAAGCAAAATTATGTTATTTCTCTGTTTTTGAAGTTTTCTCATTTGTAAAATGGAAATAATAAAGACAGTCTTAACTTCACAGGGTTGATTGGAACTCAAATGGACAAACATGAGCATGTATTCGAAAATACTTGGTAGGCTGTGCAGCACCATACTCATGAAAGGTATTACAGTGATGGTGCTGCCTTGCACTAGGACAGGGTAGGTAATGGAACCCGCAAATCAGCTATTTCATTCTCCTCTCCTCTTCCCTTTGTTTCACAGATGCCCTTAAATTCTTTGTTCACATGTATGCTTCTCCTACTAGACTATAAGCTCCACTAAGGTCAGGAATGTAATTGTACTCATTTATATCTCTTTTTCCTCCAGATCCTAGATGGTGCTTTATAGGTACTTGACAATTAAATAACATTAAGAAACATATTTTGGATAGTAGCTAAATCTTCCACACTGGGTTTAAACATGTGGTGGAATGAATTGCAGGGAAGTTCAAATATATACCTGGATTGGTCAGACCAACCCCATTTCAATAAAATACTGCGTTCAGAAGCACACTTGCTTTATAAGTCCTGGACACAATCACTGTCTAGAGAAGGGGTGATTTATTAAGTAGCTAAAACATTCTCACTGCTATAGGATAAGCTTTTCAGCCTTTACCTCCATTTGCAAGCAACTAAAAATCAAAGAACTAATAAAATCCAATCACCCAGAACTTCTTCCTGTAGACAGACTGAATTATAACTTTTTAATTTAGGCAGGTAAAGAATTATTACAGTAGGACTCTAGGGCAGGAATGTGTTAATAAAATCATCCTCTCTGCCTTTTCATTTAAAATAATCCCTTGAGCTGATTAAATGAAATATCACTTGTTTAATAACTGACAGAACATTATTTTTAAGCACAAATGTTTTGCATATCTTCGCTCCCCATTTTTAATTCCAGGCACAGAAGGGTGGAGGCACTGACATCACACAGAGGGAGTCGAGCTCTGCGCTGGGATGCAGTTTGCCCTGTCATCGTGGCATCTATAATTTAGTGTGAAGCAGCGAGGTAGACAGAGCATTATCATTAGAAACCATTCTGAACAGGGATATAAAACACAGTCGCAATAACACTTGTCAGAAAGGTGACTCCAGTCAGAACTCATATCCATGAGTTTCAAGATAAATGCTGACACGGCAGCCATCCTACAAAGACTATTATTGCTTTAAAAAAAACAAGCCAAACCCCCAAACAAAGCAAACCCATGAACCTTCCCCAGAGTGAACAAGTTAGTATGAAGTTTGCATCTGGGGTGGCATAAACTTTCCATGATTTACAGTAAGCGTATCCCTTCTCCACTTGGATAAGGTACTTTATGATGCCACAGAGGAAGGATCCAATAGCATTTTGGGTTTAATGATGTTAAGCTATTTGGAATTCTTTCCCCCCTGTTATTTGGAATATATGAGCTGTGCCCCTAAAACAGGTCATTAGCTGTGCCGTGTATGGGTTCATCGCCTCACCCACAGGACTGCTCAGCTGCTGCTTGCATTTTCCCTGCCTTCTACATTTAAAAAAATGTCTTTGACTTGGTACTAGGCTATGATTTAATAACCCTGTTCTGCTGACTTCATAAGCTGTGAAACCTTGGAGAAAAATCCCAAATCTGAATTACAGTTCTAATTACTCTGGCCGAGGCAAAGGGTTTCAGCATTGAATGTTCTATTAGTGCCCATTTCACATTGAGGACTATTTGTTGCCAGAGGTTACAGGGCTGCATTCTGATTCGCTTTTCTCCTTGTCCACGAATGCAGCCTCTTTCCTGGCGCCTTTTCTGTCTTCAAGGCTGGAGGAGCTAACTGCTTGGTGATTCAGTGCAAATAATTTTTCCTGAGCTCCCAGAACTTACTCAGAGAGCGCACTTTGGTTTCAGAAAAACCGATCTATTGCCAATGCAAATTTACCATTTAGCAGGGTTGTTTTCATCACAAAAGGATCCACCGTGAGATAAAAATATAATTAAGAAAATTATCTCCCTTTTACTTGATTGGTTGGTTTTAATGATATTTATTTTAAAATGATTTATTGATTGTTCCAGCTTTTAAATGTTTGATATTTTCTAACAATTAAAAAAGTTAAAATGAAAGTTAACACATGCACATATTTTTGAAAAAACGTTAAAACTGCACAGCGGTGTATACGGCGAGAACAAGCCTCCCTCCCAACTCTCACCTGAGATTTCCTAGGGTCCATCTCACAGGCCACCTCTGTGTTTCCTATGTGTCCCTGCAGAGATTCTGATCCACATGCCAGCACATGTGTCTGCCCCTGCTTTCACTTGGTGCATAAATGACAGCAACCAATATGTGTTCTGCCCTTTTCTGCTGGATAGCTTGAAAACCGGGTTCCATATCTGAACATGTACATCCTCAGCATTCTTTTTAATGGCAGCATAATATTTTAACCTATGGTTTACCTTCATTTATTTAGCCAAGTCTCCACTATTGATTAATTATAGATCAATTCAATTGAACATTACAATGGAGTTTCTTATAAATGTTCTTTATGCAAAGGATTATTTTAAATAGGGACTTTTGGTAGAATATTTCAGTTTCCTTTGTGAAACCTGTCTGAGGAAAGGAAGTATGGCAGGGGTTTTTAAAGCTAACATTTAGGGGAAGGTATTACTAATTCAGAATGACCTAAAAAACAAGGTGGATGTGGACACTGAAAATGATGAGAAAATGTTTGAGTTCTGAAAATGTGATTTATCTTCTTCGGGAGTAAAATTATTTTACAACGTAAGATATTCCTGGAGCACCCTGTGAGCATCTTCTGAGGGCTGGCGAGGCAAAAAGCTTTAATGTGATCTCTCTCTTGAAAGAAGTTAAGCTATGATAAATGAGATAACCAAGACTTCACATTCCCCTTCAAAAGAACATGGAAACCACCCAGTTTCATAGCAAAAGCCACAGACTGTTTACTCACATAATTTTTAAAAACCTTTGTGTTCCTAAAGCAGAATAAAAACGTTTAATATTTATCTTCTGAAAATTCTGGAGGTCATATGCTGTATGTCTCTTGGTACCTGTAGTTATCTTTCCTAGCCCTGTGACGGTTGAGTGACGACTTGTCATTTACTGTCAGTGCCTCACCAGAACCCTTGCTCCTCGAGGGCAGGTCTGCATCTGAGCTCTTCACTGTGGCCTGCCCAGCTCTGGCCAGGGCTTTGCAGACCATCGGATGCATGAGCTGCAAGAGCCTCTATCCATTGAAAGTATAGAGGAAAGAAGATACCCTTCTCAAATAGTAAGACTATAGAATTCTTCCAGAATGGAAATTTCTTTTCATCACTTATAATTGGACCCATTTGAGAGAAAGACACATTGAGGAGAAAAACCAGAATGTCTAATAACCCTGCCTATGCTAGGTTAAAGAACTAGCTACACAGTTCTTTAGCACGTTTAACAATCTATTATTAAAATCTCACTCGTCATGATTAATATTGAAGTCTATAAATACTGGGTGGAAAAAAGGAAGAAAATTTGTAATGTACATGAATGTATAATTCTTTAGGAAGCTTTAGACAGTCAGCAGATAAGTGACAACTTCGAGACACGCTTCTCTTCAGTCATCTTGGGTATCAGGTTACTGTAGTTTCCCATCACCATTTAAGAAGACTGATTAAAGGTTCAATCTGATCTAGTTATTTTTGGAGAGTGGGTTAGTTGCTTATTTAACTAGCATGTTAGTAAAGACTGAACTCTTATTTGTATTGGTGCCATAAACACATTGCCCCCAACTTTTCCCCGGCCCTCATAATTAAATTATATGTTGAAAAATGAAGGCAAGCCTCTTCTGTTTTGGAGAATAAATCATTCAAAACCGGTTCAACTTAACTTGTGATCATCCTAATCAAGAACAAAAGTTCTGCCAACCCCCTGGATGATATTATTCTCTGTTATGTAAGCTCTGGCTGAGCGAGTCCAAGCTGCCTGGGGGCAAATTCAGCCTTGAATTTGAACAGTATTGCTGTCTGATAGACATAGGTAGCAGGCTTATTTAGATGGCAAGGATAGCTCAGAAAAGTCTCGGTGATGTCACCCGGCATCTGGATATCGAGGGGTGGTGACAAGAATCTTTAATTTGGCAAGATTTTCCTGCATTCTAAAGTTGAAGAACTTCAGACCCAGAATAGGCCAACAGGCAGCCGTAGCTGGCTTTATAGACATGAAGTAGAAGAAAGAGCAGGCTTTGTAAAGCTCAGAAAAGGCCCATCACTGAATGTATCATTAAAAAAGAAACATGAACTGGTAGTTCATAAATTTGTGGAGAAACAGCCCTTAGGAGAGTCACTTGGTATTCCAAATTGATTTGGGCAACTCAGAAGTAAGTAATGCTTTTGTAGCGCACGTTCAGCAGATTCTAGATGCAGGGATAACTCCTCAACTTCTCTTCCCTGAACAAATCATCATGAAGTCATATATATTATATATGAAACAAAAGCAAGAAACAAAACATACCGAATGTTCTTACTAGCAACCAGGACTTTGGGTTTACAGCAAATGTACTTTCCTTTCCTGGAAGCAAACTAAGTTATAGAGAAATTTAGTTAGGTGGAGGAATGAATTTCATCAGATAATCTAACTTGGATGTTGAAGTCAACAGCAGCTGCTATGGGTATGGTATTAGAGTATAAAAATCCAGGAGGCTGCTGTCCACCTATGAAAACATAAAAATCACAAGACAACCCCCAAATAATAATGGTGCACTATTTACTGAATGTGTTACGCTACTGAGCTTTTAAAATGAAACCTTCATGTTTTTTAAAGCACTCTTGTGTTTATTATGTCTGTTGATGGCCCAACAACCATGTGAATAAATACTTGTTTCATTTTGTGGGTGAAGAAGGTGGGCTCAAAGTGTTTAAAGTACATTCTTAAGGCAAGCCAGTTGGCAGAGACAGAACCAGAAGTGGAATGCGGGTTACTTTTCTAGGCCAGGGTTCTTTTTGGGCCACCACTATTGTCTCATTAAAAGATTTCATTTACTTAGCACATAGTAGGTGGTGAGCAAATGCTAAATACATTAACAAATGAACAGCGACAGGTTAGATAACCATTAGGAATAGAAAAATACTAAAATCTGGGGAGTTACGAGAAAGAGTACTAACTGGAGGAAGATGAATAGTTATTACTGCTATTAACAAGGAATTTTGGTACTCTAATCATGATATCAAGGTAGAGGTTTTCAAAACTGTTCCTAAATAAAGAGAAGAAAAGAAAGTAGTATTTCTTCTTCGAGAGGAATACAGTCAACTGCTCAACAATAAGATAATGGAAGTCATTTTTTAACGACATAGGGTAACCCTACATTAAGTGCTACCTGACTTATGCAGGGAAACCTCACAGTTAAAGCTATGCAGACCTGAATCTTTGCTTTAATGATCAGCTAAAGTTTTAGGTCATTTTGAAAGTATAAAAAGGGATTGCTGTGGCAATCAATTCCTTTTATTTGTTCTTTCTTTTGTCTTTGTCACTTATGTAGAAATAGAAAACAAATTATAGCTACCCTATAGCTCTCACAACTCAGAATAATTTAGTTTCAATAGACTTGGTGATACTGTTTAAACCTTGAAAGTTAATAAACATGGATTTGTAGAATTAAAAATATTGAACTATTGGAGTGCTACCAACTCACAAAATTAAAGTTTTATAACCCAAAGTCGAAGACTGCATTCCACAGTTTAAATATTTCATATCTGACATTTTCCAACTTGACAATGTGAAGTCTGATTTTGATTTTTCAATCCAATATGAGTTTTGGAGTTTAATTCAAAATCAAGATAAAACCATTTTTGAGACCACCTTTTTCTGTTGTTCTCTTAATACTAGACAGTGTATTATTTTCACTTTGGGAAACAAAGTTTTCTAACTAACGTTGTTATATAACAAGGCTACAACTAGGAATTAAACAGTGGATGTGTATTGGTAAAGGGTAACAACCTTGAAAGTCAGAGTCCCTCATATGGTTGTATATGACCAGATTTACATATAAATTATATTCAAAGAAAATACTTTAAAAAATACTGTGAATTATTATGGAAGCTCCCTCAAGGGTGACCATCTGAAAGCAGAGTTAGGAATCAAAAAGTTGGGTGATGTGGTTCTGTGAGGTCGTCGCAGAAGAACCTCAAAGTACAGGAAGTAAACTTTTGTGATGTGGAGGTAGTTCAGTTAGTTGTATGGCCAGAACTGATGTGGTGGTAGGATTCCTTGTTGCCTAAACTCAACAGCCAGGCAATATTTTTCTTTGCAAGGCCTTTGGAAGCTATTAAAGGCATCATATACACAATGGTAGAAGATGTACATGAAGCCACAAAGAGGCTTCTATCATAAAAGCAGACACAGAGAAAGAAATGATCTGGAAAAGCCATCAGGGGTCACGTAGAAAGGTGATGTAACACTTAAAGGGATTCCTCATTTAGGTGGTCTTGCTGTTTCAGAGTATCTGATGGAAAGATGTTGTTTTGACTGTAAGGAAATTGGATAAACCAATGTAACTTAATGTTCAAGTTGGGAATGTAGACAGAAATGAAGATCTCCATGTAAATGCTGGCACCATTTTGTGACAGCTTTAGATCTGACCAATGCATGTTCATGTTTACTAGCTTTGTAAAAAAATAAAGGGCAGGTCTACCCGTGAAGAAATAAGTTACAGCAAATCTTTGACATTCTATACATTTTATCAGCTTCCCCATTATCACTTCTTGCGTAGAATACCAATGGGAAGAGCTCCTTTGACTACTAAATCACACCAGGAGAGGAAATGTTATACGCAGGTTCCCTCCTAAGGTCCTTTCACTAAATTTAAAACTTTTTGGGGGGCTTTTTGGCTGTTGTTT